>NC_142135.1:78883551-79195930 GCF_024610735.1 Ursus americanus
AACTTTGTTTCCTCATCTGAAAAAAAAAAAGAAGAAAATAAAAACTGCCTTGCAGGGGATACCATGAAAACTAAATAAGAGAGCACATGTTAAATCGTAATACTGAATAGAAAGTTCCTTTCACTAGAAAAATGAATGTAACCTAAACTATAAACTTTTCCCCCCAAAGCTACTAATTCTAACTAATTTATTAAATAGGTATTATATGGAGGCCAAACTGTTGGTTTATATTGCTTTCTCATTTCCATATGCTATAGCATGATTTAAATGTGATATGATAGGGTATTTTTGGAAGATGGATGGAGGCACCCACTAGGAGGATATTTGCATCTTAGAAAGATGCCTTCTTAAGGGAAGAGGGAATCAAGATCTAAAGATGTGGCTCAAATTTAATGAGTACAAGTCAGAGGGTAAGGGGTTTTTTTAGTATAACATAATGATATATGCTACTCAGGTTGTCCTTCACCCAGCTCCCTCCACTCTTATGGAGAGAGGAATGAAATAAAGGCAAAGTAGAAATAAGAGATATTTCACTCAATTTCCCTGGGACACCAAGGACACAAGCCCACTCTGTTTTATACTTGAGTTAACATAATAAAATGCAAGTTCAGGAAAGAAACTCTGCCCCACTTTGTCGCAATGTAAGACTGGCAACTTAGGAACTAGACATAGGCAAGAGGGGCACTTGCACTGGATTCTGCTCATCACAAACACAAAACAACAAACTAAAAATAATGTCATGCACAAAGGCACATCTTTCACCTGAGATCTGGTGACTTTCTGACAGAACATGACCCCCTTCATGATGTGACACCACCCAGGTCAAACCACACTTTTCTCCATCTCCTGCCCAACAGCCTCACCACAAAAGATGGCTGTGTCCAAATGCTGTGAAGACCTGTGGATTGTATTACTGCCCACAGCTGGGTCCAACGTTGCCTTTGCATGCAGGGGGAAATTAATAAGGAGAATTTTTCGGTATGATAAAGAACATATTTTGAAAAGTTGATATACCTTTTTAGCCCTTCTTTAGCATAAATATAACTGATTCTTGCATAGCAAGGTCAATTCCCAGTGGCACCCCGTATTGCTGAGAGTCCATATTCTTGCTTTTCTTTTTGTGCTTATTCATGGTTCCTGTGCTTATTCATGATATGCTGTGCATATCAGCACAGTATTCACCACGATTACTGAGAAACCATGTGGTGATTGAGAAACATTTTGCAACATTAAACTATTTATATTACTCTTAAATCTATGTATGTTTGTCTAGACACAACATACTTGAAGCACAATACCAATTCTTTACATCAGCAACTACACGGGCACTATCAATTGTTTTATGTTTACAAAAATATAATGAAAATTATACAAGATTTTTAAATTTTTATTTAAATTCAATTAGCCAATATATAGTGCCTCATTAGCTTCAGATGTAGATTTCAATAATTCATCAGTTACATATAACACTCAGTGCTCATCACATCACATGCCCTTCTTAATGCCCATCACCCAGTTACCCCATCCCCCATCCACCTCCCCTCCAGCAACCCTCAGTTTGTTTCCTATAGTTAAGAATCTCTCATGGTTTTTCTCCCTCTCTGATGACTTCCCATTCAGTTTTCCCTCCCTTCCCCTATGATCCTCTGTGCTATTTCTTATGTTCTACATATGAATGAAACCATATGATAATTGTCTTTCTCTGATTTACTTATTTTGCTCAGCATAACACCTTCCAATTCCATCCACGTTGATGTAAATTGTAAGTATTCATCCTTTCTGATGGCTATGTAATATCCCATTGTGTGTGTGTGTGTGTGTGTGTGTGTGTGTGTGTGTGTGTGTGTGTGTATAACATCATTATCCATTCATCTGTTGATGAACATCTCAGCTCTTTCTACAGTGTGGCTATTGTGGAGATTGCTGCTATAAATATTAGGGTGCAAGTGTCCCTTTGGATCATTACATTTGTATCTTTGCAGTAAATACCTATTAGTGCAATTGTTGAGTCATAAGTTACCTCTATTTTTAACTTCTTGAAGAACCTCCATACTATTTTCCAGAGTGGCTGTACCAGTTTGCATTCCTACCAACAGTGTAAGAGGGTTCCCCTTTCTCCACATCCTTGCCAATATTTGCTGTTTGCTGACTTGTTAATTTTAGACATTCTGACTGGTGTGAGGTCATATTACATTGTGATTTTCATCTCTATTTCCCTGATGCCAAGTGATGTGGAGCATTTTTCCATGTGTCTGTTGGTCATTTGTAAGTCTTCTTTGGAGAAATGGTTGTTCATATCTTCTGCCCATTTCTTGACTGGATTTTTTTTGGGGGGGTGGTTGTTGAGTTTGATACAAAAATAGACACAAACCAATGGAACAGGATAGAAAACCCAGAAATGGACCCTCAACTCTTGGGTCAACTAATCTTTGACAAAGCAGGAAAGAAGATCCAATGGAAAAAGGACAGTCTCTTCAACAGATGGTGTTGGGAAAATTGGTCAGCCACATGTAGAAGAATGAAACGCCTTTTTTCTTACACCATACACAAAGATAAACTCAAAATGGATGAAAGACCTCAATGTGAGGCAGGAATCTATAAAAATCCTAGAGGAGAACACAGGCAGCAACCTCTTCGACCTTGGCCACAACAACTTCTTGTTAGACACATCTCCAAAGGCAAGGGAAACAAAAGCGAAAATGAGCTATCAGGACTTCATCAAGATATAAAGCTTTTGCACAGCAAAAGAAACAGTTAACAAGACCTAGAAGGCTACCTATGGAATGGGAGAAGATATTTGCAAATGTCTTATCAGAAAAATGGCTAGTATCCAAGATCTATAAAGAACTTATAAGATTTTTTTAATTAATTTTAGATTTTTTCAAAAATTTTGATTTAAAATTGGATATCCATTTTTTTGAAAATTGTATTTTACATTCTAACTTAAATTTTTAATATTTTGAAAGAAAAATGATTTTTCAAAAACATGAAAGTAATGTTAATTTTTAAGAATTTTATACTTGTTTTAATTTATTTTTTATAAAAATATTTCCATTTTAATCATTAGATCATTACTGTCAATTGAACACAATGAAAAAATCTTTATTACATCTATATAATTAGCAATTTTGCTAAAATGAAGCAAGAAAAAATAAATTTTATGTGAGAAATGTATGTTGTGTATATTTTATTTTATTATTTATTAAGACATCTACAGAACAATCACATATGTGGAATAATAATTAAAATCAGCTTTGATATTTTGCTTTTAGTCATATAAAAATTGTAGCTTTATATATATTTTTGTCATTATGAAGACTTTTTTTTTAATGATTGTTTTATTGTATTATGTTAGTCACCATAGAGTACATACCCGGTTTCCGATGTAAAGTTCGATGATTCATTAGTTGCGTATAACACCCAGTGCGCCATGCAATACGTGCCCTCCTTACTACCCATTACCAGTCTAACCCATTCCCCCACCCCGCTCCCCTCTGAGGCCCTCAGTTTGTTTCTCATAGTCCATAGTCTCTCATGTTTCGTTCCCCCTTGTGACTACCCCCCTTTCTTTATCCCTTTCTTCCCCTACCGATGATCCTAGTTCTTATGTTCCATAGATGAGAGAAATCATATGATAGTTGTCTTTCTCTGCTTGACTTATTTCACTTAGCATTATCTCCTCCAGTGCCGTCCATGTTGCAGCAAATGTTGAGAACTCGTTCTTTCTGATAGCTGAGTAATATTCCATTGTATATATGGACCACACCTTCTTAATCCAGTCATCTGTTGAAGGGCATCTCGGCTCCTTCCACGATTTAGCTATTGTGGACATTGCTGCTATGAACATTGGGGTGCATATGGCCCTTCTCTTCACTATGTCTGTATCTTTGGGGTAAACACCCAGTAGTGCAATGGCTGGATCATAGGGTAGCTCAATTTTTAACTTTTTAAGGGACCTCCACGCTGTTTTCCAGAGTAGCTGTACCAACTTGCATTCCCACCAACAATGTAGGAGGGATCCCCTTTCTCCACATCTTCTCCAGCAATTGTTGTTTCTTGCCTTGTCAATTTTTGCCATTCTTACTGGCGTAAGGTGGTATCTCAGTGTGGTTTTGATTTGAATTTCCCTCATGGCTAATGATTTTGAACATTTTTTCATGTGTCTGTTAGCCATTTGTAAGTCTGCATTGGAAAAGTGTCTGTTCATATCTTCTGCCCATTTTTTGATTTGATTATTTGTTTCTCGTGTATTGAGTTTGAGAAGTTCTTTGTAGATCTTGGATACCAGTCCTTTATCTGTAGTGTCATTTGCAAATATCTTCTCCCATTCCGTGGGCTGCCTCTTAGTTTTTTTGACTGTTTCCTTGGCTGTGCAGAAGCTTTTGATCTTGATGAAGTCCCATAAGTTCATTTTATCTTTTGTTTCTTTTGCCTTTGGGGATGTGTCATGAAAAAGGTTGCGTGGTCGATGTCATAGAGGTTGCTGCCTATGCTCTCCTCTAGGATTTTGATGGATTCCTATCTCACATCGAGGTCTTTCATCCATTTGGAGTTTATTTTTGTGTATGGTGTGAGAGAGTGGTCAAGTTTCATTTTTTTGCATGTAACTGTCCAATTTTCCCAGCACCATTTATTGAAGAGACTGTCTTTTTTCCACCGGATGTTTTTTCCTGCTTTATCAAAGATTAGTTGCCCAAAGAGCCGAGGGTCCATTTCTGGGTTCTCTATTCTGTTTCATTGGTCTATGTGTCTATTTTTGTGCCAGTACCATGCTGTCTTTGTGATCACAGCATTGTAGTACAGCTCGAAATCCAGCATTGTGATGCCCCCAGCTTTGTTTTTCCTTTTCAACAGTTCCATGGATATTCGGGGCCTTTTCTGTTTCCATACAAATTTAAGGACTATTTGTTCCAGTTCTTTGAAAAATGTCCTCGGTATTTTGAGCGAGACAGCATTGAAAGTGTAGATTGCTCTGGGTAGCATGGACATTTTAACTATGTTAATTCTTCTGATCCATGAGCATGGAATATCTTTCCATCTTTTTATGTCTTCCTCAATGACTTTCAAGAGTGATTTATAGTTTCTAGAATATAGGTCCTTTACGTCTCTGGTTAAGTTAATTCCAAGGTAACGTATGGTTTTTGGTGCTATTGTAAATGGGATGGATTCCCTAATTTCTCTTTCTTCGGTCTCATTATTCGTGTATAGAAATGCAACTGATTTCTGAGCTTTGATTTTGTATCCTGCCACATTCCTGAATTGCTCTATAACTTCTAATAGTTTGGGAGTGGATTCTTTTGAGTTTTCCATATAGAGTATCATGACATCTGCGAAGAGAGACATTTTGACTTCTTCTCTGCTGATTTGGATACATTTTATCCCTTTTTGTTGTCTGATTGTTATTGCAAGGACTTCTAGTACTATGTTGAATAATAATGGCGAGAGTGGGCATCCTTGTCGTGTTCCTGATCTTAAGGGAAAGACTTGCAGCTTTTCCCCATTGAGAATAATATTTGCTGTAGGCTTTTCATAGATGGCTTTTATGAGATTGAGAAATGTACCCTCTATTCCTACACTCTAAAGGGTTTTAATCAGGAAAGGATGCTATATTTTGTCAAATGCTTTTTCTGCATCAACTGAGAGGATCATATGGTTCCTGAGTCTTTTCTTGTTGATATGATGTATCACGCTGATCGATTTGCGAATATTGAACCATGCTTGCATCCCAGGTATGAATCCCATTTGTTCATGGTGGATAATCCTTTTAATGTACTGTTGGATTCTATTAGCAAGGATCTTGTTGAGGATTTTGGCGTCCATATTCATTAGGGAAATCGGTCTGTAATTCTCCTTTTTGATGGGGGTCTTTGCCTGGTTTGGGGATCAAGGTAATATTGGCCTCATAGAATGAGTTTGGTAGCTTTCCTTCTGTTTCTATTTTTTGAAATAGCTTTAGGAGAATAGGTATTATTTCTTCTTTGACTGTTTGGTAGAATTCCCCAGGAAAACCGTCCAGGCCTGGAGTTTTGTTATTTGGAAGGTTGTTTATCACTGACTCAATCTCTTCATAATTAATTGGCCTTTTTAAGAAATCAATTTCTTCCTGTTTCAGTCTTGGTAGTTTATAGGTTTCCAGGAAGGCCTCCATCTCTTCCAGATTGCTTAGTTTTTTGGCATATAGCTGTTGATAATAGTTTCTAATAATACTTCCAATTTCATGGGTGTTGGTCATGACCTCTCCTTTTTCATTCACAATTTTATTAATTTGGGTCCTTTCTCTTTTCTCTTGGATAAGTCTTGCCAGCGGTTTGTCAATTTTATTGATTCTCTCAAAGAACCAGCTTCTAGTCCTGTTGATTTGCTCTACTGTACTTCTGGTTTGTAATTCATTGATTTCTGCTCTCATCTTGGTCAACTGCTTCCTCGTGAGTGGATTAGGCTGTCCCTCTGTTGCTGTTCCAGCTTCTTGAGGTGAGAATATAAAAACTGCATTTTAGATTTTTCTATTTTTTGAGTGAGGCTTGGATGGCTATGTATTTCCCCCTTAGGACTGCCTTTGCAGTATCCCATAGGTTTTGGACCGTTGTGTTTTCATTCTCGTTGGTCTCCATAAATTGTTTAAATTGATTTTTGATTTCCTGGTTTATCGAGTCATTCCTGAGCAGGATGGTTCTTAGTCTCCAAGTGTTTGAGTTTCTTCTAAATTTTTCCTTGTGGTTGAGTTCCAATTTCAGAGCGTTGTGGTCTGAGAATATGCAGGGGATAATTTCAATCTTTTGGTATCGGCTGAGACCTGTTTTGTGTCCCAGAACATGGTCTATTCTTGAGAATGTTCTATGAGCATTAGAATAGAATGAGTATTCTTTGGTTCTGGGGTGTAGTGTTCTATATATATCTATGAGATCCAACTAGTCGCGTATGGCATTCAAAGCCTTTGATTCTTTGCTTAGTTTTTGCCAGGGTGTTCTATTTCTGATAGTGGAGTGTTGAGGTCCCCTACTATTAGCATATTTTTATCTATATGTCTCTTTATTCTGGTTCGAGTTGGCTTGTGTATCTTGCTGCTCCCCTGTTGGGGGCATATATATATATATAATTGTCATATCCACTTGTTGAATACTTCCTTTAAGAATAATATAATGCCCTTCTGCATCTCTAACTATAGTCTGTAGTTTAAAATCCAATTTATCTGATATGAGAATTGCTACCCCAGCTTTCTTTTGAGGTCCATTTGCATGAGAGATGGTACTCCCTCCCCTTACTCTCAGTCTGAATGCATCTTTGGGTTCGAAATGAGTCTCTTATAGACAGCAAATGGATGGGTCATTTCTTTTTATCCATTCTGCAACCCTGTGTCATTTATGGGAGAGTTTAAACCATTTACATTAACACTAAGAACTGAGAGATAGAATTTTAATGATGCCATGTTGCCAGTAAAGTCTTTGTTTGTATTGGCTGTGCCTTTCTGTTCTGTATCACTCTTGGGGCATTTTTACCTTTATAGAACCCCCCTTAATATCTCCTGTAGGGCTGGCTTTATGGTTACGAAATTGGTTAATGACTGGTGATCTGGAAGGTCTTTATTTCTCCATCAATTCTGAATGACAGCCTTGCTGGATAAAGGATCCTTGGCTGCATGTTTTTCTCTGAAAGAGCTTTAAAAATACCCCCCCAATGCTTTCTCTCATTCCAGGTCTGTGTAGACAGGTCTGACATAATTCTGATGCCTTTGCGTTGGTACGTGAGAAATTTCTTTGCCCTGGCCGCTTTCATACTGTATCCTTGGATCTAATATTTGCAAAATGCACTATGACGTGACGTGGCATAGGTTTGTCATGGTTTAGCTTGGGAGGGGTCCTTTCTGCCTCTTGGACACGAATGTTTGTTTCCCTCACTAGATTAGGGAAGTTTTCAGCTACAGTTTGTTCAAATATCTCTTCTAGACCTCTGTTTTTCTCCACCCCCTCGGGGATGCTGATGATTCTGACATTGGATCGTTTCATTGAGTCAGTAATCTCCCGTAACCTACATTCGTGGGCGTGGATTTTTTTAAGACCAGCTTCTATTTTCGTTTTTTCCTCTATTAACCCATCCTCCAATTCACTAATACGTTCCTCTGCTTCGGTGACCCTGGCTGTCAGAGCCTCTAGTTTTGCCTGCATTTGGCTCACAGAATTTTTAATTTCTGTCAGATTCGCTCTCGTTTCTGTCCTTAGGGATTCTATATTCTCAGTAACCTTTTCGTTAATACTTTTTTCAATTCTACTCATCAGTTTGACCATCGTTGCTCTGAATTCCATTTCTGATGATTTGGTTACATCCATATCCATTATTTCTGTGGCAGAGGCCACAGACTCACTGTCTTTTCTTTGCTGGGGGGCTTCTCCTTCTTGTCATTCTGAGGAGGAGAGGTTGTGGGGTTGTCCAGAGCCCAAATTATTGACTGGGTCCCAGGCCGTGTCCCTTGTTTTATAGGGATCTTTGGGATGTGGGCTTCTTCTTTAAAGATTTTATTTATTTATTTATGTGGCAGAGAACCAACCAGCGAGAGAGGGAACACAAGCAGGGGAGTGGAAGAGGAAGAAGCAGGCTCCCAGCGGAGAAGCCCGATGAGGGACTCCTTTCCAGAACACCTGGATCACGCCCTAAGCCAGAGACGGGCACTCAATGACTGAGCCACCCAGGCGCCCCGGGTTGTGGGCTTCTTGATTTTTCAGCCTGCCTTCTGTGTTCTGGGGGAGGGGCCTTCTGCGCGGATACTTAGGCAACCCTGTTTGGGTAGAGTCTCTGTGTCCCCTGTGAGGGGGGATGGGGATGGGCACCCTGTGAGCTGGTATTTCCAGGCTTTTGTTCTCTGGCGGCTTTCCCTGGCGGTCTGTTATGCCTCTTCTGAGAGTCAGAGCAGCAGCGGCCGAATTTCAGCCTCTGTCACAGAACAGAGGGATTGCGGCCCATTCTCCACTGATGTTCTGGCTACTTTAACTCTGTTACTGTTGGTGCTGCTCAACCCTGCAGCGTCCCGGGATGTGCACCCCACACCCGGCGTGCCAGCCCTCACTTCTAGGGCTGTCGCGTCTCTGTCCTTTGCATTTCTAACGCCGCCAGCCGCCAGCCGCCCCGTGTGCTCCCGGAGCTCCCGGTCTCAGTGAATCTAGTGAGCACACTGGGATTCCAGAGTTCCGCGAGATGTCTGGTGGCCTGTGCTCCCAGCTCACAGTCTCAGTCTGCTGTCTTGCAGGTGCCGGTCCACGAGCCCGCCCGCTCCCCCGTGCAGGTGGCTACCGCTTCCCGGTGCCCGAACGCAGCGGCTCCCTCCCCCTTCCGTTTATCTTCCGATATCTGTGCGTGGTTTCACGGATCCCTGCTTCATACCTCAACACTCAGTGCTGGAGATGTTCATTTGTAGAGATCCAGATGTATCTTCCTGCGTCTCAGACTGATTCCGTGGTTGTTTAGGCTGGTCTGGTACCTATCCAGCTCAACTCAGGAGACCGGCTGAAAAAGGCGTCCCCTACTCTTCCGCCATCTTAACTCCTCCCTTGACATTTATGAAGATAGAATAATAGAATATAAGCATTTAACTGTTTATTAGTTTGAATTAGAACTTTCAATGTTACACATGTCATATGTAAGCCACAATTGTTATTAGCAGCCTGGATGCAGGGACCCAGAGACTCCTAAACTCCAAGACATTAGGGCTCACATAGCTCTGGCAACCACAGGAGAAATCTCCCTGAAATCCAGGGCAGAAAATTGGGAAATAGCAGCCATCATGTAGCTCAGAGAATCATATCCCAGTGCATGCGAGATAACCTGTAAGGATCCCCAGAAACAGCCAGGAAAAATAAGGATAAACTAGAATGAAAGTCTTAATTGTGTAGAGACACATATAGGAAAATATTCTTGAGCTTCTCTGTGATTTATTTCTACCCAAAGACCATGTAGTCTGAAAAATCTTGAATTTCATAAAGAAACAGAAAAGTCCATCTCCTACCCCAAACTTCCAGAATAATATGCTTTGCAAACATTTAGACATATCTTAATTCTGCTGTAATAAGCAGCTTAGTATTCAGATAACCACAAAGAGAAACCCACTAAAAAAACCAACTCAGCTGAGCCACACAAACTACAAGAAAAGAAGTTATAAGCATAAGCCATAAAGGCCCAAAAAATTACTAAAGCTCTTGGGATCTTGGCAGTATGTGCAACCAAATTACTTGTATCAACACATCATCTCCATCTATAGGGTGATCCCCTTGGAGGTGTTCAGTCATTACAAATACAAAGCAAACCCAGAGTAAACTCCAGATAATTATTTATGTAAGACTCGACAGCTGCTAGGGATAACAAAACAATCATTTTCAGGAAGCCCGAGTAAAATCCAGTAGCATTCAAAGCAAGATATCCCGTGGGTAGTGGACTGGCAAACACTCTCACCACAGTAAGGATCTGTTGGTTTGATGGCAGTTCACAAGACAAAGGGACAGCTACAGCATTTAAAGGCCATGCCATCACTCCACAGTATTAATTACTGAAAAGTCAGTCCCCAGTTGTCCTTTTGCTCTTCTTGCCATGTACACATTGATCTGATTTGTTTGGAGGAAAGTGCTCTAGATGACCTAGACTGACCATGAAATATTGTGTTCAGTACAAAATGTTCTCTAAGAATCTTTTTTGCTAATAAGATCTAACTGAACTGAAAGTGCCACTAAAATTGTCACTAGACAAAAGAATCAGTTACCCGATTCCTACAGAGAGAAAATGCCTCAAAAATTCTGCTTTGCCTTTTCTGTTCAGAAGTTTCCATCCTTTCTAAGGTCTGACAAACATGGGCAACTGCAAATAATTTGGTGATTGTAATTTTATGGGCAATTATTTTATCTTAACATTCGGGCGTTTGGTGTTCTTACTGAATTCATAAAGTTGCCTCTTGATGATGTCTCTGTCTTTGGAGCTGAGAGTGATTTTTAAACAATGTCTTTGAAACTTAGAAAACATAGAAACCATTCACAAAGTACTTTCACAGGATAGTAGCTCAAATCTTAAGCTTAAGATGATGCTATGTAACAAGAAAGAAGGGAGAGGAGGAGGAAAGGACAAAAGGAGGGATGGAGGGATATAATCTGGGATAAAGCAAACATTTCACAGGAATAAAAATTCTGTTAATTTTTGTTAATTAGTGTATAAAGTTACAGATGACAGAATCTGGCAGGTTTGGGGAGTTTTTTCTTAACCATTTGGAATAACAAAGAGACTTGAGGAGGATAAAGATACAGCGGCAAAAAAAAAAAAAAACTGGAGTAAAATAAAATCACCATCTTTTTTACAAGTATTATGAAGACCAGGGTTTGATAAAAAAAAAAAATTTAAAGAATCATGTTGTGAATATGTGAGGCTTATAGACCATTCAGTCTCTGCTACAACTGCTCAGCTCTGCCATTATGCAGTGAAAGCACCCTAGATAGTACATAAACAAATGAGTGTGGCTATGTACCAATAAAACTCTGATTTTTAGACACTTGAAATTGTAGTTTTATATAACTTACATGTATCACAAAGTGGTTTTCTTCATTCATTTTTTTAAACCTCAAAAGATATAGAATCATCAAATTATAGACTCAGGAATTGATATAGCCTACAGGCCACACAAAACAGAAGGTAGTGGCCAGATTTGGCCCATGGGCTGTAAAAGCAAGGTCATTTACGATGCAGGACAGAACCTAACCATCCATCGTGTGGGAAAGAGGAAGAGGAAGAGAAGAGATGGGAAAGTGGCTAGAGCATTAACCAGCTATGTCCCCCATACAAGAACTTGTGCATGGTTGGAGAGCTGGGCAGGGGAACTGGGGCCCACTCAGGCCAATGTTGGCAGTTAAGGACCCTCTTTGCTGAACATGTTAGTAGGTCTCCATGTAGTGGCAATACTTCTAGTGGGGCAAGTGTTAACAAAAAGGGTCATCAGTTTGTAATGGAAGCTCTGAGATGCAAGGGCTGTAGACCTAAGGATACACAGTGGGAGTAGGGTGGGGAGCTGACAAGGTGACCGGGGTATATGCAGTCTAAAGGGCTGAGCATCACAGAAGATTCCAGTCCCAGTGGGAAAAAAAGAGGTATCACTCAGTAATCAGGGAAGCAACTCTGTCATCAGGCAGGCTCAGAGGTATGCCTCACCAAGTACCCCATCCTAGTGATCTCTGAACAGCAAGACAAACCCTGTTCCCACATTGTGGCAGGTATAATGCTCCTTATGTTCTTCCAGGCATTTTCAGATCAAATAAATAACTGGATAAGACTAAGCATAAAATTGAGACATGCAATGAAAGGCATAGACTGACAAGTGTCATTTGAGTATGGATTCCAATACAAAACAATTAGTAGAATTGTTTATAAGAAAGATAGTTACCTTCAAGGATACTGGCTCCATACTAGCTTTCTGGATCCTTGAGCAACTTGAAGCTTTAAGACTCCCATGTGTTGAGACAAATCATACAAGCTTTTAGCTCTAAGATCTCAAATCTCAGAAGTCACTGGGTGCTAACAATACCCAGAAAGTTCTCCACTCTAGGAGGAGGAGTCTGAATGGATGTTTTGCCCGGATGTTCCTGAAAGTCATTAGAAGAGCAAGATGAGAAGGACCTAAAAACTAAATTTTTGAATGGATCTTCAGGTCTCTAAATGTGATGGAGGATTGAAACAGGCCCTGTGAACGTCAGATGCAAACTCGGAGCCCAGGATGACTTGAAGTCTTATCTAGAGCTCAAAGAGAGAAACTAGTGGCCTCAAATAACTAACAGAATTTTCTAATACCACAATTTACTGAGCATATTGCCAATTGATTCATCAACATGAGTCCCCCCTCACTTTGGAGGGGAAAACATAGAGCAATTAAACATAAGCAGGCACAAGTTGCTGGTCAACCCTAAGATACAGACATCACAGAATAAAGAGCTGTAGATAGTAAAAAGAAAAGAGTCAAGACAAATGAAGATGGAGAATTGTCACTATAACAAATTACAGAAAAATGTACAATTATAAAATCAGAAGGAAGTAGAAACAAAGAAAAATGGAGATATATTTGAGGAACTGTATCCAAAAGAAGGTGTTTCTTTAAGTACCAGTAGGTGAAGTTCAAAATGATGGGACAAAGGCCAACAGGAAAAACAGCCAAGACAGAAGCTTTTTTAAATAGGAGTGCAAACTTAGAAATCTAAACCAGTCCTGGAAAAAGAAAAATATGTTGTTGAATAACAAAAAACTCTGTTCCCCAAAATTAAAAATAAAATTACCTTATGATCCAGTAATTCCCACTTGGGTATAAATCCAAAATAGCTCGAAGCAGATCTCAAAGAGATATTTGCACACCCGTGTTCATCACAGCACTACTCACAGCATCCAAGAGGTGGTGGAAGCAATCCAAATGTCCATCTACAGACTGATAAGGAAAATGTGGTGCATGCATACAATATTATTCAGCCTTAAAAAGGAAAGAATTTCTCACTTTTTTGTTTAATGGGAGAAGGATCCAATGAAATAGCTGGTCTTTATTGGAAAGAAGAAACTTTACACCACATTTTGAGTAAGTTAGAGCAAAGGCTCAGTGGACCAACTGGTGGGGCAACAGCTTATAATGGATTCCACAGCTAGGGCATCACAGGGTCTCGCCTTTGTGCAGCTACAACCAGATGATGGCACTATTGTCCTCTTCACAGATGCAGCCCGCTACTCGCTTGTTGGTGACAGATGGGACTAAATTCAAATCTTCCTTGGTGCCTACAGTTACCTTTGGGCCTAGCATATTATATTGGTCCAGTCCCTTCCATGCAGCCATCATAACCTCCCTTTCCAGCCCAGTAGCCTACTGGTCAGCAGTAAGAGCACCACCTCCAGAGGCAATGGAGCACACTACAGCAACTCAGTTGGATCCTGTGCAGGCCCTCAGGATCACAGCCAGTGATCCAATTCTGCAAAATAATCTTGAAGCCATCATGCCCGCTACAAATAGTAGCACTTCCTGAAATTCTCACCTTTGCTACAATGTGGATAAACCTTAAAGACATTATGCTAAGTGAAATAAGCCAGACACAAAAGGGCAATTACAGTATGATTCCACTTAGATGAGGTATCTAAAGTTTCTAATTCATAGGAATAGGAAGTAGAAAGGTGATTGTAGAGGGTGTGGGGAGAGGAGTAAGTGTTTAGTGGGTATAGAATTTCAGTGTTGCAAGATGAAAAGTGCCACAACGGCACCCATGGAGCCACGGCGTTGATTTGGGAGAAGGATGAGGCACAGACAGGTTAGCTTGTGAAAGAGAGCATGGGTGCAGGGGACGACCACAAAGCATGCCACCACCAAGAGTGCTATTGCCTGGACCAGCTGCAACCTCGCATATTTATTGGCAATAAACAATCAAAGACAATCGAGGATGATCCGTATTACATCCTAGTGAATAGTAGTACATCACAGGGAAGGTCACAGGATTAGACGATGTAACGTTCAGCAAGTGAGACCTATTCTTAAACATGTTTCTATGGACCCTGTGGGCTATTGTCAAGAGCAATCAAGTTGCAGTTGGGGCAGCGTTCTGCCCTTTAGCGGACCAGGCGTTCCTGGCCGCTCGTCATCTGAGGGCAGCGTTCCACCCTGAGCGAGCTGGGCGTTCCCAGCCGCTGTGTAAGCCAGGCATTCCCGACTGCTGTGCTCTGACGTTTACCCTAAAGCCTGCAAGGTCACAAACATGTTTTCCTATTATATCCTTAGCATAAGCTCTCAGCCAGGGGCTGCTGCAGAAAAGTTCTAAAGATCTGTTGCTCAATTATGTGAATTTACTTAACACTATTGAATGGTACACTTCAAAATGGTTAATATGGTAAATTTAATGTTACGTGTTCTTTACCACAATAAAAAAAAAACTATACATGGGGCACCTGGGTGGCTCAGTCTGTTGGGTGTCTGCCTTCGGCTTGGGTCATGATCCCGGGGTCCTGGGGTCGAGCCCTGCATCAGGCTCTTTGCTCGGTGGGGAACCTGCTTCTCCCTCTCCCTCTGCTTGTGCTCTCTCTCTCTGTCAAATAAATAAATAAAATTTTTTAAAAAACTATACAACATAAAATTATTTTTAAATGTGAATATAACATCTAAATTTTTTTTAAGATTTTATTTATTTGAAAGAGAGAGAGAGAGCTCACAAGCAGGGAGAGGGGCAGAGGGACAGGGAGAAGCAGACTCCCCGCTGAGCAGGGAGGCCAATGTGGGGCCAATCCCAGGACTCTGAGATCATGACCCATTAGGCAGATGCCTAATGGACTGAGCCACCCAGGTGTCCCCAAAATCTAAAATTATTTAAAGAATTATTATAAAAATAGAGTTAAAAACATTATTAGTTGTAACAAAAATAGAATTTAAAAATTCAAAAAACAAAAATCTCTGGAACCAAATAACCCAAGGGAAAACCCAAAAGTGCTGGGTCTTTCCACTGGAGTCCCAATGAGTACCCACCATATTTGGATACTTCAGTGTTTTCCTGAGCCAAAGATGGAAGATAGAGTGGTTGCTGCCGCCCTGTCTCCAGCCAGCCAGTAGCAAGAGGCAGGCCCCAGGCCTCCACCTCTCCTGTGTATTATGACCTGAACCTGAAATTTTCCTGCCTTCACGCCTGCACCAGCCTATGTCCTCCTCGAAGCTGTGTCATAAACAGGCACATGCCAGCAGCTTGTTCTTTCCTAAGAGCCTAACAACCCTGATTTAGATCACTGGAATACTTAACAGCAGCCTTGCATATCCCAAAGTTCAAAAAATAAGTTTACTTGTCTGAAATTATTACTTTGGAGAAGCCAAATTAGGAAATTACTCATCTAAAAGACCTCTACTAAAAGAGATCATATGTTTTCATATAATATTAGGAAGCTGTTTTAAAAGGCATTTAGGCTCTCCTAAATTCTCCCAGGCCGCTGCAAGATGAAAAAACTTCTTTACTTAAATAATAGAACTGGCCAAAGATCTTCTGTGCCATGCTAATAAAAAATCAAGTAAACAAAGCAAAAGCTTTGAAATGCAAACAAACCTGGAAATCCCTCACATCAATTGAAAAAATTCTCCCATAAAGAAATCATAAAACTTGCTCACTTTTTTTTTAAGATTTTATTTATTTATTTGATGGAGAGAGAGACAGCCAGCGAAAGAGGGAACACAAGCAGGGGGAGTGGGAGAAGAAGAAGTAGGCTCCCAGCAGAGGAGCCTGATGCGGGGCTCGATCCCAGAATGCTGGGATCATGCCCTGAGCCAAAGGCAGACACTTAACGACTGAGCCACCCAGGTGCCCCAAAATTTGCTCACTTTTAAAAAATACTTTTTAATATTTTTTTTTATTAAGTAAACTCTATACCCAACATGGAGCTTAAACTCACAACCCAAAGATCAATCATTGCATACTAAACCAACTAAGCCAACCTGGTGCTTCAGAATTTGCTCATTTTTATATGCCCAGAATTTGACACATGAAGGGCAAACAATAAATAATTATTGAATTGACAAACAAGTGAATGAAGCATCCTACCTTCTCAGGGATTTGATAAATAAATAAGAGCTGACAACATCAGAGTGATTTCTCTAAGACTCACTAAATTTGGTCTAAACATGCTGAGATTCAGTGCTCCCACTGGGTAGTTTCCAAGGCTCCCCTTGGTAAGTATGATCATTTATATATGTGGGGGGAAAGGCACCCTGAGGGATTTAGATCTCCACCCACAATGTGAACTGCAGACAGGTTGCTGCCCACTGGGCATGCACATCCTGAACATTAATGGGAATTCACTCTGAGTTTAGTGGACCATGGTAGGCAGGGGGGGAAGGGGGAGTGGGGAGGACATGTTGCCATAGCAGGTTGTGGGTGACTCTTCCATGTGCTTCTTATTTTTAAGTAAAAATGCCTTTAAAAATAATTTTACTGTGTGCTCAACTCAGAACAACAGCTACAAGACCAGGCCTGCCAAAATCAGTTGACTTCTAGTCTCACCTCAATATTCTTTTGGGGATGTTTATATAACCTTTGGATAAATCACCTTGGTTTCCTCACTTATAAAGAATAAGTTCAATAATAGTACCTACCTCAGAGGTCCATTGTGGGAATTAATGAAATAATGTATATAAAGCACTTAGTGAAGTATCTGGCATAGAATAAGCACTCATTAAATGTAAGATGTTTTTTTTTACTATTATCTAGAGTGTGGCATAGCCCTCGGTGTGTGTTACTCCAGAGATAATATGAATCATACATTTCTCAATGGGTGGCAGAGGACTTGATAGCTGACTTCCAGGTACAAACAAAACCTAGGAGCCCTCTGGTATGTTAAAAGACTGGACTCGAGAGTTTAATTATCCTGCTTCCCCAAACTTGTTTCTTTAAACACGTGGTTCCGTGATGCAAGAAGAGCCAAATCTAAATCTAACAGAGATACACTGGGACCTCACAGAACTGCTTCAATCCTGCCCAGAACCTTCCTGCACTCTTCCTCCAACATCCAGAGCACATAGCATCTAATGCAGTCACACCACAGGAGGCTTGCACAGCCCATCCACCAGCACATATTCTGAACACATGGGGCAGAGCTATACAGCTGCAACTGACTCAGAGATGAACAGACTTCCAAAATGGAAAACAACACCATATGATTTCCCTCTACATCTCCCTTTGAAATGAAAGCTCTCCATCACCCACCCCCTCCAACCCATCAGGTTCCAGCTGCACCAAAATGCATTTCTGGGATGAGTAATGGGTATCAGAACATCTGCAGACTCTTAGACGTGGTTTTATATTTGGGGATTTGCTGATTATTCTCACTCCATCCTGTATGTTCACACCCATATTAGTACTGTGTAAATGGAAATTGAGAGGATTTTGCAGTTCAGAAGGATTGCTTGTGACTGTTCTTTAAAGAATTTGAAGAGTTAAGTGACGATGGCTGGGAAGACTACAGGGTGTGATGCAATGTGAGCCCTGCAGGAGGCAGAAAGGGGGGATGAGATAGGTAGGTGGCCTGGAGCACCAGGGAGCCTGCCTTCAGGGCCAGGCTGTCTGGGGCTGAGTCAGGTTCTCTGTGCCTCAATTTCCTCATAGGTAAATGGGAATAAAAACTGTACTCACCTCAAAAAGTTGTACTAAGGATTAAATGAGTCCATATACGGTTAATGCTGAAAATGAGGAACCTATAGAGCCTCCATCTCTATGGGGAAAAGGCATATACATCATACATATCTGAAGCTACAATAAGGCTGTCCAGTAGGAAGGATAGAGATGTCTGCAGTCACTCATGTTGCTAAAGATTATCCAGAGGCAGCCCTGGATAATCTTTATTTTTCTTATAATAATTTTTTATTATGTTATGTTAGTCACCATACACTACATCATTAGGTTTTGATGCAGTGTTCCATGATTCATTATTTGCATATAACACCCAGTGCACCATGCAATATGTGCCCTCCTTAATATCCATCACCAGCCTATTCCAGTCCCCCACCTCCCTCCCCTCTGAAGCCCTCAGTTTCTGGCCCAGAGTACATAGACTCTCATGGTTCATTCCCCCTTCTGTTTACACCCCTTCATTCTTCCCTTCCTTCTCCTACCAATCTTCCTATTTTTTATGTTCCATAAATGAGTGAAACCATATGATAATTGTCTTTCTCTGATTGACTTATTTCACTTAGCATAACCTCCTCCAGTCCCGTCCACGTGGCTGCAAATGTTGGGTAACCGTTCTTTCTGATGGCTGAGGAATATTCCATTGTATATATGAACCACATCTTCTTAATCCAGTCATCTGTTGAAGGGCATCTCAGCTCCTTCCACAATTAAGCTACTGTGGACAATGCTGCTATGAACTTTGGGGTGCATATGGCCCTTCTCTTCAATATGTCTGCATCTTTGGGTAAATACCCAGTATTGCAATTGCTGGATCACAGGGTAGCTCAATTTAAGGGACCTCCACACTGTTTTCCAAAGTGGCTGTACCAACTTGCATTCAGACCAACAGTGTAAGAAGGATCCCCTTTCTCCACATCCTCACCAATATTTGTTGATTTGTGCCTTCTCCATTTTTGCCACTCTAACTGGCGTAAGGTGGTATCTCAATGTGATTCTGATTTGAATTACCCTGATGGCTAATGATTTTGAACATTTTTTCATGTGTCTGTTAGCCATTTGTATGTGTTCAGTGGAAAAGTGTCTGTTCATATCTTCTGCCCATTTTTTTGATTTGTTTATTTGTTTCTCATGTATTGAGATTGAGAAGTTCTTTGTAGATCTTGGATACCAATCTTTTACATGTAGTGTCATTTGCAAATATCATCTCCCATTCTGTGGGCTTTCTCAGTTTTTTTGACTGTTTCCTTGGCTGTGCAGAAGCCTTTAATCTTGATGACATCAAAAAATAGAAATAGAAAGAAGAGTTAAGATGGCAGAGGAGTAGGGGTCCCCTTTTTCAGCTGGTCCCCTGAGTCAAGCTGGATAGGTACCGGACCATCCTGAACACCCACGGAATCAGCCTGAGATGCAGGAAGATACGTCTGGATCTCTACACATGAATATCTCCAGCAATGAGTATTGAGGTACAAAGCACGGAGCCGTGAATCTGTGCACAGATACTGGAAGATAAATGGAAGGGGGAGGGAGCCACCGCATTCGGGCACCGAGAAGCGGTACCCACCTGCACTGGGGAGCGGGCTGACTTGTGGACGGGCACCCTCGAGAGAGCAGACTGAGACCATGAGCCGGGAACACGTGAGACCAGCCTGAAAACCAGAGCTCCAGAGTGCATGAACCACACTGAAATGGAGCTCCAGAACGTGCAGGTGCAGCTGGTGGCTGGCGGTGTTACAAACACAAAGGACAGAGACATGCCAGCCCTTGAAGTGAGGGCTAGGACACCGGCTGTGGAGCACACATTCCGGGATGCTGCAGGGTTTTTAGCAGCACCAACAGAAACAGAGTTAAAGTCACCAGAAGGCCCCAGTGGAGAGTGGGCTGCGATCCCTCTGTTCTGAGACAGAGGCTGGGATTCAGCTACTGCTCCTCTGACTCTCAGAAGAGGCACAGCAAACCTCCAGGGAAAGCCGCCAGAGAACAAAAGCCTGGTTATACGGGCTCATAGTGTGCCCATCCCCATCCCCCATCGCAGGGGACAGGGAGACTCTACGCGAAAAAGGTTGCCTGAGTATCAGAGTGGCAGGCACCCACCCCAGAAGGCAAGCTGAAAAATCAAGAAGCCCACATCCCTAAGTTCCTATAACACAAGTGCATACTGTCTGGGTCCTGGACAATAATTTGGGCTTTGGACAACCCCTCAACCTATCCTCATCAGAATGATGAGAAGGAGAAATCCCCCCCCCCAGCAAAGAAAAGACAGTGAGTCTGTGGCCTCTGCCACAGAACTAATGGACAAGGATAGAACTAAATTATCAGAAATGGAGTTCAGAGTAACAATGGTCAAGATGATGTGTAGACATGAAAAATATTAACGAGAATATAGAATCTCTAAGGGCGGAAATGAGAGTGAATCTGGAAGAAATTAAAAATACTATGAATCAAATGCAGGCAAAACTAGATGCTTTGACAGGGTGAATGAGGCTGAAGAACGAATTGGCGAAGTGGAGGATGGGATGGTAGAAGCAAAGCTAAGACAGAAACTTGGCTCAAAAAAATCCAATCTCAAGAATGTAGGTTACGGGAGATTACTGACTCAATGAAACATTCCAATGTCAGAATCATTGGCATCCCCGAGGGAGTGGAGAAAAACAGAGGTCTAGAAGAGATATTTGAACAAACTGTAGCTGAAAACTTCCCTAATCTAGCAAAGGAAACAAGCATTCCTGTCCAAGAGGCAGAGAGGCCCCCTCCCAAGCTCAACCATGACAAACCTATGCCACGTCACGTCATAGTGCAATTCGCAAACATTAGATCCAAGGATATAGTATTGAAAGCGGCCAGGGCAAAGAAATTTCTCACGTACCCATGCAAAGGCATCAGAATTACGTCAGACCTGTCTACACAGACCTGGAATGAGAGAAAGGGTTGGGGGGGGCATTTTTAAGGCTCCTTCAGAGAAAAACAGGCAGCCAAGGATCCTTTATCCAGCAAGGCTGTCATTCAGAATCAAGGGAGAAATAAAGACCTTCCAGAATCGCCAGTCACTCACCAATTTCATAACCACAAAACAAGCCATACAGGAGATATTAAAAGGGGTTCTATAAAAGTAAAAAGGCCCCAAGAGTGATACAGAACAGAAAGTCATAATCTATAGAAACAAACACTTTACAGGCAATGTGACATCATTAAAATCATATCTCTCAATAATCACTCTCAATGTAAATGGTCTAAATGCTCACATAAAACACCACAGGGTGGCAGATTGGATAAAAAGACATGACCCATCCATTTGCTGTCTACAAGAGACTCATTTTGAACCTAAAGATACATCCAGACTGAAAGTAAAGGGATGGAATACCATCTTTCATGCCACTGGACCTCAAAAGAAAGCTGGGGTGGCAATTCTCATATCAAACAGATTGGATTTTAAACTAAAGACTATAGTTAGAGATACAGAAGGGAACTATATTATTCTTAAAGGATGTATCCAACAAGTGGATATGACAATTATAAATATCTATGCCCGCAACAGGGGAGCAGCAAGAACACAAGGCAACTCTTAACCACAATAAAGAGACATATAGATAAAAATACGTTAATAGGAGGGGACCTCAACACTCCACTATCAACAATAGATAGATCACCTAAGCAGAAAATAAACAAAGAAACAAGAGCTTTGAATGCCATACTAGATGAGTTGGACATCATAGATATATGTAGAACACTACACCCAAGAACAAAAGAATACTCATTCTATTCTAATGCCCATGGAACATTCTCAAGAATAGACCATGCTCTGGGTTACAAAACAGGTCTCAACCGATATCAAAAGACTGAAATTATTCCCTGCATATTCTCAGACCACAATGCTTTGAAATTGGAACTCAACCACAATGAAAAATTTGGAAGAAAATTAAAACACATGGATATTAAGAACCATCCTGCTCAAGAATGATTTGATAAACCAGGAAATCAAAAATCAATTTGAACAATTTATGGAGACCTACGAGAATGGAAACACAACAGTCCAAAACCTATGGGACACTGCAAAGGCAGTCCTAAAGGGAAAATACATAACCATCCAAGCCTCACTCAAAAGAATACAAAACTCTAAAATGCAGTTTTTATATTCTCCCTCAAGAAGCTGGAACAGCAACAGAGGAACAGGCCTAATCCATGCACGAGAAAGCAGTTGATCAAGATTAGAGCAGAAATCAATGAAATAGAAACCAGGAGCACAGTAGAACAGATCAACAGAACTAGAAGCTGGTTCTTCAAAAGAATTAATAAAATAGACAAACCAATGGCAAGACTTATCCAAAAGAAAAGAGAAAGGACCCAAATTAATAAAATTATGAATGAAAAGGTAGAGGTCACAACCAACAACAATGAAATAGGAAGGATCATTAGAAACTTTTATCAACAGCTTTATGCCAATAAATTAAGCAATCTGGAAGAGATGGAGGCCTTCCTGGAAACCTATAAACTACCAAGACTAAAGCACGAAGAAATTGATTTTTTAAACAGACCAATTAATTATGAAGAGATTGACACAGTGATTAAAAACTTTCCAAAAAACAAAACACCAGGACCTGATGGATTCCCCAGGGAATTCTACCAAACATTAAAAGAAGAAATAATACCTATTCTCCTAAAACTATTTCAAAAAATAGAAACAAGGAAAGCTACCAAACTCATTTATGAGACCAATATTACATTGATCCCCAAACCAGGCAAAGACCCCATCAAAAAGGAGAATTACAACCGATTTCTCTGATGAATATCAACACCAAATTCTCAACAAGATCCTTGCTAATAGGATCCAACAGTACATTAAAAGGATTATCCATCACGACCAAGTGGGATTCATCCCTGGGATGCAAGGATGGTTCAACATTCGCAAATCTATCAGTGTGATAGATTATATCAACAAGAAAAAAGCCAAAAATCATATAGGAAACCATCCCATTTACAATAGCACCAAAAATCAGACGTTATCTTGGAATTAACTTAATCAGAGACGTAAAGGATCTATATTCTAGAAACTACAAATCACTCTTGAAAGACATTGAAGAAGACACAAAAAGATGGAAAAATATTCCATGCTCGTGGATCCGAAGAAATAACATAGTTAAAATGTTGATGCTACCCAGAGCAATCTACACTTTCAATGCTATCCCAATCAAAATACCAACGACATTTTTCAAAGAGCTGGAACAAACAGCCCTTAAATTTGTGCGGAACCAGAAAAGGCCCTGAATCACCAAGGAATTGTTGAAAAGGAAAAACAAAGCTGGGGGCATCACAATGCCAGATTTCAAGTTGTACTACAAAGCTGTGATCACAAAGACAGCATGGTACTGGCACAAAAACAGACACATAGACCAATGGAACAGAATAGCAAACCCAGAAATAGACCCTCAGCTATTTGGACAACTAATCTTTGATAAAGCAGGAGAAAACATCCGGTGGGAAAAACACAGTCTCTTCAATAAATGGTGCTGGGAAAATTGGACAGCTACATGCAAAACAATGAAACTTGACCACTCTCTCACACCATACACACAGATAAACCCCAAATGGATGAAAGACCTCAACGTGAGACAGGAATCCATCAAAATCCTAGATGACAGCATAGGCAGCAACCTCGACGACATCGGCCAAAGCAACCTTTTTCATGACACATCTCCAAAGGCAAGAGAAACAAAAGAAAAAATGAACTTCTGGGGCTTCATCATCAAAAGCTTCTGCACAGCCAAGGAAATAGTCAAAAAAACTAAGAGGCAGCCCACAGATTGGAAGAATGTATTTGCAAATGACACTACAGATAAAAGACTTGTATCCAAGAGCTACAAAGAACTTCTCAAATTCAATACACAAGAAACAAATAAACAAATCATAAAATGGGCAGAAGATGTGAACAGACACTTTTCCAATGAAGACATACAAATGGCTAACAGACACATGAAAAGATGTTCAATATCATTAGCCATCAGGGAAGTTCAAATCAAAACCACACTAGTTTTGTTAGAATGACAAAAATTGACAAGGCAAGACACAACAATTGTTGGAGAGGATGTGGAGAAAGGGGATCCCTCCTACATTGTTGGTGGGAATGCAAGTTGGTACAGCCAAAAAACAGTGTGGAGTTCCCTTAAAAAGTTAAAAATTGAGCTACCCTATGATCCAGCAATTGCACTACTGGGTATTTACCCCAAAGATACAGACGTAGTGAAGAGAAGGGCCATATGCACCCCAATGTTCATAGCAGCATTGTCCACAATAGCTAAATTGTGGAGGGAGCTGAGATGCCCTTCAACAAATGACTAGATTAAGAAGATGTGGTCCATATATACAATGGAATATTACTCAGCTATCAAAAAGAACGATTTCTCAACATTTGCTGCAACATGGATGGCACTGGAGGAGATAATGCTAAGTGAAATAAGTCAAGCAGAGAAAGACAATTATCATATGGTTTCTCTCATCTATGGAACATAAGAACTAGGAAGATCAGTAGGAGAAAAAAGGGATAAAGAATGGGGGGTTATCAGAAGGGGAAATGAAGCATGAGAGACTATGGACTCTGAGAAACACTCTGAGGGCCTCGGGGGGGGGGGAATGGGATAGACTGGTGATGGGTAGTAAGGACGGCACATATTGCATGGTGCACTGGGTGTTATACACAACTAATGAATCATCGAACTTTACATCAAAAACCAGGGATGTACTGTACATTGACTAACATAATAAAAAAATGTTATTATAAAAAAAAAGGACAAAAAGAAACAGAAGGAAAACTACCAAACTCATTCTATGAGGCCAGTATTACCTTGGTCCCCAAACCAGGCAAAGACCCCATCAAAAAGGAGAATTACAGACCGATATCCCTGATGTACATGGATGCCAAAATTCTCAACAAAATCCTAACTAGTAGGATCCAACAGTACATTAAAAGGATTATCCATCATGACCAAGTGGGATTCATCCCTGGGATGCAAAGGTGGTTCGACATTCGCAAATCGATCAGTGTGATAGATCATACCAACAAGAAAAGAGTCAAGAACCACATGATCCTCTCAATAGATGCAGAAAAAGCATTAGACAAAGTACAGCATCCTTTCCTGATTAAAACCCTTCAAAGTGTAGAGGTATAGGGTACATTCCTCAATTTCATAAAAACCATCTATGAAAAGCCTATAGCAAATATCATTCTCAATGGGGAAAAGCTGGAAGCCTTTCCCTTAAGATCAGGAACACGACAAGGATGCCCACTCTCGCCATTATTATTCAACATTGTACTAGAAGTCCTTGCAAGAGCAATCAGGCAAGAAAAAGGGATAAAGGTATCCAGATCAGCAAAGAAGTCAAACTGTCTCTCTTCGCAGATGACATGATACTCTATATGGAAAACCCAAAAGAAGCCACTCCCAAACTATTAGAAGTTATAGAGCAATTCAGTAATGTGGCGGGATACAAAATCAATCCTCAAAAATCAGTTGCATTTCTATACACGAACAATGAGATTGAAGAAAGAGAAATTAGGGAATCCATTCCATTTACAGTAGCACCAAAAATCATACGTTATATTGGAATTAACTTAACCAGAGAGGTAAAGGATCTATATTCTAGAAACTAAAGATCACTCTTGAAAGACATTGAAGAAGACACAGAAAGATGGAAAAATATTCCATGCTCATGGATCAGAAGAATTAACATAGTTAAAATGTCCATGCGACCCAGAGCAATCTACACTTTCAATGCTATCCCAATCAAAATACCAATGACATTTTTCAAAGAGCTGGAACAAACAGCCCTTAAATTTGTGTGGAACCAGAAAAGGCCCCGAATTGCCAAGGAATGTTGAAAAGGAAAAACAAAGCTGGGGGCATCATGTTGCCTGATTTCAAGCTATACTACAAAGCTGTGATCACAAAGACAGCATGGTACTGGCACAAAAACAGACACATAGACCAATGGAAGAGACTATGGACTCTGGGCAAGAAACTGAGGGCTTCAGAGGGGAGGGAGGTAGGGATTGGGATAGGCTGGAGATGGGTATTAGGGAGGGCACATATCGCATGGCCACCGCGTGTTATACGCAAATAATGAATCATGGAACATTGCATCAAAAACTGGGGATGTACTGTATGGTGACTAATATAACAAATAAAAAGTGTTTAAAATAATAAATAAATAAATAAATAAATAAATAAATAAATAAATAAATAAAATAAAATAAATTCAGGGAGAAAAAAAAAGATAGCACAAAACTGGCACAAAAACAGACACATGGACCAATGGAACAGAATAGAGACTCCAGAAATGGACCCTCAACTCCATGGGCAACTAATCTTTGACAAAGCAGGAAAAAACATCCAGTGGAAAAAAGACAGTCTCTTCAATAAATGGTCCTGGGAAAATTGCATAGCTCTATGCAAAAGAATGAAACTTGACCACTCTCTCACACCATACACACAGATAAACTCCAAATGGATGAAAGACCTTGATGTGAGACAGGAATCCATCAAAATCATAAAGGAGAACATAGGCTGCAACCTGTTTGACATCAGCCACAGCAACTTTTTTCATGACACATCCACAAAGGTGAGAGAAACAAAAGAAAAAATGAACTTGTGGAACTTCATCAAGATAAAAAGCCCTGGACCGAACATTCCACTGGAATGCGTCCCCTAACCACCTTACCTAAAGGAGGTCCCCTTTACTCTCTCTACATCCCATTTTCATCAGACACCAATCACTCTCTGTAACCATGTAATTTATTTTTTTACAAGCCTATTTTCTTTCTCACCTGCTAGAAGGTAAGCTCCAAGAAGGCAGGGGTTTTCTTGTCTTGCTCTGGTACATAGTAAGTACTCAATAAATATGTGAGAGAAAGAGAGGAAGGAAGGCAGGAAGATAGTAAAGGTGAAGGTGGAAGAAAAAGAGGGAAGAAGGGAGGGAGGGCAGGCAGGAGGAGGAAGGGAGGGAGGAGGAACTGAGGGTGAGAGGAGGGAGGAGAAAGGAAGGGTGGGAGAGTGGGAGGAGAGAGAAAGGAAGAAAAGAGAAACTCTAAAACAGAGACAATCCTGTACCATCCCTCAAACTGCCAACAAAGCTAAGGCAAGGCCATCATCTTAATCACACTGAGGCATTGCCCCTTCCTGGTGGTGCCCCCCATAAACATTTATTGGCAGGCATTCAGTTAGAACCCTGGTGCCATTTTTTTTAATGACTTATTTTTGTCAGTAAAAATGGAGTTGGCACCAAACCAATAATTTCAACATTACAAAGACTGTCAAATATTTTATTTAAATTTTTCAAGTGCATTTTCTTGAGGAAACATGCACTTTTTATCCAGTGACTTTGGTCTACCTTTTATGAGTTATTTATATATCATATTTTTAATCACTGCACTGCTAAGTGGAAATTATTGTCTTTGGAGGAAGAATGCAGGATTGAGATAACTCCTTGAAGCTGGCTATGGAAATTCATATTATATTCCACCAAAAAGAAATTATTACTTTACCTGGAATTCCCTGGTGCCCTCAGTCCTCAGTTTGAACTCTATTAATTATATATTTATATGCCATTTACAGTAAGTCCTCTAAATTTGATCACCCAATATTCTAAATTTGGAATACTTACTGTATGCCTTCCCAGCCCAACAAAATTTCAAATCCCTTCTGGCCTTCTCTGCTACCTAAATCCTCTCCTTAATTAAAAAGAACAAGGAAAATAACCTCATTCTGAGGTAACTACAATATACAAGGTGTTTTTAAATCAATTAAAGGAAGATTATTTGGCTTAGAAAAGCTTTCCCCATCTATATATCCTTTAGAAATGAAGTTTCAGGAAAACAGAGGGAGCCCTTCAGAGAAAAGTCAGGGAATCCGCAGAAGACTTTTTAAGCTAAGAGCCACCCCCATGCAGAGAAGCATTCATTATCTGTCCAATATTGGGGATACCACCACAACGCAGCCAAACCTGTGGGGTACTTTTGTACCACTGCTACCGAGCACAGAGACGTGTTCTGCTTGCCTTGACTCTCAACACAAGGTGTAATTACAGAATTCCAGAATGTTGAGGGTGAAACATTTTGCAACCCAATTCATTCATCTTGGAGTCAGGGAAACTGAGGGTAGCGCGATTGGAGGCAGGGTCTGTTCCCCAGTCTCCGGTGGTCTGATGGTCTCTCTGGGTCTTCCTGGATGCCGCCCACAGCCCTACCCCAGGGCGACAGTCCTCTGTCTCCTCTCGAGGCAGGCCCTCGCCTAAGCCTGGGGCCTTCTGCTCTCCTGCCACTGGTTCTCCCCTTCTACCGAGTCATCTCTCAGAGTTGAGCTTTCTATCTCCATTGCTGTCAGAAATCTTCCTTTTATTCCTTCTGCCTCTGCATTAGTTCCATTTCTTATGACAAGCAAAAGAAATCTCCCTGAGATGGAGGAGGGAGACTGTTTAGGAATTAAAGTGGACTTCACACAGGGATTCAAATTGTATTGACTCCCACCCTACACACTTTTCAATAGTCACTGCTTTCTGCACAACATGCACTGGTGGTTAGGTCTTGTCTAGACGGATCAAAAAGCCCTGTGGACAGGAAGGTTGGGGAGCCACAGACATCTCTGGAAATGTGATGTCTTTAGCCAGACCTTGGTTTCATCATCCCCAAAACCCTGGCCAAGTTTCCTTGTCACGAAACATCCTGAAGGTCCCTCACAACACATTCTTTTACAACAGTTTTCTAACAAGATCCAAAGTCACCTCTCTAAGAAATGCCAATTTCCTAGAAAACCCTTAACCTTCTGCTAAGGATTTAAATTTATTATTAGCAGGTTGCAGCGTCTAGCTATTCTCAAGCAATCACACACACACACACACACACACACACACACACAAACACACACACACACACACGCCCATACACACATCTCAGACATACACAGATACACAACTACTTCCAATATTTCTGTGCAATATGAGAACCCCAAGTTAAAGCTACAAAACTGAATTTCTGTGGCTGCAGATTCGGCTGCTCTGTAGGAATTCCAGAATACAACCATATCACAAATAATTTAAGAGTCTCTGAGGGTACTATATGCAGATTCCAATAAGCCAATCAATGCAAATAATTTATGAACAGTGATGGAATTATCTAGGTCTTCAGCTTTTCTCACTGTTGGAATCACCTTGTTGCTGCTGATATTAGATGTACCTAGGCCAAAGTTTCAAAATATATTCACCTGACATATTTATTCACCCCATAACCTCTTTTCCTGCTGTCCTCCTTCACCACTGCCCTGCAGAGCTCACAGTTCTTAGAGCCAGTCTTGCTCTTTTCCTGCTTTGCACACTGGCTCGTACGACATCCTGCCTCACCACTTCTTCCAGGTGACTCTACCCATTCTTCAAAGACCATCTCAAGTAAAAACTTTTCATAAAGCTTTCTCAAGTTCCTTCCCAGACTATATTTCTTTTTCTTATAAATCCCACAAAGGCTTTATATCTCCTCTGTGGCATAACCAAACTCTGCATGGCATTGTGCTACATATTTTCCTCTAGAGACTGTGAGCTCTTTGAGGTCAGAGAACACACATCACTCACCTCTGAATCCCAAGAATCCTCTAGCTCAACGTCTTCATACATAAGAAACAATCATTAAATGTCATTGATTGTTTAAGTATTAATTAATTGCCCATTATCTCTGTACAACTGAAAATTTGCAAATTATCCTTTTGGAAAATTTCCAAATTATCCTTTTGGAAAATGCCTTTTTCAAGATTCTGGTGTTGTCAATTATATTTAAAGTTGTTGCCAATCAATAGAATTTTCAGAAAACTATAAGATATATACTCTTAGTCTCTCTACCCATATTTATTTATTATTTTATTATTTTATTTAATAATTTTATTATTAAAATTTATAATTTTATTAATGAATCCATAAAAATTTGAACAAATAACAAAAAACTTAAACAAACAAATATGGTACAAGGAATCCACAAACCAAAACCCTGCACCCAAAGCAATCTTACTCACCAGAAATCTGGGCTTCCACTGAGGCTTTGTCTGTACTGATTTCTGGGATGAGATAAATCCTTTTAAAGTGCAACAAATGGTGTTAATATGAACCTTTTCCTACAACCAGGCTATCCTCCCCGGCACAATTACTAGCCCTTCTTCTAAAATACCATGTTGTTAACTATGGTGGGATCTCCACTAGTCTTTAAATATATGTTCATTGAGCACACACTTTAAGCAATGTTCTGGCCATATAACAGGTAAATAGATAGTCAAATAAACAATAAACAATAAATAGTCAAATAAACAATAAACATGATAGTCAAATATATTATGTAGTATGTGAAAAATTCTAAGTATAAAATTATAGGACATATCTCATACCATATGCAAAAGATTCTCTCGACAGAACCATAGGCCTAAATATAAGAACTTATACCATAAAACTGTTAGAAGAAAACACAGAAGAAAATCTTCATAATCTTGAATCAAGCAGTAATTTCTTGGGTATGACATCAAAAGCACAACTGGTAAAAGTGAAAACAGATAAACTGGACCTCATCAAAATCGAAAAATTCTGTGTTTCAAAAGACACCATCAGGAAAGTGAAAAGACAATCCACAAACTGAGAGAAGATATTTGCAAAAATATATATGATAAAGGACATGTACCCACTATATGTGTGTGTGTATGTGTGTGTGTGCATGTGCATATGTATGTGTGGGTTTTATAAATACATATATATATATATATGTATTTTATAAATACATTTTATAAATACATATACAAAAATACATATATATTTATTTTCTCACGATGCAGTAAAAAAAAGGTTAGATAACACAATTTAAAAATGACAAAAGATTCAAATAGACCATTCTCTAAAGCAGTTATGCAAATGGTCAATTAGCACATGAAAAGATGTCCAACATCATTTGTCATTAAGAAAATGCTAAACAAGGGGCACCTGGCCGGCTCAGTGAAGTGGCTGCTTTTGGCTCAGGTCATGATCCCAGGGTCCTGGGATGGAGCCCCATATCGCACTGGGCTCACAGTTCAGCAGGGAGTCTGCTTCTTCCTGTGCCCTTCCCCCCATGCTCTTTCTCTCTTTCTCTCTCTCAAATAAATAAAATATTTTAAAAAAAGAAAAGAAAATGCAAAACAAAACCACAATGAGATACCACTTCACACCTACTACAATGGCTGAAAGATAGACAAAAGATAGACAATAACAAGTGTTGATAAGGATATGGAGAATCCCTAGGTGTTGCTGATAGGGATGTAAAATGGTGCAGTCACTTTGGAAAACAGTCTGACAATTCCTCAAAGTGTTAAACATAGAGTTACCCTATGACCCAGCAATTCTACTCTTTGGTATATACCAACAAGAATTGAAAACATATATCCATGTGAAAGCTGTACAGGAATGTTTATAGCAGCAGTGGTCATAATAGCCAAAATGCGAAACAAACCCAAATGCTCATTAACTGATGAATGGACAAATAAAATGGCAGTGTATCTATATAATATTATTCAGCCATAAAAAGGAATGAAGTATTGATACATGTCACAACATCAAAAACATGTTCCATGTAAGAAGCCAGTCACAGAAGGCCACATATTATACAATTCTATTTATATAAAATGTCCAGAATGGGCAAATATAGAGAGACAGAAAGTAGATCTACTGATCATTTAAGTAGCAATTGAGATGTCTCTTTCCCTACGAAACCTTTCCTGACAGAAACAGGAAACCTGGTGGTGGCTTGTGACATCATATTGCAATTACTGCCTAGAACATAAGTTCTATGAAGGCAAAAATAAAAATTATCTGTTTTGTTCTCTGCTGTATCCCTAACAGAGCTTAGCATATAGTAAGGGTTCAACAAATATTTATTGCCTAATTGAAGGAATAAATGTGTTTATATGCCTGCCCCCTCCCTTCCCATCAATAAACAATGTTTCTCATGTGAAGAAAAGGTTTCGTCCCATTCATTTTTTCGCCCCTAATACCCATGGTGATATAATGCCTGGCACACAGTACATATCCAATGCATGTTAGATGAATTAATAAATGAATAGGAATAAAAAGACTAAAAGTGTTTTTGATCCACTACAAGAAAATAAATTTGAAGACCAATATCTTTGATAAACATAGATGCAAAAATCCTCAACAAAATATTAGAAAAATCAAATTCAACAGCTCATATTGTTGAAATATATATAAAAGTAACAAACACCACGATCAAAAGGGTTTTATTCCTGAGATACAAGGATGGTTTAACATACTTAAATCAATAAATGTGATATACCACATTAACAAATTAAAGGATGAAAATCATATGATCATCTCAATAGATGCACAGAAAGCATTTGACAAAATTCAGCATCCTTTTATAATAAAAATTCTCAACAAATTGGCTATAGAGGGAACATACTTAACATGATAAAGGCTGTATATAACAAGCCCACAACTGACATCATACTTAAGCTGAGAGCTTTTCCTTTAAGATCAGGAACTCTAAGATAAGGATGCCCACTTCTGTCACTTTCATTGTACATAGTACTGGGAGTTCCAGCCAGAGCAACTAGGCAAGAAAAAGAAATGAAAGGCATCCAAATGATTTAGAAAAAAAAAAAGGTGGGGGGAGTAAAATTATCTCTGTTTGTACATGAGATGATACTATATGTAGAAAACCCTAAAGATGTCACCAGAAAAGGAAAACTGATGTAATAAACAAATCCAGTAAAGTTGCAGGTCTCAAAACCAATGTTAAAATATCCATACTACCCAAAGCCATCTACACATTCAATGCAATTCTGATCAAAATTCCAACGGCATTTTTTCCACAGAAATAGAAAAACATCCTAAAATGTGTATGGAACCAAAAAATACCCAAAATAGTCAAAACAACCTTGAGAAAGAAGAACAAAGGTAGAGACATTGCCCTCTCTGATATTGCAAAGCTATGATAATCAAAACAGTATAGTATTGGCATAAAAACAGAAACATAGATCAATGGAACAGAATAATGAGCCCAGAAATAAATCCATGCATATATGTCCAAGTAATTTATAAGGAGCCAATAATACACAATGGGGGAATAACAGTCTCTTTAATAAATTATACTGGGAAAACTGGACAGCCACATGCAAAAGAATGAGACTGGACCCCTAACTAAATGGATTAAACACTTGAACATAAGACCTAAAACCTTAAAACTTCTAAAAGAAAACATAGTGGGTAAGCTCCTTGACATTAGTCTTGGGGATGATTTATTGGATTTGACACCAAAAACAAAGGCAACAAAGCAAAAATAAATGAGTGGGACTACATCAAACTAAAAAATTTCTGTATTACAAAGGAAACCATCAACAAAATAAAAAGACAACACATGAAATAAGACAAAATATGTGCAAACCACATATTTTATAAGGGAAAAATACTCAAAATATGTAAGGAATGCTTACTTACTCAATAGCAACAAAATAACCTGATTACAGATGTACAAAGGACCTGAATAGACATTTTTTTGAAGAACACATACAATTGGCCAACAGGTACATGAGAAGGTGCTCACCATCACTAATAATCGAGGACATAAAAATCAAAAGCAAAATGAGACATCACCTGTTAGGATATCTATTATCAAAATGATTCAAAATGGAGAAGCTGTGGATAATGATGGACACTTTCGTGGTGGGGAGGGTGGAAGGAAGATAATGTTGGCCTCTCCCTCCTGATTACCTTCCCCAGCCTCCCCTTCTGCACTGCCATCTGACTTATGGGAGCAAACAAACTCTGTAAAAGAGAAACACATAGGGTAATTTTCATTCTAAGGAAGGAATTTTTATGTGTTACAACTCAGCTGTCCCTTCCCACTTTGTTGTAAGCATTGCAAAAACATGAGTCTTATAGGTTTAGAAGTGAATTGTTTTTATGAACTTTTCTATTTTTTTGTGATTCTGTTAGTTATTATGCCAGTTGTTATATTTTATTAACATTTGTTATAAATCTGATGGTCCAGTGCTGCAATTTTTGAAGGCATGGTGTGAGATAGAAGAGGACCATTCTAGGCATAGAACTATAGACATTTCTGGTAAGGTTAGTGATGAAGAATTAGTCTTCTGAGTTTCTTCAGTATGCCAGTGCAACAAGAGACACAAATTCTGTCTTTATAGGGAAAGCTACTTTTCAGTGGTCTTATATGGACTTAAATCCAAGCTATATTATTGCGTTATATATTGTCGGTGGAATGCAACGTACAAACTTAGCATTTGCTCCAGCAATTGTAACTATAAATCATAACCATTTGATGAGTAAAGATGTTCGTTATTTTAAATGGCATCTGGAATATCAAAACAGTAAACTTTTGTTTTAAAAATCACATTCAGGGGCACCCTGCCTGGCTTAGTCTGTACAACTGTTGCTCTTGGGGTGGTAGGTTCAAGCCCCGTGTTGGGTGTAGAGATTACTTAAAAATAAAATCTTCGGGGCGCCTGGGTGGCGCAGCGGTTAAGCGTCTGCCTTCGGCTCAGGGCGTGATCCCAGAGTTCCAGGATAGAGTCCCACATCGGGCTCCTCCCCTGGGACCCTGCGTCTTCCTCTCCCACTCCCCTGCTGTGTTCCCTCTCTAGCTGGCTGTCTCTCTGTCACATAAATAAATAAAATCTTTAAAAAAAAAAAAAAAGAGGCTCCTTTAATAAATAAATAAATAAATAAAATCTTAAAAAAATAAAAAATCACATTCAGTGAAAGGTTTAGGAAGCAAATTATTTAGTAGCAGCACTTATACTAAGAAAATTTCACATAGCTGGTAAGAATCTAGTACCAACATAATGTTAAAATGCTAGGGCAAGAAACAGTACGAAAAATTGAAAAGCCTTCACTTTCCGTTTAATAACTTATGCCACCTGATGCTAACAAGGTTTGTGTAATTAACTGAAAAGCAGCAGCTTCTTTGGGTTGATGAGTTAGCAGTTCACGAATATTTGTCATACTGGAGCCTTGGTAAGATTGGTAAATGATGATGAAATTCAAGAAAGCTTTTTCTGCTGTGAGGAGCCTCTCAAAACAAAGGCAGTATAAATTTATATCTGAAGACGGAAGGTCTGCCATCCGCATTCCTGGTGCTCATCAGTTTTGCTGATTTTGGTAAAAGAAAATTCTGATGTTGATGTTACAGCACTCCGCTTTCTTCACAGAGAGGTGCTGATATAAAACACTTGGAGATGAAATGGAGAAAGTTCTGGATAATGCTGCTGAAATTGTTAACTTTATTAAAGACCCATTTATACAAGAATGTTTAAAAAAACAAACGAAACAAAACTAAAGTCTGAACAAAGGGCATATAAATCTACATACAGAAATCCAGTGGCTTGTCAGAGGAAGAGTTCTCAACAGGATATTTGAGTTGAAAGGTGAATTGCTAGAGTACGCACAAGGAGCTACTAGGCCAGATTTTGCTGAGTGCTTTGGAGATAAAGGATGGCTACAAAAACGAGGCTATTTAGTAGACATTTTTCTTCACATGAACAAATCAAGTTTCTGCAAGGTCCTGGAGAAAATATGTTTTCTTGAAAGTGATAAGATTCTCAGTCTCTTTGGAACTATCACTTTGCCAAACTTTTGAAATGTTTCCACAGCCTTGGGCTTGAGAATGAAGAAAAGATAGCAACAAGTCTGAAGCCTTTACTAAAACTCTCCATGAAGAACTGCAAAGCCAAATTAAATGGCATTTTCCCTCCTTTTCCTAAAACTGGTGTATGACTGGGTGAGGAACCTCTTCTCTGAATCTCAGCCTGAGGTTTCCTCCAGAAGAAAAAGAACTCTGTTGAGTCATAGTCTGATAGTTCTGGGTTTCCATGAAATAAGAATATCCTTAACTTAGTGCTCACACTCCCATGCCATGAGGGTTCCCTTAATTTGGAAGTTTTTTCAGGGTTTCCTCCAGGGTAAAACAACAGAAAAATGCTGAAGAGACAGATATCACAGAGGGCTGCATATTAAGTCCATATTGAGAATAAATATTGAGAGGCTGTGAAAGTCACTTTTGGACATAGGTTTATTAAGTTTTGAAAAGTTCAGTAGTATTATAAATGTTGAGTCTTCCTGCACCAATGTCTGTGTTTATTTAATGGCTAGGGAATATGGGAATATATTTTTATCCTCCTAAACTAGTGGTCCAGACTAGAAGGATTTGGGAGGGGCAAAGGCTATGGACTGGACCTTGGTAATGCAGATGAGGCTGGAACTTTCTCTAGATCTTAGGTCTTTGAGTGTTGAGGTCATCTTGAAAGGATGATAAGAGCATTTTAAGTGTCATTTGCATGAACAGGGAGGATAGGATTTTGGTGCCTTCATCGGACTTGCTCCAAGACAAAGATACTTTTATTTTGATAGTGCAAGACTCTGGGACTCTGGGAATAAATTTGGCTGTACATACACTTTTCGAACATTTAACTCTGCAGAACTGGATTCCTTTTGCTTTGTGAAAGCTGCTACTCTACAGAAAGATTTTGATTTAGTAATTTGTTTTAAATCTTGTATTTATTCGTATTTGTAAGACCTGAGCGCGACAAAAGCTATTCTTCCCCAGCTGTGAAGCACTGTTCTGTTGGAATCTGAATTCATTCATTGATGTATTTTCAAGTTTCCCAACTTTATTGTCGCTGACATTTGAGCATGTTGTTTTATAAATGACAAGATTCCAGGGTGGGAATTGAGTGATTTTTTTCTTTTCTTTTCTTTTCTTTTTTCCTTTTTTTTTTTTTTAAGTTATGTCAGTTAAAAAAAAACTCCAGTGTTGTGGTTTAGTAAACTTGTTTTGCTCTGTGGAGGAAATAGTGTTAAACTTGGTATCTTGAAACATGTTTATTTAAGGTTAAACATGATTTCCAAATGTTGTTTTTACTTGTATTTTGCTTTTGGTATGGCCAAATATTTAGCTTGTTTTTCATAGTTACTGATATTTTCGGAAAAATCAAAATAAATTGTTCCCTAAAAAAAAAAAATAACAAATGCAAATAACGATAGAAACAAAAGAGAATCCTTGCAATCCTTGCAACAAAAGAGAAATGCAAAGTTGTATGACCACTACGGAAAGTATGGAGGTTCCTCAAGAAATTAAAAATAGAACTACTATATGATCTAGCAGTACCGTTTCTAGGTATATATCCAAAGGAAATGAAACCATTATATTGAAGAGATAGCTGTACTCCAATGTTCATTGCAGCATTATTCATAATGGCCAAGGTATGGAAATGACATAAATATCCATCAGTGGATAAAGGAATTATATATATAAAATTTTGCTCTAGAAAAGAAAGAAATCCTGATATTTGAGACAAGGAGGGCATCATGCTTAGTGAAATAAGCCAGACAGAGAAAGACAAATACTGCATGGTAGCATTTATATGAGGAATCTAAAAATAATAATAAAAATAATTTTTTAAGTTAAATTCATAGAAACAGAGAGTAGATTGGTGATTGTTAGGGACAGGGGGAGGGGACAGGTTGGTAAAAAGTTATAAACTTTCAGTAATAACAAAGTTCTGAGGATCTAACGTATAACATGGCGACTATAGCGGGTAACACTGTATTGTATAACTAAAATTTGCTAAGAAATTAGAACTTACATGTTCTCACACAAGAAAAGTAAATGTGTGAGGTATGGTGAGGTGATGGATGTATTAGTTAACTTGATGGGGGAAGGATCCTTTCATAATGTATATGTATACATGTCATCATGTTGTACACTTTAAATAACTTACAGTTTGTCAGTTATACCTCAGTAAAGATGAAAAAAAGTCAGGTAAAGGAGTTTAGATGTTTTGTCTATAGGGAGAAATGGAACCATTTTCAGCAACATGGAAACCCAAGATAGATAAAATGAGACAGGACGTCAGAATCGTTTTAGTAAAAAATTTTGGAAACCTAAAGATTTTAATTCACTTAAAGGGTTCAAAGACTCCCTCCTTGATCACGCTTTTGTCAGGTTCCTCTAAGCCAACTTCTCAATTAGGCCTCGACTTTGGCCCGCTGAGCACACTCTTATGAAAGAATCCTGCTAAGCCAGGTGATTAAGAAACACCACACACTCCCTTGATATCTGATCACTTTTTCCTATAACAAGAATACAGTTTAGCAAGAATCCCTCTAAACTTTTTTTTAATATTTTTTATTATATTATGTTAGTCACCATACAGTACATCCCTGGTTTTTGATGTAAAGTTCGATGATTCATTAGTTGCGTATGACACCCAGTGCACCATGCAATACGTGCCCTCCTTACTACCCATCACCAGTCTATCCCATTCCCCCACTCCCCTCCCCTCTGAAGCCCTCAGTTTGTTTCTCAGAGTCCACAGTCTCTCATGCTTCATTCCCCCTTCTGATTAGCCCCCTTTCTTTATCCCTTTCTTCCCCTACCAATCTTCCTAGTTCTTATGTTCCATAGATGAGAGAAACCATATGATATTTGTCTTTCTCTGCTTGACTTATTTCACTTAGCATTATCTCCTCCAGTGAATCCCTCTAATCTTGATATCTAATCAAGTTTCTCTTAGTAATTTTCCATCCACTGACTCCCCTTACTCTGCTTCCTGGTTATACCTCCCCAGCTGTCTTTGCTATGTCTTGAGTTGAATTCAGCCTCTCTCCCCTATTGCAGCAGTTTCAAATAAAGTCTTCCTTACCATTTTAACAATTGTCAAAATAATTTTTCCTTCACAGTGCTAACTCCTCATTACAACTCTACTTATGATGCAAAAATCTCTCCCTTAAGAAGCCATTTCCAGTAATCCTATTTATCATGATTGCTTTGTTTGAGAAACCAGTTTATCAATATTTCTGGAAAGTCCTTTATTATGTCAATTAATCATGGTTAACAACATATAAGAAGTGATTTGAGAGATTCAGAGGAAGAAAATGAATCTCATCAACTTTCTCCATTTCCAATAATGTTATTTACCTCTTTTAGGACATTGCAAGGTACCTACCAATCCCTGAAATTTAATGAGATATGACCTCATTCATTTTTACATTGCTGTCATTAGGAAAATAAGTATCACCATCATAATTATTACTGCAGTTAAAAGAATTTCAGAGTTCATGCATATAAAGTCTGTCTTGAATGATAAATATTTGAAATGACAAGAAAACCCAGCTTTATGACCACTCTGACTAAAACTATTTAAAATGTATGTAAATATATATATATTTAATATATATATTAAATATAAATGTAAATGTATAAGTATATATAAATATATATAATATATATATATATTTAAGTATCCAGAAATTCATCTACCTGAATAACATTAATGTGCTTTACCATGTGTTCTAAGCAGGAAACAAGACAGAAAAAAATTGTCTGCTTTCATAGGTTCAAGGTGATAGTCTGAAAAATAATAGAGAAAAAAAGAGATAAATATCAGATACGGTAAATACTATATGAAGCATCAAAGCAGGGTGAGATAGCAAGTGACTACATGGTCAGGGAAGTCTCTCCACCCAGGTGGCATTCAAGCTGAGCTCTGAGTAACAAAATGAGTCTGCCAGGTGATGATGAAAGGAGAAAATTATTCTCAGAAGAAAGAACAGTTAGTACAAAGCTAGTAAAAAATATCAAACAGGTAGGCAATTACTGACCACAAAGAGCTTATAATTCACATATCCTGACCATAATGGAAAGCCAAAGAAGAGTTTCACACCCTGGAATGACATAATCTGATCTTCATTTAAGATCTCTCCAGGTTCTGTGTGAAAACTGGTTGATGGAGAACAAGAGTGAAGCTGAGAGACAAGCTGAGAAGTGAAGGAATAAAAGTGGGTTGGCCAATGTGATGGTGGTGGAGGACAGACAAAAGTGGACAGATCAAAGATATATTCTGAGGGAAAAGTGAGCCAGTTTACCAGTGATTTGGATTATGGGGAATAGTGAGGAAAGGAATATAAAATAAAGATATATTTGGATATATGGTGGTACCATTTATTGAGATGAGTAAGACTGTAATAGAACTAGGTGTGGGTGTACAAATCAAGAGTTCTGTTTTGGCCAAACTTAGTTTGAGATACTTACTGAACCTGAAATGAGAGAGGTAAATAAGGAGCTTGGTGTATGTATAGAGTTCTGAGAAGATGTCAGGGCTGAAGACAGAGGGTTGGACAACTGACATTGGTAATGCTGATGATTACTTGGTATCTTTCTTCTGAATAGTTCATGGCTCTTCTGATACTCATTTTCCCTTTCAAATACCTCTGAGAAGTAGGTAATTCACATCCCTCAATTTTGCAGTTAAATTAGTAATCCCAAATCCTGATTTGGCCACTCTTCCTCTCTGAAATATCTCCTATCTTAAGGGACATTGTAAACATTTCAAGAAAAACTTTTGAATAAAATTATTTGTTAATTATTTGTTGATTCTCTTTTGTTTTTTAATAAATGTGCATAATCAGAATGCTATCTCATACTTTTGATAGATTTGGGAAATAAACCTATACAAAAGGAATGCAAGAGATTTATAAGAGATCTTCGCGGTATGGTAAAATGCAGCTAGAGCACACTCACAGTCTTAGAGAAGAGTTGCTTCACCTAAAACATGAACTATTTTATAGGTGTTCATAATTCTAAATGTACACCAGTCCCCTTCATTACCCACCATTCTGATTTTTCAGATACCGTTTGCCACACTAAGAGTTGAGAGGCCTGCAATGCCTAGGTTGTGAAAGGCTGGCCATGCTGTGCATGTATGAAGGACAAAGGATCATAAAATACCAACCTCCAGGTAAAGATAGTGAAAATATATCCCATTATGGGCTTGAAGACTGGAGGGAGGCTGTGGGTCTTGGGGTCCACTCTGAGTACAATTGCTACAGTCACTAATGCTCACAAAACCGCATCCATTCACAATAAGAGAGCAGCACACCCGTGAGGTCTTTATCTTATAAAGATTACTCAAAAAGTTAGGCCTCTCCATATAACTGCCTAGCAACTTTGGGGATTAATGGGAGTGATAGCCAGCTAACAGGCAGTCATTTAGAGGGACAATCCCAGGGCCACCTGGGTGGATGAGTCAGTTGAGCTCCAACTCTTGATTTCGGCTAGGGTAGTGATTTCAGTATCCTGGGATCCATCCTGCCTAGGCTCCCTGCTCAGTAGAGAGTCTGCTTCTCTCCTTCTCCTTTTCTCCCTGCCCCTCCCTGATAGTCACATTCTCAATCTCCTCTCTCTCTCTCTCTCAAATAGATAAATAAACCTCTAAATAAATAAAATCGTTATAAAAGGAACAGTTCCTTCTGAAATGCAGCACAAGGAAAAGAATTTTTGTTGTTATTTCATTATAGATTTATTCAATATTTGAAAAGAAACGTTTACATCTATTACACTAACATTAAAAAAGAAAATCAAAAGATAGGCAAAAAATCTATAGATATGAAGCAGCTGAAAAAATTCAACATGCATTTCTTTAAAAAAAATCTTTACATTCTAACAATATAATGATCTCATAACAGGTACCTTTTTTAATGTTTTTTTTATTATATTATGTTAGTCACCATACAGTACGTACCCAGATTCCGAAGTAAAGTTCGATGATTCATTAGTTGCGTATAACACCCAGTGCACCATGTAATATGTGCCCTCCTTAATACCCATCACCAGTCTATCCCATTCCTCCACCCGCCGCCCCTCTGAAGCCCTCACTTTGTTTCTCATAGTCCATAGTCTCTCATGCTTCATTCCCCCTTCTGATTACCCCCCCTTTCTTTATCCCTTTCTTCCCCTACCGATCTTCCTAGTTCTTATATTCCATAGATGAAAGAAATCATATGATAATTGTCTTTCTCTGCTGAATTATTTCACTTAGCATTATCTCCTCCAGTGCCATCCATGTTGCTGCAAATGTTGAGAACTCGTTCTTTCTGATAGCTGAGTAATATTCCATTGTATATATGGACCACAACTTCTTAATCCAGTCATCTGTTGAAGGGCATCTCGGTTCCTTCCATGATTTGGCTATCGTGGACAATGCTGCTATGAACATTGGGGTGCATATGGCCCTTCTCTTCACTACGTCTGTATCTTTGGGGTAACTACCCAGTAGTGCAATGGCTGGGTCATAGGGTACTCAATTTTTAACTTTTTAAGGGACCTCCACACTGTTTTCCAGAGTGGCTGTACCAACTTGCATTCCCACCAACAATGTAAGAGGGATCCCCTTTCTCCACATCCTCTCCAGCAATTGTTGTTTCTTGCCTTGTCAATTTTTGCCATTCTAAGTGGCGTAAGGTGGTATCTTAGTGTGGTTTTGATTTGAATTTCCCTGATGGCTAATGATTTTGAACATTTTTTCATGTGTCTGTTAGCCATTTGTATGTCTCATTGGAAAAGTGTCTGTTCATATCTTCTGCCCATTTTTTGATTTGTTTATATGTTTCTCACATATTGATTTGAGAAGTTCTTTGTAGATCTTGGATACCAAACAAGAGCTTTGAATGCCATACTCAACGAGTTGGACCTCATAGATATATATAGAACACTACACCCCAGAACCAAAGAATACTCATTCTATTCTAATGCCCATGGAACATTCTTAAGAATAGACCATGTTCTGGGACACAAAAGAGGTCTCAACCGATACCAAAAGATTGAAATTATCCCCTGCATATTCTCAGACCACAACGCTCTGAAATTCGAACTCAACCACAAGGAAAAATTTAGAAGAAACTCAAACACTTGGAGACTAAGAACCATCCTGCTCAGGAATGACTTGATAAACCAGGAAATCAAAAATCAATTTAAACAATTTATGGAGACCAACGAGAATGAAAACACAACGGTCCAAAACCTATAGGATACTGCAAAGGCAGTCCTAAGGGGGAAATACATAGCCATCCAAGCCTCACTCAAAAGAATAGAAAAATCTAAAATGCAGTTTTTATATTCTCACCTCAAGAAGCTGGAACAGCAACAGAGGGACAGGCCTAATCCACTCACGAGGAAGCAGTTGACCAAGATGAGAGCAGAAATCAATGAATTACAAACCAGAAGTACAGTAGAGCAAATCAACAGGTCTAGAAGCTGGTTCTTTGAGAGAATCAATAAAATTGACAAACCGCTGGCAAGACTTATCCAAAAGAATAGAGAAAGGACCCAAATTAATAAAATTGTGAATGAAAAAGGAGAGGTCACGACCAACACCAATGAAATTGGAAGGATTATTAGAAATTTTTATCAACAGCTATATGCCAATAAATTAAGCAATCTGGAAGAGATGGAGGCCTTCCTGGAAACCTATAAACTACCAAGATTGAAAAAGGAAGAAATTGATTTCTTAAATAGGCCAATTAATTATGAAGAGATTGAGTCAGTGATAAACAACCTTTCAAATAACAAAATTCCAGGACTGGATGGTTTTCCTAGGGAATTCTACCAAACAGTCAAAGAAGAAATATTACCTATTCTCCTAAAGCTATTTCAAAAAATAGAAACAGAAGGAAAGCTACCAAACTCATTCTATGAGGCCAATATTACCTTGATCCCCAAACCAGGCAAAGACCCCCTCAAAAAGGAGAATTACAGACCGATTTCCCTAATGAATATGGAGGCCAAAATCCTCAACAAGATCCTGGCTAATAGAATCCAACAGTACATTAAAAGGATTATCCATCATGACCAAGTGGGATATGAATCTGGGATGCAAGTGTGGTTCAACATTCACAAATAGATCAGCGTGATACATCATATCAACCAGAAAAGACTCAGGAACCATATGATCCTCTCAATTGATGCAGAAAAAGCATTTGACAAAATACAGCATCCTTTTCTGATTAAAACCCTTCAGAGTGTAGGGATAGAGGGTACATTTCTCAATCTCATAAAAGCCATCTATGAAAAGCCTACAGCGAATATCATTCTCAATGGGGAAAAGCTGGAAGCCTTTCCCTTAAGATCAGGAACACGACAAGGATGCCCACTCTTGCCACTATTATTCAACATAGTACTAGAAGTCCTTGCAACAGCAATCAGACGACAAAAAGGGATCAAAGGTATTCAAATCAGCTAAGAAGAAGTCAAAATGTCTCTCTTCGCAGATGACATGATACTCTATATGGAAAACCCAAAAGAAGCCACTCCCAAACTATTAGAAGTTATAGAGCAATTCAGTAATGTGGCGGGATACAAAATCAATGCTCAGAAATCAGTTGCATTTCTATACACGAATAACGAGATTGAAGAAAGAGAAATTAGGGAATCCATCCCATTTACAATAGCACCAAAAACCATACATTACCTAGGAATTAACTTAACCAGAGACGTAAAGGACCTATATTCTAGAAACTATAAATCACTCCTGAAAGACATTTAGGAAGACATAAAAAGATGGAAAGATATGCCATGCTCGTGGATCAGAAGAAATAACATAGTTAAAATGTCCATGCTACCCAGAGCAATCTACACTTTCAATGCTATCCTGATCAAAATACAGAGGACATTTTTCAAAGAACTAGAACAAATAGTCCTTAAATTTGTATAGAAACAGAAAAGGCCCCAAATCTCCATGGAACTGTTGAAAAGGAAAAACAAAGCTGGGGGCATCACAATGCCGGATTTCGAGCTGTACTACAAAGCTGTGATGACAAAGACAGCATGGTACTGGCACAAAAACAGACACATAGACCAATGGAACAGAATAGAGAGCCCAGAAATGGACCCTCAGCTCTTTGGGCGACTAATCTTTGATAAAGCAGGAAAAAACATCCATTGGAAAAAAGACAGTCTCTTCAATAAATGGTGCTGGGAAAATTGGACAGCTACATGCAAAAGAATGAAACTTGACCACTATCTCACACCATACACAAAAATAAACTCCAAATGGATGAAAGACCTCGATGTGAGACAGGAATCCATCAAAATTCTAGAGGAGAACATAGGCAGCAACCTCTACGACATTGGCCAAAGCAACCTTTTTCATGATACATCCCCAAAGGCAAGAGAAACAAAAGATAAAATGAATTTATGGGACTTCATCAAGATTAAAAGTTTCTGCACAGCCAAGGAAACAGTCAGAAAAACTAAGAGGCAGCCCACAGATTGGGAGAAGATATTTGCAAATGACACTACAGATAAAGGACTGGTATCCAAGATCTCCAAAGAACTTCTCAAACTCAATACACGAGAAACAAATAAATCAAAAAATGGGCAGAAGATATGAACAGACACTTTTCCAATGAAGACATACAAATGGCTAACAGACACATGAAAAAATGTTCAAAATCATTAGCCATCAAGGAAATTCAAATCAAAACCACACTGAGATACCACCTTACGCCAGTTAGAATGGCAAAAATAGACAAGGCAAGAAACAACAATGGTTGGAGAAGATGTGGAGAAAGGGGATCCCTCTTACATTGTTGGTGGGAATGCAAGTTGGTACAGCCACTCTGGAAAACAGTGTGGAGGTCCCTTAAAAAGTTAAAAATTGAGCTACCCTGTGATCCAGCCATTGCACTACTGGGTGTTTACCCCAAAGATACAGACGTAGTGAAGAGAACGGCCATATGCACCCCAATGTTCGTAGCAGCAATGTCCACAATAGCTAAATCGTGGAAGGAGCCAAGATGCCCTTCAACAGATGACTGGATTAAGAAGTTGTGGTCCATATATACAATGGAATATTACTCAGCTATCAGAAAGAACGAGTTCTCAACATTTGCTACAACATGGATGGCACTGGAGGAGATAATGCTAAGTGAAATAAGTCAAGCAGAGAAAGACAACTATCATATGATTTCTCTCCTCTATGGAACATAAGAACTAGGATGATCGATAGGGGAAGAAAGGGATAAAGAACGGGGGGGTAATCAGAAGGGGGAATGAAACGTGAGAGACTATGGACTATGAGAAACAAACTGAGGGCCTCAGAGGGGAAGGGTTGGGGGAATGGGATAGACCAGTGATGGGTAGTAAGGAGGGCACGTATTGCATGGTGCACTGGGTGTTATACACAACTAATGAATCATCGAGCCTTACATCGGAAACCGGGGATGTACTGTATGGTGACTAACATAATATAATAAAAAATCATTAAAAAAAAAAAAAGAAAACAGAGACAAGCCATTCTTACTGTAACTTGCAAGAAGTCCAATCTGCCAGAATCCATAAATTTTATAAAAATGACTATTGTTAAGCTACTAAGTTTGGGAGTAATTTGCTATGCAGGAACTAGAACAGTTAGTAAAACTTACTCAAGAAGAAATAGAAATTATGAAAAGTAATGACTATCAATGAAATTCCAAGACTGTACTTTTGGTGTTGAATCTGAAAGATCATTGCCAAACCCAAGGTCACCTAAATTTTCTCCCATGCTTTCCACTACAAGTGTAAGGTTTTGTATCTTAGATTGAAGTCTGTGATCATTTTGTGTTAATGTTTTGGAAGGTATAAGGTATATAGAGGTATAAGGTGCATGGTAAAATGTATCTAGATTAATTTTCTTGCATAGGGATGTCCAGTTGGCCCAGCACCATTTGTTGAAAAGACTATCCTTTCTCCACTGAAGTGCCTTTGCTCCTTTGTCAAAGATCAACTCATTACATTTGTGTTAGTCTACTATGGGGCTTTCCATTCTATTCCATTTATCTATTTACTTAATCTTTTGTCATACCACACAAACTTGATTACTGTATTTTCTTTTAAGATTTTATTTATTTATTCCACAATAGCCAAACTGTGGAAGGAGTCAAGATGCCCTCCAACAGGCGAATGGATAAAAAAGATGTGGTCCATATATACAATGGAATATTACTCAGCCATCAGAAAGGATGAATATCCAACATTTGCATTGACATGGATGGAACTGGAGGGGATTATGCTAAGTGAAGTAAGTCAAACAGAGAAAGACAATTATCATATTGTTTTACTTATATGTGGGACATAAGGAATAGCATGGAGGACATGAGGAGAAGAAAGGAAAAATGAAGGCAGGGAAATCAGAGGAATAGATGAACCATGAGAGACTGTGGTCTCCGGGAAACAAACTGAGGGTTTCAGAAGGGAGGGGGGTGGGGGGATGGGCTAGCCTGGTGATGGGTATTAAGGAGGGCACGTATTGCAATGAGCACTGGGTGTTATATGCAAACAATGAATCATGGAACACTTCATCAAAAACTAACGAAATAATGTATGGTGACTAACACAACATAATAAAAAAAATTCTCAGAGCAATAAAGAAAAAGATTTTATTTATTTATTTATTAAACAGGGGGAGGGGCAAAGGGAGAGAGAGAGAAGCAGGCTCCCTGCTGAGCAGGAAGCCCAACACACAGCTCAATCCCAGGACCCTGGGATCATGACCTGAGCTGAAGGCAGATGCTTAGCTGACTGAGCCACCCAGGGGTCGCAGATATAATCTGATATTGAGAAGGATTAGAAAAGTAACACCTCAGTAGCAATGAGCACAACTAGCACCCAGACCTTGGTTTCTTTTTTCTTTTTTAATTTTATTTATTTATTTGACAGAGAGAGAGACAGCTAGCGAGAGAGGGAACACAAGCAGGGGGAGTGGGAGAGGAAGAAGCAGGCTCCCAGCGGAGGACCCCAATGTGGGGCTCAATCCCAGGACTCTGGGATCACACCCTGAGCTGAAGGCAGTTGCTTAATGACTGAGCCACCCAGGTGTCCCCAGACCTTGGTTTCTAAATACCTTTTCCAATAAAGAAATCAGATAACACTGGTTGGTTCTAGGGCTGGGACAGCAAAAATAAAAGATGAGCCTGTGCCATCTTTTAGTGAGAACAAGTAAAGAATTGCAAAAACAATGATACAATAATGAATAAGAAAAGAACAAGAATGAAGAATGAACAGAAAACAAAAAGAAAGTCAAAAGTCTTAGGCGTCAACCTAAAAGGGCTTCCACAGACAGAAGTTAGAATTTGAAGTGACAAAATAAACAATACTATTGGATTATAATCCAAAGAATTAAATAAGTATCCCTGAGTCCACACATATATAGATAAATAAATAAATTATAAAAGAGAGGGAATATGCAAGCTTTTCTTTAACAAAAATAATTTCAGTGAACAAACACAAAAGTGAGAAAAATAAAAGATCACCACCAAAACACCACAATAATAGTTACACATTTATGCATATGCAAGATCCACCTCTGAGTGCTAAAATTTTTGAGAAAGGGTTTAAGCAAAAACAGTGATATTTGTATAATCTCAAACTATTTCTATCAAAATATTTAGTAGTTAAAAAGTAGAAAATGGGGTGCCTGGGAGGCTCAGTCGGGTAAGTGTTTGTCTTTAGCTCAGGTCAGGATCCCAGGGTCCTTGGATAGAGCCCTAAGTTGGGCTCCCTGCTCAATGGGGAACCTGTTTCTCCCTCTGCCCATCCTCTTGCTCATGCTTTCTCCTCTCTCTCTCTCTCTCTAATAAATACATAAAATCTTTAAAAAATAAAATAAAATAAAATAAAAAGTGGAAAATAGTAACTTTGCAATGGAGATTTCCAGTAGATACCTCCTTAGCCAAGTAAATCAAAACTAGCATTGCCATTAGTACAAATCAACATCATGTTCCTTAATATGATGCACTGAAAAGGTCACATCACCTCTGTTGTAAGCTTTTCAATAATGCATAATTTAAAACTAATCCAGAAAAAAAAAAGATTGAGAAATATTTTATAAAATAACTGACTAGCCTTCCTCAAGACCATGAAAACCAAGGAAAGACTAAGAAACTATGACAGAAAGGAAGAGAAAAAAAGACATGAAGACTAATAAAATGTGGGATTCTGGACTGGGTCCCAGGGAGATGAAAGGTCAGCAGTACAAAATTTCATGAAATCAAATGAATTCTTTAGTTAATAGTATTGTGTCAAGGTCAATTTCTTGATCATTGTTCTATGACTATATTAGGCATGTGAGAGAATTGTGGAAGATGACTGCAAACTTTTTTATTCTTTTTTCAACCATTGCGCAAATGAATAACTATCTCAAATTTCTTTAAAGTTAAAGAATGGGGAAACATTTTACTGATATGTAACCATCTCAAAAATATATTCTTAAATGACAGGAAAAATATGCAGAACAGGATATAAAATATGCTAACATGTAAAAACAAAGTGGTGGGGGTTGGAATTTTTTGTACATATTGCTTGTAAATGCATAAAATACTTCTAGAAAGTTACACAAGAAACAGACCACATGTAGGAAGGGAAAATAAGTGTTTAATAGAGAAAGGAGGGAGTATTTTCACTGTGTGCCTTTTGTGAACTATGTTCAAAAAGTACAATTTGAATTTTAAAAATAAATAAAATTTTAGTGATGGCAGGATAAAAATGAATCACTAATGTCATCTTAGCTCAAATAGATTTCATAGCAGAGCACAGACTTTGGGGATGCCTGGGTTGCTCAGTCAGTTAAGCATCTGACTCGTGGTTTCAGCTCAGGTCATGATCTCACGGGTTGTGAGATCAAACTCCACATCAGGCTCCACTTAGCAGGGATCTGTTTGAGATTCTCTCCCTCTCCCTCTGTGCCCCCCCCCAAATAATAAATAAATAAATCTTTTTTTTTAAAAGAAAGAGCATAGATTTCTGTCTGGGAACATAATCATCTTACTAATGAATGAAGGCTACCCAGGCAGAATTTGAAAATGAAATTCTCTGTTCTTCAACACACTCAAGTATCTTCCCATGAATTTGTAATTCTCTCTAATTTCTCTAATAGTTTTACTATTAGATATTCATTTCTCTAATAGTTTTACTATTAGATATTCAATCCAAGATGAACTCAGGAGAGAAAATAAGTCTAGCAGCACTGCACATTCTGCCAGCTTCTTCCAGAGTTCCAGGCATATATTTTTCAGTGCTTCCCTAAGCCAGGGAGTCTCTTAATCTTGGACTCAAACTCTCCTCTGCTTTATTCCCCTGAATAGGAACCCTCAATGCATCTGTTTATGGATTAGTTTCTCTCGGACCTAATTATGTCTGTTTTTCTAATCATTCTAATCAAATGAAAAAAAAGTGTTCACATTATTCTATAGACCACCAGAATAGAATGGCTTGTCTGGGTCAAAGGTGGAAAACCTCAGAAATAATATACTTCTCTCAAAACATCATAAACACATATGTCATCTAAAATCTTGAAAAAGGTAAAATACATAAAGTTTTCTGAAATACATTTATCTTTTGTGGTTCTATTTTTAATTACAGATCACATGGAAAGCTGAACAATACAATGTGAGATAGGCAGAATAATAGCCCCCAAAGATGTCCACGTCCCAATTTCCAGAACCCAGGAATACCTTATGTTATGTGGCAATGGGGAATTGAGGTAACGGAATCAAATCAAGGTTGCTAGTCAGCTGACCTTAAAATAGGGAGATTATCTCGGATTATCTGAGTGGTCCCAACATAATCACAAAGGTCTTTAAATTTGAAAGATGGAGGCCAGAGGACAATTGCAAGAATGAGACATTGTGAGGAGAACTTGTTCATTGCTGGCTTAGAAGATGGAGGATGAGGGAGGAGGAGTTAAGATGGCGGAGGAGTAGGGGTCCCATTTTTCAGCTGGTCCCCTGAGTCGAGCTGGATATCTACCAGACCATCCTGAAAACCCATGGAATCAGCCTGAGATACAGGAAGATACATCTGGATCTCTACAAATGAGCATCTCCAGCGCTGAGTATTGAGGTACGAAGCGGGGAGCCGTGAATCCCGAACAGATATTGGAAGATAAACGGAAGGGGGAAGGAGCCACTGTGCTTGGGTGCCAGGAAGGGGTAGCCTCCTGCACTGGGGAGCACACTGACTCGCAGACTGGCACCCGTGAAAGAGCAGACTGAGACAATGAGCCAGGGAACGTGCGTGTGACCAGACTGAAAACTGGAGCTCCTGAGCGCTCACTGGAACTAGACTAAAACTGGGAGCTCAGGAGTGGATGGGCATCCAGACTGAAAACCGGAGCTCCGGAGTGCTCCCTGGAACTGGTCTGATACCGGGAGCTGGGGAGCTCGCGTTAGACCAGACTGAAAACCAGCGCTCAGAAATACTCCCAAACTACACTGAAACAGAGAGCTCGGGAGCACGCGTAGGAACCAGGGGCGGCTGGTGGTGTTAGAAACACAAAGGACAGAGATGTGTGGGCGCTGGAAGTGAGGGCTAGGACTCCGGCTGTGGGGAGCACAACCCGGGATGCTACAGGGTTTTTAGTAGCACCAACAGAAACAGAGTTAAAGAGGCCAAGAGAGCTCAGTGGAGAGCACACTGCAATCTCTCTGTTCTGAGACACAGCCTAGGATTTGGTCACTGCTGCTCTGACTCTCAGAACAGCTACAGAAAACTGCCAGGGAAAGCCGCCAGAGAACACAATTCCAGAAATACCAGCTCACATTGTGCCAATCCCCATGCGCCCACACAGGGGACAGGGACACTCTACCCAAACAGGGTTGCCTGGATATCTGTGCAGCAGTCCCCTCCCCCATAAGGCAGTCTGAAAAATCAAGAAGCCCACATCTCTAAGGTCCCTATAAAACAAGTGCACACTGTTGGGTCCAGGTCAATAATTTGGGCTCTGGTCAACCCCGCAACCTCTCCTCATCAGAATGACGAGAAGGAGAAATCCCCCCCAGCAAAGAAAAGATAATGAGTCTGTGGCCTCTGCCACAGAACTGATGGATATGGATATGGATATAACCAAACTATCAGAAATGCAGTTCAGAGTAACAATGGTCAAGATGATGTGTAGACTTGAAAAAATTATTAACAAAAATATTAATGAGAATATAGAATCTCTAAGGGCAGAAATGAGAACAAATCTGGCAGAAATTAAAAATGCTATGAATCAAATGCAGTCAAAACCAGATTCTCTGACGGCCAGGGTGAATGAGGCAGAAGAACGAATTAGTGAATTGGAGGATGAGGTGGTAGAAGAGAAAGCTAAAACAGAAACTTGGCTCAAAATAATCCAATCTCAAGAAGGTAGGTTAAGGGAGATTACTGACTCAATGAAACATTCCAATGTCAGAATCATGGGCATCCCCGAGGGGGTGGAGAAAGAGAGAGGTCTAGAAGAGATATTTGAACAAATTGTACCTGAAAACTTCCCTAATCTAGCAAAGGAAACAAGCATTTGTGTCCAAGAGACAGAGAGGACACCTCCCAAATTCAACCACGACAAACCTACACCACATCACGTCATAACACAACTCACAAATATTAGATATAAGGATACAGTATTGAGGGTGGCCCGGGCAAAAAAATTTCTAACGTACAGAGGCAAAAATATCAGAATTACATCAGACCTGTCTACACAGACCTGGAATGAGAGAAAGGGCTCGGAGGGCATTTTTAAAGCTCTTTCAGAGAAAAACTTGCAGCCAAGGATCCTTTATCCTGTAAGGCTGTCATTCAGAATTGATGGAGAGATAAGGACCTTCCAGAATCACCAGACACTGACCAATTATGTAACCACGAAACCAGCCCTACAGGAGATATTAAGGGGGGGTTCTATTAAAGTAAAAAGTTCCCAAGAGTGATACAGAACAGAAATTTACAATCTATAGAAACAAAGACTTTATAGGCAACATGACCTCATTAATTCTATCTCTCAATAATCACTCTCAATGTGACTGGCCTAAATGCTCCCATAAAACACCACAGGGTTGCAGATTGGATAAAAAGACATGACCCATCCCTTTGCTGTCTACAAGAGACTCATTTTGAACCTAAAGATACATCCAGATTGAAAGTGAAGGGATGGAAAACCATTTTTCATTCCAATGGACCTCAAAAGAAAGCTGGGGTGGCAATTCTCATATCAGACAGATTGGATTTTAAACTAAAGACTGGAGTTAGAGATACAGAAGGACACTACATTATTCTTAAAGGATATATCCAACAAGTAGATATGACAATTATAAATATCTACGCCCCCAACAGGGGAGCAGCTAGATACACAAGCCAACTCTTAACCAGAATAAAGAGACATATAGATAAAAATATGTTTATAGTAGGGGACCTCAACGCTCCACTATCAGCAATAGACAGATCACCTAAGCAGAAAATCAACAAAGAAACAAGAGCTTTGAATGACATGCTTGACCAGATGGACCTCATAGATGTATATAGAACACTAGAGCCCAGAAAACAGAATACTCATTCTTTTCAAAGGCACATGGAATGTTCTCCAGAATAGACCATAAACTGGGTCACAAAACAGGTCTCACCTGATAGCAAAAGACTGAAATTATTCCCTGCATATTCTCAGACCACAATGCTTTGAAATGGGAACTCAATCACAAGGAAAAATTTGGAAGAAACTCAAACACTTGGAAACTAAGAACCATTCTGCTCAAGAATGATTGGATAAACAAGGAAATCAAAAATCAATTTAAAAAATTTATGGAGACCAACAAGAATAACACAACGGTCCAAAACCTATGGGATACTGCAAAGGCGGTCCTAAGGGAAAAATACATAGCCACCCAAGGCTCACTCAAAAGAATAGAAAACTCTAAAATGCAGTTTTTATATTCTCATCTCAAGAAGCTGGAGCTAAAACAGAAGAACAGGCCTAACCCACGCAGGAGAAAGCAGTTGATCAAAATTAGAGCAGATATCAGTGAATTAGAAATCAGAAGCACAGTAGAGCAGATCAACAGAACTAGAAGCTGATTCACTGAAAGAATAAATAAGATCGATAAGCCACTGGCAAGACTTATTCAAAAGAATAGGGAAAGGACCCAAATTAATAAAATTATAAATGAAAAGGGAGAGGTCATAACCAACACCAATGAAATAGGAAGGATCATTAGAAACTTTTATCAACAGCTTAATGACAATAAATTAAACAAGCTGGAAGAAATGGATGCCTTCCTGGAAACGTATAAAACTACCAAGACTGAAAAAGGAAGAAATTGATTTTTTAAACACACCGATTAATTATGAAGAGATTGAAGCAGTGATCAAAAACCTCCCCAAAAACAAGACTCCAGGGCCTGACAGATTCCCCGGGAAATTCTACAAAACATTCAAAAAGAAATAATACCTATTCTCCTGAAGCTGTTTCAAAATATAGAGAGAGAAGGAAAACTACCAAACTCATTCTATGAGGTCAGTATTACCTTGATCCCTAAACCAGGCAAAGTCCCCGTCAAAAATGAGAATTACACACCATATCCATGATGAATATGGATGCTAAAATTCTCAACAAGATCCTAGCTAATAGGATCCAACAGTACATTAAAAGAATTATCCATCATGACCAAGAGGGATTCATCCCTGGGATGCAAGTGCAGTTCAACATTCGCAAATCAATCAGTGTGATACATCATATCAACAAGAAAAGGGTCAAGAACTATATGATCCTCTCAATTGATGCAGAAAAAGCATTTGACAAAATACAGCATCCTTTCCTGATTAAAATATTTCAGAGTGTAGGGATAGAGGGCAAATACCTCAATCTCAAAAAAACCATCTATGAAAAGACTACAGCAAATATCATTCTCAATGGGGAAAAGCTGAAAGCCTTTCCCTTAAGATCAGGACCACGACAAGGATCCCCACTCTTGCCATTATTATTCAACATAGTACAGAAGCCCTTGCAACAGCAATCAGACAACAAAAAGGGATAAAAGGTATCCAAATCGGCAAAGAAGAAGTCAAACTGTCTCTCTTCGCAGATGACATGATCCTCTATATGGAAAACTCAAAAGACTCCACCCCCAAACTACTAGAACTTATAGAGCAATTCAATAATGTGGCGGCATACAAAATCAATGCTCAGAAATCATTTGCACTTCTATACATGAACAATGAGGCTGAAGAAAGAGAAATTAGGGAATCGATTCCATTTACAATAGCACCAAAAATCATAGGTTATCTTGGAATTAACTTAATCAGAGACATAAAGGACCTATATTCTAGAAACTACAAATCAGTCTTGAAAGTCATTGAGGAAGACACAAAAAGATGGAAAAATATTCCATGCTCATGGATCACAAGAATTAACATAGTTAAAATGTCCATGCTACCCAGAGCAATCTACACTTTCAATGCTATCCCGATCAAAATACCAATGACATTTTTCAAACAACTGGAACAAATAGCCCTTAAATTTGTGTCGAAACAGAAAAGGCCCCGAATCACCAAGGAACTGTTGAAAAGGAAAAACAAAGCTGAGGGCATCACAATGCCAGATTTCAAGCTGTACTACAAAGCTGTGATCACAAAGACAGCATGGTACTGGCACAAAAACAGACACATAGACCAATGGAACAGAATAGAGAGCCCAGAAATGGACCCTCGGCTCTTTGGGCAACTAATCTTTGATAAAGCAGGAAAAAACATCCGGTGGGAAAAAGACAGTCTCTTCAATAAATGGTGCTGGGAAAATTGGACAGCTACATGCAAAAGAACGAAACTTGACCACTCTTTCACATCATACACAAAAATAAACTCCAAATGGATGAAAGACCTCGATGTGAGACAGGAATCCATCAAAATCATAGAGGAGAACATCGGCTGCAACCTCTTTGACATTGGGCACAGCATCTTTTTCCATGACACATCTCCAAAGGCAAGAGAAAGAAAAGAAAAAATGAACTTGTGGGACTTCATCAAGATAAAAAGCTTCTGCACAGCCAAGGAAACAGTCAAAAAAACTAAGAGGCAGCCCACGGAATGGGAGAAGATATTTGCAAATGACACTACAGATAAAGGACTGGTATCCAAGATCTACAAAGAACTTCTCAAACTCAATACACAAGAAACAAATAAACAAATAAAAAAATGGGCAGAAGATATGAACAGACACTTTTCCAATGAAGACATACAAATGGCCAACAGACACATGAAAAAATGTTCAAAATCATTAGCCATCAGGGAAATTCAAAGCAAAACCACATTGAGATACCACTTTACCCCAGTTAGAATGGCAAAAATGGACAAGGCAGGAAACAACAAATGTTGGAGAGGATGTGGAGAAAGGGGATCCCTCTTACACTGTTGGTGGGAATGCAAGTTGGTACAGCCACTCTGGAAAATAGTGTGGACATCCCTCAAAAAGTTAAAAATTGAGCTATCCTACAATCCAGCAATTGCACTACTGGGTATTTACCCCAAAGATACAGACGTAGTGAAGAGAAGGGCCATGTGCACCCCAATGTTCATAGCAGCATTGTCCACACTAGCTAAATTGTGGAAGGAGCCAAGATGCCCGTCAACAGATGACTGGATTAAGAAGATGTGGTCCAGGGGCGCCTGGGTAGCACAGTGGTTAAGCGTCTGCCTTCAGCTCAGGGCGTGATCCCAGCGTTCTGGGATCGAGCCCCACATCAGGCTCCTCTGCTAGAAGCCTGCTTCGTCCTCTCCCACTCCCCCTGCTTGTGTTCCCTCTCTCACTGGCTGTCTCTCTCTGTCAAATAAATAAATAAAACCTTAAAAAAAAAAAGATGTGGTCCATATATACAATGGAATATTACTCAGCCATCAAAAAGAACGATTTCTCAACATTTGCTGCAACATGGACAGGACTAGAGGAGATAATGCTAAGTGAAATACGTCAAGCAGAGAAAGACAGTTATCATGTGGTTTCACTCATTTATGGAACATAAGAAGTAGGAAGATCGGTAGGGGAAGAAAGGGAGGAAGAAAGGGGGGGTAATCAGAAGGGGGAATGAACCATGACAGACTGTGGAGTCTGGGAAACAAACTGAGGGCTTCGGGGGGTGGGTGGGAGGGAATGGGATAGGCTGGTGATGGATATTAAGGAGGCAAGTATTGCATGGTGCACTGAGTGTTATACGCAAGTAATGAATCATGGAACTTTACCTCAAAAACTTGGATGTACTGTATGGTGACTACCATAACATAATAAAAAATGTTATTATTAAAAAAATAGAAAATAAAATAAAGTAAAATAGTGTTTTAAAGAATAAAGAAAAAAGAAGATGGAAGATGAGAGCCATGAGTCAATGAGTGCAGACGTCTTCTAAGGGCTGGAAAAGACAGGGCTCTCCCCTGGAGCCTTCAGAAAGGAGCACAGTGCTGCTCATATCTTTATTTTAGCCTAGTGAGACCATCATTGAACTTCTGATATACAGAAATACAAGATAAATTTCTGTTGTTTTAAATCACTAAGTTTGTGGCAATTTGTCACAGCAATAGTGGGAAACTAGTATGCTATGATAACTAAATCTATAAAGTAAAACTTATTTTGAGAAATATCAAAAAATACTAATTTTTCAAATTCTCCCTTGGTTCTCCAGATTATTAATGAAACCATTTTCAGTAATATGAATTGAAAGAATATAGTTGTTGTTTTTCTTGATTTCCCCATACCCTCTTCCTAGCCCTCCCTTGCTTTAGTTTCCATGTTACTGTGAGTCGTAATTTAAGGTTAAGTTGAAAGACCACAAAATGGAAAGCTGTTATAAGAGGTTCTCTCAAATTTCCTGGACCTTGGGAAGCAGAACCATGTGATTGCTTTTTGGTTTGACCTAGTTAGTTCTCTACTCATTGGTAGCCTCTGAATTCTTTATTATGAACATACAATGTAATAGCCACTTTATATTTTTTAATTGTTAATAGATTATGGGTCAAAGTAAGACAAATTCTTATGCATTAAAACTTTTCTTACAACAAAAAAAAATTTCAAGCCCACTTTTTAAAAAATCATTTTCTTCATCCTGCAGTGATTTTTGGAGGGAGGGGTCATTTTGGCTTTTTGTCTTTCAGTTTTGTTAGGCTAAGAACTCAACCTTAAGCAAATCAAATGTAGTAAAATAAGTCAAGGTTAAAAAGAGCTCATTAGACACATATCACCAAAAACAATTAGCAAACGTGTGGTGTTTTTCTGTCTTTTTCTTCCTAGCATTAATTGTGCATTTAACTAGCATTTAACTAGTCTTCTTATCCTGGTTATATCCTTGAAAAATATGTGTATACTTCTCAAGTCTCAAATGTCAGAGCAAAGAGCCAAACGATCATCTCTGATTAAAACCTTTACTTAAAACAAAAATATATTCTTGGGCATAAAAGACAAAAACTAATTTGCTCATTTAGTCAAAATAAGAAATGTCACAAAAATATAGTCTTGAGCATAAAAGACAAAAATTAATTTGCTCATTTAGTCAAAATAAGAAATGTCAAGATCTTCCTGAAAAAAAAATAATTATTTTTCCATGACCAAGAAATAAACAATGGATATATCATCATTTTACACACTGCAGAGTTAGACTGTAAGTGTGAGGTGTGTCATCTTGGTTGGTACAGCAGTGTCAGCCTGGCAGGAGACCATGGGAGAATGGTACTGCAGGAGCAAGTTCCATGACTGGGCAGAGACAGCCCACTGCTGTATCCCTGGCACCCACGGGGCTGATGCACAGGTGAATGGGAGCATATACTGAGGGAGGAGCAAGTGATCAGCAGGCTGAGTGAGAGCCCGCAGGCAGGGAAGGCTGGCCAGGAGGGCAGGAGAGAGTGCAGGGGATGGAACGGTAAGGCTGGCATGGATAGGGAACAAGGAACATTTGAAACATCCAGACAAATCTTCAAGCCTAAAGAGCTTGGCAGGAACGATGATGTTAGAATTTGATTGTGCTCAATTTGAAGCACAGAAAAGAAATGGAATACAAATGTTCAACCAGCATTTGTGAATGAGGATGAGAGTTTCCAACTATATGTGATATCAATGTGGAAATCTTGCAAGTGAGAATCAAAGCCATAGCAAGACAATCCTTCAGAGACAGAATATGGGGTGGGCAGGAGGAGATGAAGTTCCCTTGCTAGTGAGGTGAGCCAACCCTACAATAAGAGGAGTGAAGGCAGGAGTAAGTCCAGAGAAGAAAAAGCAAGACCCAGGCCAAGGGAAGGGCACGTTTCTGAGAGAACAGCACATTTTTCTGTAGTGTTCTCAGGAATTTATCTTGGTTTTCAGGCTTTGGAGGGTCCTAACCAGAAGTTGAAACCTAATTATATTCCCGTCCCTGAGGTTTCTGAGACAGCATAAGTTTTGCATTTACAAAATGAGACCACAGATGTCAGAAAACATGAATGGTAAGGTGGAAATGGCCCCCACCTCACCTTTTATCCAAACCTTTCTTTTTCAGATGAATTTTTTGCTTTCATAAGAGAGATCTTAACAGATTAACAGCCCCATCAAAGGTGTTCTTGAACATACACAAGTTTTCAAAAATTTGAAGAGAAAGATATAGATATGCCTCAGAAAGATTTAGAATATGATGAGATTTAATGCAGTTTGTGACAGAAAAAAACTGTTGGGGAGGATTATGCATCTATACTGTAATCACACAGATATACATGTGCTGAATAGAGATGGTGCAAAGAGACAGAATGTTTGGGGATGTGTCCAGAAGTACCGCAATGTTTTTCAAAATGGCTTCTCCCACACTGTTTCAAAAGGTTAGTCTTCTGCTGTGTGTATGTTTTATAACTCTGACCTCCCGTTATTTTCTTTCTTGTTGACTGTTTATCTGTCTAAGACTTCAGCATATTACAACATTTTTGTTTCATGCATTTGAATTCAGCTTTATTACATGACAAATATTTACACATTTTTTAACAGCCTCAGTAAAGATGACCCATAAAAGGGACAAGGCAACAACTCGAACATTGTATTATACATACACACATACAACTCTGTTGACTTTGAAAATTAGCTTCAATTCTTCACCTATAGTACAGATCTCAAGTAATCTCAGTGGAAGCTGCCAGCATGAAATCATCTTCAGACATTTTTAAATCTTATTTTCGAAAGTAGAAAAAGAATAAAGGAAGGAAAGTCGGATTTCTGTAAGTAATAAATGTACAGCAATGTTTATCTGTACAATTGAAATAGGAAGACAATCCTCTTCACAGATACCCTCTTAGAACACCAAGATTGGAAAGCCCTAAAACCCAGAACTCAAATAATAAGGGACAGTTCTTTCTACTAGCCAGACTGTTCTAACCTCTGCCCCAAAACCTTTGCTGAAAGATCTCACCAATCTGGCCCCATATAGAGAGCCCAGGCTTTGGACAAGGCATACCTGAAGTTATGGCTTCACCAACCATTGGCTGTGCAACTTGGGTTGGCCACGTCACCCCTGTCCACGTATGTGTAAGGCAGTTAACACACAGCCTGGAGCATTATCAGTGCTTAAAGAAAGTTAGCCAGCCATACCAACGCAGTAATAATAACTCCTGTAAAGCATTCTTAGTTAAATGCTCTGCATGTGAGGAAGAGATAGATGTGTTTTGGTAACTACATCTGCCTTTCCTCTGAGTTTCTGGCCCTTTAGGGAGCCCAGCATCAGCAGCATTGAAGGCCACTAGCATTCATGCCCCCAGAATTGTGGGCCAGGTACAAATACTGAGTCCTCAGCTATGAAGCCACATGGGCAGAGCCCTCTGTAGTCACACCAGCCCTGGATATAGTGAGCTTGGGTCCTGGCCTTGCCCACCCATACTGTTCAGCCATTGCATTTCCTGCAGGACATGAGAGTACTCTGACATTCTTGGTGAGTGCTGCTGGGTTTCTGAGGTCTCTTGTCACAGCAGGACATGACCACAAAATCCTCATAGCTCTGCAGAGTCCCGGCTCTTCTGCATTTGATGAGAACCTCTCAGCTACTTCTCCTTCTGGTGTCTCTGAGGAGATGCCACATGCTTGGCACCAAAATCCTGGTGCTAGGTATAAGAAAAGGGGAGCAGCTCTGCAGGGCAGCTCCCAAGATACTGACTTACCTTTACATATCCAAATTCCAGGCAAGATGAATGTGGCAGGTGCTACAGTTAAACCAGTGATAGTGAAAAAGAGTTTCTTCAAGTCATGGAAAAATCCAGCAGTAGCATTAAAACTCAAAAGAATGATATCACTTGCCCTCTGCATATGATGCCTTCAAGAAATAAATATACTATCCTAACCTAAAGGATGTATAATATAACAAAAACAAAAACACCAAAAAATTTATAAAACCATATAGTTATATGGGCTGGATACTATCCTGAGAGACTTACAGACATTATTTATACAACAACCCTATGAGGCAGGTATTATCTTTACTTTTACAGTTGAGAAAGCCAAGGCTGAGAGGATGGGGTAACTTGCCCAAGATCACACAGCTAGGAGGTCACACAGAGTTAAAACTCAGATCTAGGATGACAGTAGGGTCCAGGGCTTACTCTGCCAGAATGTGGTATGATGTCCCCTTCCCTGGAATTTCCATATAACTGAATAAGACTAAACTTTCACTTGTGAAAGTTTACACTTAGAAGCATGAGAAAGGAAAGATGGGACTGTCAGCTCAAACCTACCCCTGATTCTCATAGCCCATTCATGAATGTAGACTCACCCCCCAGCCAACTAAATCCAAATGCGGCTATTTACTTTTTGGTGCTGACCACAATTTTGTATTGGAAATTTTCTGATACAGATTGAAAGAAATGCAACCCCAGAATGAGAAGAGAGAGGAGCCTGTCCCTGTGATTTGCCTGAGTGTCAGAGGGTCAAATTCAAAGTCCCAGAAGCAAAACACAGGCCTGAGGGTAATGAGAACTTAGGCTGGCCATCCTGGACTGAACCAGGCAGATGTGGCCCACCACCTAATGTAATGTGAATCTGAAATTAGAACAATGCACTCTGACCCATAGGTCAAAGGTCAATGTCAATTTTCATTTAGCTGTACAAAGCCAAAATTTTGTATTTTTAAAAAATAATACATTTAGCTTGCTAATTTTTTAGTCAACAGTATTAAATCCAATACATTCAAACCATATTAAAACTTTGATAAAATTTGTGAAACTATCTCTTCATATGGACGGCAAGAACCAATGAATGAGCATGACCTTGTTGTTGGATAGATCTAGTTTGGGTCCCAGAGCCACTACTTACCAATTTTGTGACACCCAGGTTACTTACCTCTCTCAGCCTGCCAGTCCCCCTGTACTAACAAGAAGATTGACAATACCTGCCTGTAAAAGTGAGACTGAAGGAGATGACACACACGGATGTGTCTAGACCAGTGCTCAGACATATGTGCTCCTTTTCCACCACTCACCCAACCTGAAATCAGATTGACCATGTGTCTGGCTCAAGTCCACACAGCCAAAATTAAAATAAAAGCAGCCTGCCAGCATGGAACCCTGAGACCCACATGCTGCACAAGCTGCTCTAACCTGGTGCTGCTGAATCCCACCCCTACGTACTCACATGTGTTAAGTTCTTGTGGTTCCATGTGCTTGACTAAACCTACCTCAGTCTATAACTACCTCCTTCATTATAATTTAAGAAACTGGTATTTAATAAGCACGAACACTAGCCAAACTGTTATTAAGACTGAATCACTAGAAACCTTTGTTTTCCACAATTTGGAGTTTGGATGGGAATAGTCAAGCATAAAGATATTCAGTACACAAGGCTTTAGCCCAGAGGGATTTTTTTTTTTCCCTCTGAAAATTGAGGGCAAACTATTTGACTGTTTTAAAGGCTAAAAATAAATATAGCTTACTGGTTCCAAGCTCTCTTTGTGGTAGTACAACTCCAAGACCATTTTAGTTTGGAAACAAGTTATATTTGGCATGCAATTAGGCCACAAAAGGGTCTAATTGCTTTTCCAATTTTAAATAACAAAATAAAAAAACAGACACAAAGTATTTTGATTAATAAATTAACAGCTATACAGTAAATTGTCATGCATTTTCATAAGGGAATTAGTAACCTAGATGGAGCCTAAAAGATGTCTTTTCAGCCACAGAAAATTACCCAACCAACCACAGTATTTTACTAAACATTTCAGAAATCAACATGTGGCATTTACTCAAATGAGTGTTCAAGTCAGGAGAAAAATTGGGTTGAGATCCTACACAGAGCTCTCTATTCAGTGCTACACAAAATAAATTGAACAAATGACTTCTGTCTGCTAAAAGCTTACCAATGAAGAAGAAAGAGATTTAAAACATGGATTAACAAATATAAATTAAATAGTTAGACATTTTAAGTGTGTTTTGATAATGTACCATCCAAGCTAGTATATAACATTTGCTTAACCTTGAAGTCAGAGACCCAACCAGCACTGGCTTCATGGTTCCATGTGCACTAAACCACCCAGCAGGCTGGCAGCACCCACCACTGTGCCACTCTTCCCTCCTTCCTTCCCTTCATAGGACCTAGAGCTGCCAGGGCAGTGACTCCTCACTGCGGCCACCGTCTCCGTCATCAGCCCTGGCTCTGGTTCTCCTGACACACCTTTTTAGCAGTGCTGCACAGTCTTGGCCCAGTACACAGCCCACCACCAGGTGCACTTAGTGCTCCCCACCAGCACCTAACCCAGCCTCAGGTGTCCTGTACTCCTCACCACCTTCACGTGCCCTGTCAGTCTGGCCACCCGCCCCATCACATGTGACTAGCTCCCACACCAGGGGCAGAAATGGGGTTGCTCTGAGTAGCCTTCCTGATGCCCCCCAGAGAAATGGCATCTTCTCCTGGCCACCTTGTGTTCATAGGGTATCTGACACTGTACCATAGTTAGTGATAGGACAATGCTTGCCAAAGCCTTGTGCTAGCAGTGGCAGAGGACTGGGCCTCCGTGGTAACTCTTCTGGTCATGAATCCAAGTGCCTAGTGCTCAAGACCTCAATGCTCAGTAAACTTATAAGATCATTTCTACCAGTAAGCACCGACACACATAGACACTCAAGTATGCACACACACCACACAACACACTCACATACATACACACATACACACACACCCCAAAACCTCACCTTCCCTCCTCCCTTATCCCATCTAGCCCAACAAACTTCTGCACTAAATTCACAAATAGCCCTCAGGGAGGCTGGATCTACACCAATCACTCCTCAGCCCCTGCCACATGCTAGTTATTCACTGCATAATTCACTGAAGTTGCTTCCTAGCTTTAAGGAGAAGAAAGAGCCACAAAACGAGCAGCCTCTTCTTAGCGATACCTCAGTAAAAATAAAGAATCAAAGTCAATTTCTCCTAATGATGAGAAAATAAATACTTCAGGCCTTTCAGAAACCACTCATGTTATTTCACTGATACACTTCCTGATGAATTCTTTGACAATAAATAACACAAAAGGAAATTTAAAATACAAATTGCTGTATGATTTTGCCAAATTAACTATTTTGGGGTATGATATTGCCAAATGACTATTCAGATGACTTTTATTGTTTATCTAACCTACAGTTTATAAAACACTTTCATACATATCATCTCACTGACCTTCACAACAGTTCTGTACTATACATGGAACAAGTATTATAAAATTTCCATTTTTCAGATTCACAAGCAGAAGCTCAGAGTGGAGTTGGAGTAGGAATCCACCATAGCCAACTCAGATCAAGGCTATTTCCTCTATACATCCATAAATCTTTTCTGTTATACCTTAAATCAAAAATACAGTTCATGTGAAAGGTGTAAAGTTTAAAAAAAAATCCGAAATAGCTCTAGAAGCTGATGTCCATATTTATCCAATTCATGGTAAAAGTGGATTTCTCCCACTTCAAAAAGTGATTGCTTGAATGAGAATCTGCATAATTAATTAAGTCAATAATCTTAGTCATTAAACCACTAGCAAGAGCTTCATATAGAAAAATGTCAGTATGAGTAAAGACAGACAGGTCAATTGACCCATTCACCACAAATACTCTGACTATGCACTCATTTTCCATCAGCTACTCAAAACCACTTTCAAACTTGGCAGGGGTTGGGGAGGAGACATGGCAACTCAGAATATTGTAGAACTGTTCTATGAAAAGAGATTCTGGCTATGGTTATGTTATCGGCTGCATGTTTGCATCTCCCAAAATTCATATGTTGAAATCCAAATTCATAATGCAATATCAGGAGGTGAGGACTTCGGGAGGTAATTAGGTCATGAAGTTGGACCCCTCATGAATGGGATCAGTGCCCTTATAGGAAAATACACAAGCTGATATCTCATTGTGGTTTTGGTTTGCATTTCCCTAATGATTAGTGGTAAGAATGTAAACTGGTACAGCCACTGTGGAAAATAGTATGGAAGTTCCTCAAAAAATTAAAAATAGGGGCACCTGGGTGGTGCAGCCATTTGAATGTCCAACTCTTGGTTTCAGCTCAGATTGTGATCTCGGGGTTGTGGGATTGAGCCCTACATCAGCCCCCCGCTCAGCACAGAGTCTGCATAAGATTCTCTCTCCCTCTCCTTCTTCCCCACCTTCTCTCTCTCTCTCTCTCAAATAAATATATCTTTAAAAAAATTAGAAGTAGAATACCATATGACCCAATAATTCCACTACTGGGTACTTACCCAAAGAAAATGAAAGCACTAATTCAAAAAGATATATGCATCCCTGTGTTTATTGCAGCATTATTTACAATAGCCAATATACAGAGACAACCTAAGTGTCCATCCATGGATGAATGGTTAAGGAAGATGTGATTTTATACACACACACACACACACACACACACACACACACACACGAACTAATACATATAGATATATAATGTGACTATATATATATATATATAAACATATATATATAATGGAATATTACCTAACCATAAAAAAGGATGAGATTTTGCCATTTGCAATGACATAGATAGATCTAGAAGATATTATGTTAAGTGAAATAAGTTAGTCAGAGAAAGACAAATTCTATATGATTTCACTTATATGTGGAATCCAAAAAACAAAACAAGTGAAAAACAGACAAAAAGCAAAATCAGACCTATAAATCCAGAGAATAAACTGGTGGCTGCCAGAGAGGAGAGTGTAGAGGGATGAGCAAAATGGGTGGAGAGTGGGAAGTACAGGCTTCCAGTTATGGAAAGACTAAGTCACAGAATGAAAGGAAAGGTTCAGCCCAGGGAATATAGTCGACGGTATTGTAACAGCGCTGAGCGGTGACAGATGATAGCTACACATGTGCTAACCATACAAAACATACAGAGATGTTGAAACTAATGTACATTGTGTGTCAACTATGCTCAAATTTTTTTATAATAATTTTTTATTATGTTATGTTAGTCACCATACAGTACATCCCTAGTTTTTGATATAGTGTTCCATGATTCATTATTTACTATACTCAAATTTAAAATTTTGTTTTAAAAAAGACACAAGCAACTTAGCTTCCTCTGTAACCCCCATCTCTCCCTTCCCCTCTCCCATTCTCCCCACCCCCCTCTGCTCTCCGCCAGGTAAGGGCATACAAGAAGGTAGCCATCTGCCTACCAGGAAGAGGGCTCTCACCAGAACTTGACAATGCTGACACCCTCTTGATCTTGGACTTCCCTGCCTCCAGATCTGTAAGAAATAAATTTATGTTGATAAGCCACCAGTCTACAGCATACTGTTATAACAGCATGAAGGAAGACAGACTACGTCACCCCAACTATCCCTGGATTAATTTCACACACACACACACACACACACACACACACACACACACCCGTTCCTGTGATTGCCATCCTTCCATCAGCTTTTCTGTAAAGCTAGATGTATTGTTGGTGAGGGTAGAAAGGCCACTCATGCCCCAGGGCTATTTAGCAGGCCCAGACTTCCCTGACAAAGAAAAAGGAAGGAAAGGGGTGAGCCCAGCCCTTCTTATATGCAGGCCCTTCACTCAACAGGCATCTACAGTGGGAGATGACAAAATGCTTCAAGGGATGCAGAGGGAGCTGGTGGGAGAGGAGAGCCAGACAATGGGGGACGAAGCCAGAGACCCCTTTGGGGAAGCAGCTCCAGAAGCAATCAGTTGTTAGTTAAGGCCAGACCCTGAAACAACTGTTCTAATTTAAATGAACTCCAATGAGGCCTTTAATGAGTGAGTTTGGACCAGAATAGAACACCAGGAATAGAACCCCTCTCCGAAGCTTGGCTAACATCTAAGACAGAAGACCTATTAGGCCAGCTGCTCCTGCAAAGAGTGGTGGCTAAACAGCTGAGCAGAGCAGGGAGAGGGGTGGGAAGGGCAGCTTAAGGCAAAGAGGCAGGCAGGCGCCCCAGTGGTTGGCCCCAAAAAGAAAAAAGCATTTTACCAACCTGTTCACATTCATAAGTGTTTCCAAATGGAAGATGCTATAAAAAGCCAAGACAAACACTCTGAATTCTTTCTGAACCTATCAAACAATATAGGAAAAGTCTCTGCAGTTTATAAGCTAGGGGCCAAATTTTTAACTGTGTTTTTATGTTATCATATCCAAGACCTTTTTTTCTTCTCAAAAATTAATATTTCCTTAAGCAATGCAGTTGTTTACTTTGGATGGGAATAAATTGAAACCTGTCTCCCATGCAAAAGCAAATGTATCAGAGTTATATCGTGACATCTAGGGGATTTCAGGGCTTACTGCAGCCCCAGCTTAGACATTTCTCTGATGCTTCCTCATCTCTTCTTTTGATTATTTTCACTTGTCAGTCTTGGCAGCTCAGAGCTAATTTGCTTTGCCCTAGAAATGGCACTTAGAAACTCAGGCCTCTTTGGAAATGAATGCAATAAACAACATGTACAATATCAACTTTTCTGTATAGTAGTATTTTGTACCCTATTCCCATTTTGCAGACTTTTCCTTCGTTCCCCCCCTTTGAATAGCAACCATGTAGGAACCCAAGAGCCAAAGACCTGTGCCCCCTAGGAGCCAAGACAATGACAATGAAGGCAAAATGCACTAATTAAGCTAAAGAGAGCTGGAGCAGCCCTGTGTTTGACGTGATGGGTAAAAAAAAGAGAGAGAGAGAGAAATAAATATCAACAAGAATATGGAGGGCAGAGTTGCTATAAGAAGAGCATTCAACATGAAAAAAGAAACACTAAACGTATAGGTTAATAGCCTTCACATATAAAGCCTCATGTAAATTGATCAGAAAAGTCCTTGGGAACTCAATTTTTTTTAAGTGGGCAAAGGACAACAGCAAACAATTCACAAAAGGTCAAACACAAATAATTAATAACATTTGGGAAATGTTCAATGTCCCTAAGTAATGAGGAAAGTATTTTTCACATATCAAAGTTGCAAAAAGTATTGGAAACTCTAAGATCCAATGCTAATGCTGTCCAGGGAGCAAGAAATAAAAGTGAGCACGACCCACTGAGAGGCTGCCAGAGGAAGCAGGCATCAGGAGGAACTTCAGAGAAAGCAATGGGCCCAGATGGACCTTTAAAATATTTATAGCCCTCGCCCTAGGAATTCCACTTCCAAGAATCCAATCTAAAGAAATAAATGAACTCGTAGAAAAGATTATTGGATTTTTTAAATTTAATAAACACATATAGTTCTCATTATGTGTCAGACTAAGTGCTCTAAACTATTAATTCATCTTATGAATTTCACCATTGGAACATAACTATTATTACCCCCATTTTTGTAAATGAGGAAACTCAAGCACAAAGAAGTTAAATAATTTGCCTAAGGATCCACAGGTAAGAGCAGGATTTGAACCCAAGCCCCCTGGGTCCGGAGTATGTGCTCCTAAGCACAAAGCCTCTGGCTCCTTGTGTTCTGTCCCAGTGCAATTATAATAGTGAAGAACCCAAGAGAACTAATGTTCAGCCATTGGAAACTGGTGACATCAATAAAGAAAATTCACAGAATAGTCTGTTAATGCATCATTAAAATCATTGTCCACAGACACTTTTTAAGACCGTGAGAAAATGTTTCAATAAAATTAATAAAAATGTAAGGTACAAAAGCCATTTGTAAATATCATTTTAACTTTGCTTAACTGCATAGAAAACAGAACCAAAACAAGGATGCCAACAAGGAAACTTTTCGAGGTGATGGATATGTCTATTACATTATTGTGGTCACGGTTTTACAGTGTATGTGTATGTCCAAACTCATCAAATTGTATACATTAAATTTGTGCAGCATTTTTGTCTATCAATTATACTTCATTAAAGCTGTTTTTTTTTTTAAAGAAAATATGTGAAGGTGTTTACCCTGATTGTTTTGTGAGGATGGGATAATGAGGGGTTTTTTTACCTGAAACTTTATACTTTTCTGTTTTTACTTTCACTGTGTATTTGTTGTTTTTGAAATCAGAAATAAATGGCCTTTTGCTGTTTGCACAGGTAGTATATATAATTGTGGAAGAGGCAAGTCCCTTGACCCACTGGGGCCACCTCTATATTTTCAGGGAGGTTGTTTTAACTGGATTACTATATATTTCCCCACACTCGAAAGTAACTATGTTTTAACAAGTTATCTTCACTAAAGGGTTTTTTTGCTGCCTATCTCAATGCAGGCATCCTGATGAACTCATGACCCTGCATGCTTGGGCATGGAAAAGCCAGGGCAATGGTGATAAGGATATAAGCATACCCACCTACACCCCCATACACACACATGTGGGAGTGCATAGCGGCACAGTCAGAGATGGTGCCCACAGGAGTCTCAGTCAGCCTGGCTCACTGGCTGCCTGTCCAGGACTGTGGAGCTCCCAGTCCTGTCCCTGGAGGCCCGCGTGGGCACCTCAGCCCATGCAGCTGGCCCTGGGCTATGCCCTCCCCACACTCCCACACAGCCTCCATGTGCCTCTGGGCTGCTTCCCTGAAGCCAGCATTGCACACCTGTGTGTCCGTCACACTCCAGGAGCACAGACAAGTTGCATGGGTCTCCCAGCTGGTTTGCTCAGCTCTTTTCCCTGTATCGTCTGGTACCCCAGGGCCAGGACATGCCCCCCAGCTCCTTGCCCAGCACCTCCTTCGGAAGGATACTTATAATACAATGATCTGCTCTCAGTGACCCAGAATTCTCTTAAATTTTTTTCACTCTTCATTCTTTTTTCTTTCTCCTCTGACTGGAAAATTTCCAGTGGTCTCACTTCCAGTTTGCTGATCCTTTCTTCTGCTTAATCTAGTCTCTTGTTGAACTCTTCTAGTGAATGTTTCAGTTCAGTTATGTGTTCTTCAGGTCTGAGATTTCTGCTTGGTACATTTTTTTAATATTTTCTCTTTGTTGAAATCCTTGTTTTGTTCATATATTGTTCTCTTGCCCTCATTAAATATCTTTATGATGATTATTTAGAATAATCTGCCAAGTAAAATATATATCTCCATTTCTTTAGGGTCAGTTTCTAAAGATTTATCTTGTTCCTTTGTCTGGGACACATTTCCCTTCATTTTCTTTGACTCTTTTTGTTGGTATCTGCACATTAAAAAACAAACAAACAAACAAACAAACAAACAGCTACCTCTCCTGGTCTTCATAGTGACCTCATACAGAGGTCTTGGTCACTCTGTGATAAATTGGGGAGGGACAACTGTTTTTGTGCTAGCCCAGACTGCTGTCTGTTCTCTCTGGTCTGGGGCATCTAGAGTGTGCCTATCAGCACTCCAAGACAGATAAGACAGAAACCAGTCCCTCAGGCACCCCTGCAAAAGTTGGAACTCTGGATGTGTCTGTCATCCAACTCTTTATCCCTTGAGGAAGAAGCAGGAGCTGAGGGGATCCTTCCTAATGTATGGCACTGTGCCAGAGGTAGGGATTATGGAAGAGGATGTCTCAAATATTGCTACCAGATTTGATGTGGTTGACTTCATACTTGCCCAGGGTGCAGAAGCCTCTCAACTGGTTTCTGAATTTTTCACAGAAGTAATTTGTCCATGTATTGTTATTCAATCAGTGAGATAAGGGGTGAGGTGGGGAGTGTCCAGGGATTCCTATTTCACCACCTTGATGATATTATCCTTCTTCAGATTATTCCAACATCTTTATTATCTTGGTTTTGCCATATATTGATTGTCTTTTGTCATCCATCATCAGGTTCTTGGTATGGTGAATGATTTCTTATTGAACACCAGACCATTTTTATATCATAAGACTCTGAATCCCATTGAAGCTCTATTTTAGCTGGATGTCTCGACACCAATCCAGCAAGGGAATGTAGAGGTGGTGTTGCATCGTGACTGGAGGATAGGGTTAGAAGCCCAGGTTCCCTACTTGGTCACCACTGACACCCAAGTTGGGGAAGCATTCCTTATTACTGCTGGATGGGGGTTCCAGCTTACTCTCTCCACTAACACTACTGGAGAGTGGTTCCGCTGGGCAATGGGTAAAGTCCTGACTCTTTACTAGGCCTCCTTTGACAATACCCATCAGGGAGAGGAAGGGACAATAGTTACTGCCAAGTGGGGGTGGAACTCCAGGCTCTCCATGTGGCCTCCACTGACAGCGCAGGGTGAGGGGAGCTCCTTATCAGCTGAAATGTTAGAATGCCTCATAAGAGCTTCATGAGAGTAGACGTCTTTGTACCCCACTCAGCCTTTTCTGACATACGTGGGTTTTTTTCTGTCCTGTTTGGCCCAAGTGGAGTGAATGTTGTCCAACAGTGTTTTTGTCTTGCTAAGGTACCCCTTCCCTGGTCCTTTGGCTGGGGATGGTAGGGTTTCATTGGGGCTTTTAGTTTGTCTGTACTCATTGTCATTTCCAAGTTGCTATCCTCTTCAACTCCAAGTCTGGAACATATGAGGCAGAAAGAAAATCCAGGGAACTCACCATCGTGTTGCTCCTTAGGTTCTAAAGTCTCTATTCGGGCAGTTTTCCCTCTATCTTTCAGAGTCTCCTTATGTTTGTTTTACGTAAAACGTTCAATGCTTTTAGTTGCAGTTAGCAGAAGGAACAGGAGAAAGTACATCTACTCCATCTCTGTGGAAGCAGAAGTCATGGGAGGCTTTTCCAAAAATACCTGTGCCTGGAACCCTTCTCTAAAGACTCTGATTTAATTGACCTGGAGTGGTGCCTGGACATGAAGAACTTTAAAAGTTTTCCAGGTGGCTCCGATGTGTACCCACAGCTAAGACCTGCCTCATCTTTTGCAATTGTCATCTATAGGCCTGTTCATAGCTCCCAAGTTATATCTTTTACCCACACTTTTCCTCTGAGCTATAGACCTATATATCCAGCTGCCTACTTGATAATTCTTTTCTGAGAAATTGAGACTATTGGACAATTGAGGCTCAAAAGTACCTCAGAACTCAACATACCCCATATCAGAGAATAGCACCACTGTCCCTCTAGTTGTGGTTGTTCAATGGAGACACCAGAGAGCCATTCTCAATGAGTTTCTTCCCTTCACCACCCTTTTCCCCGTGGTGCAATAAGAGAAACTCTTACAAAAGTCACATCTGTGATGGGTAGTAAGGAGGGCATGTATTGCATGGTGCACTGGGTGTTATACACAACTAATGAATCATCGAACTTTACATCAGAAACCAGGGATGTACTGGATGGTGACTAACATAATATAATAAAAAATCATTAAAAAAAAAAGTCACATCTGATCCATCAACCCCTTATTCAATAATGAGCCAAACAACATTGGAGTCTAAGACAAAAGGAAAAAATGTGTGCTTTAGTATATAAGATTTTTGTATTTTTTAATGGTTAACTTTTTTCCAGAACAAGTAGTGAAAAAATATTGAAAATTTAATTTATTAATACCATAACAGTATTTTAAGTTTAATTTTTTATTTATACCACTACAGAATTGAATATAATTTTACTTTCTTAACTTTAATGAAAACTAACTCATCATCACTCATCATCAGGGAAATGCAAATCAAAACCACAATGAGATATCACCTCACACCTGTCAGAATGGTTAATGGCAAAAAAAAGAAACAAAAGTGTTGGCAAGGTTGTGGAAAAAAGGGAACCCTCCTGCAATGTCGGTGGGAATGCAAACTGGCACAGCCAGTCTGGAAAACAGTATGGAGGTTACTCAAAAAGTTAAAAATAGAACGACCCTATAATCCAATAATCACACTAAAGGGTACTTACCCAAAAACTACAAAAATATTAATTCAAAGAGATACATGCACCTCTATGTTTACAGCAGCATTATTTACAATAGCCAAACTATGGAAACAACCCAAATGTCCATTGATAGATAAATGGATAAAGAAGCGATATATATATATATATATATATATATATATATATATATATATATATATATATATATATAATGGAATATTATTCATCCATAAAAAAGAATAAAATCTTGTGATTTGAAGCAATGTGGACAGAGCTAGAGAATATTATGCTAAGTCAGTCAGAGGAAGACAAATACCATACAATCTAATTCATATAGGTAATTTAAGAAATAAAACAAACAAGCAAAGGGAGGAAAAGAGAGAGAGAGAAGTCTTAACTATAGAGAAGAAATTGATAGTTACTGGAGGGGAGATGGGTGGGGTGATGGGTACAATAGATGGTAGGGATTAAAGAGTACACTTATAACAATGAAAAAAAATTTAATAAAATTTTTAAAAAGAAAGCCAACTCATCAATAATACTTTCAAACTCTACTTCTACTTGAATAATGTTCTGGCAGAAATTAACCATTTAAAATACATACAAACATGTACATTGGGGTATACATTTTTCCAATATGAATTGGCATGGCACTGTGAGATCCTGTCTTTATTTAGACTTTTTATAGTTTGTTCAACCTGGAAGTATTTTTTTAAAGATTTTATTTATTTGTCAGAGAGAGAGAGAGTGCACAAGCAGGGGGAGTGGCAGGCAGAGGGAGAGGGAGAAGCAGACTCCCTACTGAGCAAGGAGCCCAATGAGGGGCTCCATCCCAGGACCCTGGGATCATGACCTGAGCCAAAGGCAGACACTTAACCAACTGAGTCACCCAGGTGTCCCCATCCTGGAAGTCTTTTTGCATCAGTATTGATTTCTTCAAATATTGCATTATTTATTTTGATTAGTTGGTTTTTTGTTTTGTTTTGTTTTATAATTTTTATTATGTTATGTTAGTCACCATACAGTATATCCTTAGTTTTTGATGTAGTGTTCCATGATTCATTATTTGCATATAACACCCAGTGCACCATGCAATATGTGCCCTCCTTAATACCCATCACTGGCCTATCCCAATCCCCCACCCCTCTCCCCTCTGAAGCCCTCAGTTTGTTTCCCAGAGTACATAGACTCTCGTGGTTCATTCCCCCTTCTGTTTACCCCCCCCTTCATTCTTCCCTTCCTTTTCCTACCGATCTTCCTGCTATTTCTTATGTTCCATAAATGAGTGAAACCATATGATAATTGTCTTTCTCTGCTTGACTTACCTCACTTAGCATTATCTCCTCCAGTCCCGTCCATGTGGCTGCAAATGTTGGGTAATCGTTCTTTCTGATAGCTGAGTAATAGTCCATTGTATATATGGACCACATCTTCTTTATCCAGTCATCTGTTGAAGGGCATCTTGGCTCCTTCCACAATTTAGCTATTGGGGACAATGCTGCTATGAACATTGGGGTGCATATGGCCCTTCTCTTCACTACGTCTGTATCTTTGGGGTAAATACCCAGGATTGCAATTGATGGATCGTAGGATAGCTCAATTTTTAGCTTTTTAAGGGACCTCCACACTGTTTTCCAGAGTGGCTGTACCAACTTGCATTCCCACCAACAATGTAGGAGGGATCCCCTTTCTCCACATCCTCTCCAACATTTGTTGTTTCCTGCCTTGTCCATTTTTGCCATTCTAACTGGTGTAAGGTGGTATCTTAGTGTGGTTTTGATTTGATTTGATGCTCAGAAATCAGTTGCATTTCTATACACGAACAATGAGACTGAAGAAAGAGAAATTAGGGAATCGATTCCATTTACAATAGCACCAAAAATCATACGTTATCTCGGGATTAGTTGGTTTTTGAAACCCCTTAAATTTTGTGCCTGAAGCAAGTGTTGTATATTTGGATAATCCCAGCACTCCCCATAATCCCAGCACTGACCAATTTATTAGGTTCCCATGGTTCTTAAAAGGCAAAATTCCTAACAGGCATATAAGGATTCAGTGGGCCTGGGCCCTGCCTATCCTTCCAGCCACATCCTGTGTGTCCCTGCCCTTGTCCTGTCTGCTACTGTCACTTGGCCTCTGCTGGGCTCCCTCCCAGCCACAGCCTCTGCACAGGTTCTTCTCTCACCCCAGAAAGCTCTCTCTCCCTGCAACACCTTCCTCTGACTCCCCCATACACATCGATTTCCTTTGTTGAACATTACTATAGAACAGTTTTCTTCATAGTTCTTATCTAAGTTTTTGACTGCACATTTACTTTGTTTGATTATTTATTAATGCCTAGAGAGCCCACAAGGCTGTAAGGGTCATACTATCAAAATATGCTTGCATCTCTTACTGTAGCACTCCCAGTGCCAAGTACAGGGCCTGGCACATGGTCGATATCCCATTGCTTTTCATAGAATAAACGAGTGAATGAGTTAACATGCACAGTTGGGCTCTAGCACATGAGATAATTCAGGCCTACAGTTTGTCCCAAGGAGTACCCAGCACTAGTTTAACAGGATAATAACACAGATGTAAAGTGGAATACGGTCCTGTGGACAAATAACAGAGAAATTCTGGGTTTAATGAAATTTGGCCTGACTTTCGACCTAGATGCTTAAAATGAGTTACTGAATTTCTAGATCTAGAATTTCTAGCTGTATTTCCCAAATTATTTGCCCATGCAACCATTTTTTTCATGGAATAATTTATGGCACTAGGTTTCACAACTGAGTCTTTTAGGAACAGATAAATTGATGAGAGGTCTCAAACTACTCATCACTCAAGGGAAGGGGAAGGAAGTTTCTGCCAAATATACTGTTTGTTCTTTATAATATTTTTTTTCACAATCATAAAATTACTTTTTAATTGTGCTATAGTATGACATCATTGTAGATTCATAAAACTGTGTGGCTTGTGTACTTTAAGTATTCTCCTATATTTGTCCAGCTTTATTGAAATATAACTGACAAATAAAATTAAATATATTTAAAGTGTACAATGTGGTGACTTGATATACATATATATTGTGAAATGGTTACCATAGTCAAGCTAATTAAGACATCCATCACCGCCTCACAATTATCTTTTTTGTGTGTAGTGAGAACACTTAAGATTAATTCTCTTAGCAAATTTCAAATATACAACAGTATTATTAACTATACTCACCATGCTGTTCATTACCTCCTCGAAACTTATTCATCTCATAACTGAAAGTTTTTACACATTTCCCTCATCCCCCAGCCCCTGCAACCACCATTCTTCTCTCTGCTTCTATGAATTAGACTTTTTCAGATTCTACATATAAGTGAGATTAAATAATATTTGTTTTTCTGTGTCTGCCTTATATCACTTAGCATAATGTCCTCCAAGTTCATCTGTGTTGTTGCAAATGGCAGGATTTCCTCCTTTTTTATGGCTGAACAATATTTCATTGTATGTATATATATATATATATATATATATATATATATATATATATATATACCATGTTTTCTTTATCCATTTATTTTTCAAAGCTATAGTGATCAAAACAGTGTGGTACTGGCATAAAAACACATAGACCAATGCAACAGAATAGGGAACCCAGAAATAAACCCACACATATGTGGTCAACTAATCTTTGACAGGGTTGTCAAGAAGACATGATGGAGAAAGGACAGCCTTTATAACAAATGGTGTTGGGGAAACTGAATATCCATATCAAATGAAAAAGAATGAAATTACACCACACACAAAAATTAACTCGAAATGGGTTAAAGACTTGGAGCTCCTGGGTGTCTCTGTCAATTAAGCACCTGACTCTTGATTTCGGCTCAGATCATGATCTCAGGGTTGTGAGATCAAGCTCCGCATCAGGCTCTGCACTAGGTGTGGAGCCTGCCTAAGATTCTCTCTCTCCCTTTCCCCCATCCCTCCTCTCTCTCTCTCTCCTTCTCTCCCTCCCTAAAAAAAGGGGGGGCTAAAGACTTAAATGTAAGACTGATACCTTAAAACTCCTAGAAGAAAACATAAGTTAAAATCTTGACACAGGTTTTGGTAGTGATTTTTTTGGATATGATATCAAAGCACAAGCAACAAAAGCAAAAATAAACATGTTGGGACTACATCAAACTAAAAAGCTTCAAAGGAAACCATCAATGAAATGAAAAAGCAACCTACAGAATGGTAGAAAATATTTGCAAATCAAATATCTGATAAATATTTAGTACCCCCAAATGAGTTATACTCACACTACTCAACTGCAAAAAAAGAAAAAAATTTAAATAACCTGATTTTAAAATGGGCAAAGGTCTGAATAGAAATTTTTCCAAAGAAGATATACCGATGGCCAATACGTACATGAAAAGGTGCTCAGCATCATTAATCATCAGGGAAATGGCTATCATCAAAAAGACGAAGGGGTGCATGGGTGTCTCAACTGGTTAAGTGTCAGACTCTTGATTGTGGCTTAGCTCATGATCTCGGGGTTGTGAGACTGAGCTCCATGTCAGGCTAAGCATGGAGCCTGCTTGGGATTCTCCTTCTCCCTCTCCATCTGCCCCTTCACCCTTGCCCCTCTCTCTCTCTCTCTCTCTCTCTCTCTCTCTCTCTCTCAAAAAGAAAAAAAAAAGGCAAATAATGAGTACTAGCCAGGATGTGGGGAAAAGAGACCTTGTGTAATTTCAGAATACAAATTGGTACAGCCACTATGGAAAACAATAAGGAGGTTTCTCAAAAAATCAGAAATAAAACTATGATCCAGCAATCACATTTCTGGATATAATGCCAAATAAAAAGAAATCAGTATCTCAAAGAGATTGCTGTATGCCCATGTTCATTGCAGCATTATTCACAATAGCCAAGATAAGACAACCTATATGTCCAGTAACAAATGAATTTATAATAGCAATTGATTATGTTTCAATATCTGGTCACTTCTAGGTGACTGAAGGAAATTACTTCCTTGCCTGGAGTGGGTGGGACAATCTTTTACTCAAGACATGGGTACTTGGGACTCCTTATTTTCCTAAAATTCATAAGTATAAAAGGGAACTTCAGTCTTGGACCTTCAGTAGCTGGCATGTTTACTACCAAGAACCAGGCTAGCTTCCCATAAGCTCCATGATCTTACTCTTCAGTTCCTCTGCTGTCTGTTCAATCAGCTAAAGCACCCATTGCAATGCTTTCGCCCCACCCTCAGTGCCAGCCTCTTGGCTGGGCTTCACACCCTATACATTTTGTCTGGATAATCCCAGCCCATGATTCCAACTACCAACTACATTGCTGCTGGCCGCCAAATCTAGACCATTTGTCCTAAAATCCAGACAGCACAAATTCAAAACCTACATGTCCACAAACAAAATATAAATGCCTCATCTTTTCCTCCCCAAAACTGTCTACTGGAAGCCGCTACATAATTTGCATCATCCAGTAAAAAATGAGTGCAGAGGAAAGTGCCATTAAAGGAACCAAAATATAGTTTTTTTTTTCTTTCTCCACAGTTTGTCTCTCAGCTTGTCATGGTGTTTGTTTAAAGTTGTTCTAGGTTAACAAAAAGCACAATTTTTTTGTCATTAAAATGATTTTTACTGCTCATCTTTATGTTATGAAATGCCAGCTTTAAATGCAAATATAGGAGCATTTAACTCATGTAGAATCACAGAAATTACACAATTTGCATTTTGTAACTTGTATGACACGTGTATTTTATTCTTACCAAAACTGTGGCAACACTACACAAAACAAACTGAACTGCTTTTAATTGTGCTTCTTGATATGTGCACATTCTACCAACCCTCTACCTTTGGCTTACTGATGAGTAAGGACTTTGTCTTTCTTTCAGCAAATACAGGGAAGAGCACGAGCAAGGGTATGATAGAGTTTCTTGGTCATTTGTGTTTCCTGGCACCTCATTACCTTCTTTCTGTTTTCTCAGCAAGCTCTGATTTGATCAGCAAGTGTAGCCTCTGGGGCCATGGGTCATAGATGTAATGTGCTTGTCGTGTCCTCACTTTGAGTGGTCCACTGAGATTCTGTATTCATGGGGCATCTCAAACATTGTATGCCAATGGGGAAGCAAGGAACAGCCTCAAGCTCCTTTGTTCACAAGCACATTCCATCATCTAGTCAATAGAAGGCTATTAATTTCAGGGCAATGCCAGCTTGGAGCCTGAACTCCTGAAAGTGAGGCCATGTAGCCACCCGGACTTCTGTGTCTCCGTGAGGGTCAGCACTGAGCCTCGGAGCCTGAGCCACCAATCTGAGGGTCACCTGACCCCTCCTCCTCTATCTAACCTCTCACCACACAGGAGCCCAAGCAAAGCCTGCCAGAGTGTCTCCTCTCTTCTTCCCCCCCAATCGCCTCTATTTTGGAGGCCCAATAAGTTTCAGATCCCCCAGTTCCACTGCTTCTCTCTGCCCATCTAGCCTCTCAATAGGAGCCTGTGATCTTTCTAAAATGCAAATTGTTGGGGCACCTGGGTGGCTCGGTAGATTAAGTGTCTGGCTTTGGCTCAGGTCATGATCTTGGGGTCCTGGGTAGACCACACGTTGGGCTCCCTGCTCAGCAGAGAGTCTGCTTCTCCCTCTCCCCCTGCCCCTCCCCCCAACTCATTCTCTCTCTCTTTGGTGCTCTCTCTAATAAATAAATAAACTTTAAAAATTAATTAATTAATTAATTAAAATGTGCACTCTCTCAAATAAATAAATAAATAAACAAAATGCAAATCGTTGTCACAAATACATACGCACCAGTGAAAATCCTCCATCTCTAAGGTTCCATCCATACTCCTCAACACACCTCACACCCTTCTGGCCACTAGCTCTACCTGGCACATCCCTTGGTCTCTCCCCTCTGCCTCCACAACTCTCCCTCTCCTCTACCCAAATCACACCCTATCTTTACCTGCCCAACTTTTCCCCAGCCTTCCAGGGTCAGTACAGGGCTGATGGCTCCCAGCGACCCCAAACACACTCACCTTGATTAAGTGGCCCTCCTCTGGGTTAACATCAATCACAGAGTTCACTAAGCTATATATCAATGATTTACTTCCTAATTTCTTCCCCGGGAAGCAATGAACAACTTGGGGACAGGGACAGCAATTTTCATGCTTTGTTTCCAGCACCAAACTTAAGGGGCTTGCATAGGGCAATGTTCACAAATGGTTTCACAGGGAAAGTGCCCAGACGATGTGGGAACCCAGGCAGGCAGGAAGGCCCTCCCTCTGCCTCCAGCCTACAGAAAGCTCACCCATGAAATCTTCCATTTTCACATTAAAAGTATTTTGACGTCAGGGGCGCCTGGGTGGCACAGTGGTTAAGCGTCTGCCTTCGGCTCAGGGCGTGATCCCGGCGTTCCGGGATCGAGCCCCACATCAGGCTCCTCTGCTATGAGCCTGCTTCTTCCTCTCCCACTCCCCCTGCTTGTGTTCCCTCTCTTGCTGGCTGTCTCTCTCTCTGTCGAATAAATAAATAAAATCTTTAAAAAAAAGTATTTTGACGTCAAAAAGACAATCATGAAAAACTTTTAATCAAAACATTTCATTTTACTTTTTCATGAGGATTTATCTAAAAGATTTGGATTGCAGAGTAGTGAAATGGGAAAAAGTACTCCTCTGAAGGTAAGGAGAAATTGGTCTGTTGGTGAGTTCTGCCATTAAATGCTGTGCGTTGTTGGGCAAATCACCTAAAATTTTTGGGCTTTGGTTTACTTATCTTTCAAATAAAAGGACTATATTAACGGGTGATAATAACACATGCACTCACTATAGCCACCTGCTACATATCAGGATTTGTTCAACATATGATCTCATCCCCCCCACCCCAACAACCCCATTTTCCACGCAACTAAAGTGAGATTCAGAGGCTAAATATTTGTACCATGTTGTTCTGGTAAAGCCATCCTTAGGAAAGTGGAACACGGTGTTTGTACCTCACTCCTCTTTTCTGTACATCACTAAAATTCCATTGCAAGAAATTGCTGCTTTACCAATCTCCCCAAGGCTGTGTAGTGTGTCAGCCAGTGCAGGTGTCAGCCCTCTCTGGTCAAACTGAGCCATGCCCCCCAGGTCAGCCTGATTCAGTTAATTCTGCTCCTTCTTCTCTGCAACTCTGTCTAAAAGGATCTTGCAGTTCTGAAATTCTAGGTTCTTATATAACTCCTGAATAATTCTTATTCAGCCCTTTGCCCCAACCCTTCCTATTCTATCTCAAACCCCAGGGTGGAGAGATGGAATGATATGGGATGGCAGTCTCCAATTTCCTGGAAACTGCACACCTCAAAAATAGCCTGAGCCAAGTGTGCATCCCAATTTTCCCAGGTATAAGCCAGCCAGGAGGAATGGCTCAACCTGGGAAAGAGCAAGAGGAAGCAAGAATCCAAACTCCACAGCAAATTCTAAACTCTGGGATTAAAGCGATGGTGCTATGCGAGGAAGGAAGCTTTTAGGTGGGCAAGGACAAGTATTTGAACAAGCCTCTCCAACCTTCGAAGACCGTGGTTTTGTTCTCATGCTGACCTCGGTGCAAGGAAACAGAAGCCGCAGCCAGGGAAACGGAGCATCTTGGCAGCCCCCATCATCGGTTTCTCAGAATTGCTGTGTCTTCTTCCAAACAAACCTCAGGAGAACCACAATTTTAAAACTTACTTCATCTGGGAGAGTCAAAATTATTTTGGCAGTTCTCTGGAAGGGGAAAAAAAGACAACTAATCCCTTCCCTATTCCCTCCCCATGACAAAAAGAAAAGTTACAACATAAGGCATATTGGAGCCAGTTACAGAAATACATTTGAAGATCTGCACTGTTGCACAATGTGCAAATTTGGAGAAGTAATTTTGAGGCTAAGTAAATGTCTGGAGACTTTATTTAAAATGTCCCTTTGTCTTTGCCCAGCCAAACTGGCACCTCAGGATCACAGAAGAGGCCTTTGTTTCCTCCATGACATCAGAACGCTCTGGGTGCAAAAAGCAACCATCAGGGACTCTTGGATGAGAAGAGAAGTTATTTCTATTTAAGGGGCCTGAGGATGCACCTCTGCTCCCTGCAGGGTTAGAAGGGCATTAAGCAGGTTGCCTTAGTTAAATATATATATATTCAGCATGATTGACATACAGGTTACTCCTTTGGCAAGCCTCCCCATGATTTATCTGTAGCAAAATCTCAAGCTTGCATAACATTATCATACATTTGCATCTCTAATGCCATACCATTTTATATTACTACACATTAAGAAAGGCATATCAAAACTGGAACTACCCCAAAGAGGTCAATTAAAGTGTTGGGAGGGACTTTCATATGAGAATAATTTGGGGGAAATGATGACATAGCACAAATGATTAAAATATGTAATATCACAAAGGGTAATATGAGCCAAATGTGAACATATTCACCAATTTCCAGAATGCCTGGGCAGAGGGACGCACTGTGAACACCGAGGAGGTCATTTAGCATAAGTAAAAGAAGGGGTAGATAACAAATACAGGACACACAAAATTCAGAACCCTCAGACTTTGTTCAGACTGCTGGTCCTGTTCATTTATCCATTCATCTGTCCTTCCTTGTATTGAGTCAGCAAATATTTATGGAAGGAGCACAATTCTTCCCCTCAAGGAGTTCAGGATCTCAGAAGAAACAGAGTTCAAGTCAACTGTACAAACATTTGGGGGCACTTACTAACTGCCAGGAGCTCTACCAGGGAATGCCCACAGAAGAGGTGCTGTGACAGAGGTTAGCACTGAGGTCATGGAAGCACATAGAAATGATCAACAGAGCCAGACGAGGTATGCAGGGAGGGTCCTGAAGGGCTCTTGGGGAGGCCATGTCTGAACGGAATTTCAAGGGATGATTAGAAAACAGTCCAGTGAAGGGGCAGGAAGGTGGAAGTTTTTATGGATGTAGGACTTCTGCTGACTACTGGCCTACAACTAAACCCAGAGACAGGGCCACCGAGACTTCTCTACTACTCCCAGGAGCAAACCCTGAGTAGTGACTTTTCTCCCATCCTCCTAGCCCTTTGCTTCCAGCTTCTCCCACAGTTGCACAAAGCACTCCTTACAATGATTCTTTTATTCCACATCATGGGTAGTGGGGCTGCTTCTTTGATCGAACCCTGACTGATAGAAATTGTATATAATCTTTCACGTCCCCCTTCCTACCACCCCAATAAGAATTTTGTTTTCATCTCTCTGTGGAAAAGTTTTTGAAGGCTACCTGCAGCCTCAAATTCTCAACCCCTGGCCTATTGTTTGCTTGCATAGAACTTGCTGTGAATCACTGAACACTACATCAAAAACTAATGATGTATACTGTATTTTGGCTAACTGAACATAATTTAAAAAATGATGATAATAATGTAGATGGCCTTCTTGTTCAGCTGCCTCTTCCAGAGCACATTGATGAGAGAAAGATCTACAATGGTGTTTCTCCAGACAAAAAGCCATGTTGATGACTTTATATAATTAATGTAAAGCGAATGTGTTACCAGCGGTCCCATGGGTGTCTGTCTGGGAAATAATTAAGTGAACCAGCATCCCAACTCTAGGGAAGAATGTGGTTGTGGCCAGGAGGTCAAAAAATGTTGGAATGCCCATTGCAGTGCTACTACACACAGATGTGACACATGAACACTCTGGAGGCAATGCCACTGTTACAATATCTCATCAATACACTCCCAAAGAGCAACTGAAGAAACATACAGTTCTTGCAGACATTGTGGTCTCTGCTGCAGGCATTCCCTATCTGATCACAGCAGATATGAATAAGGAGGGAGCTGCACTCATCAATGTGGAAATAAAAAGAGTTCGAGATCCCATCATGGCTAAAGCCAAGCTGGTTGGAGATGTGGATTTTGAAAGAATCAGAAAGAAAGCCAGTATATCACTCCAGTCTGTGGGGGTGTTGGTCCCATGACAGTGACAATGTTAATGAATAATACCACTATTGCTGCAAAAAAGGTGCTGAGTCTTGAAGAGTGGGTAGTATTGAAGCCTAAGGAGTGTGGAGTAGCGACTAATTATCTGCAGTGACTTCTGTCATGAACAACACTCCAAGCCACCTCAAGAGGCAAAGTAGGCCAATAGAAATGCAATGTTTCTTATTTATTTCACTGAAATGGTTTAAAACGATGCTTTGTTTTATTGAAAGCTTAAATAGGTGGGTGTTTGTGCACATAGCTCTTTAGTACGTCACCACAGAGCATGCCAGTATCATGGTGGGTCATGTGATTCAGCCAAGAGAAGCCATTAACCTAGTGACTAACATGGAGGACATTGTCCCATTGAGAACAACTGCTTAACTTTGTCAAGTCACTCCAGTTAAAATTTGCCTTTTCTAGAGTTGCATTTTCCAAGTGCTCGTCCAGTAAGAGTTGGTACGCACTTTAGGTTCCAGACCTTTTGAGTTCAACTGGTCAAACTAAAGGGAAAATGTTGCTAGAGAAAAGTAGGGAAAAGGTAAAAAGGAAGAAATTGTAATTGAGTAGAAAAAAATTCCTCTAATTCACATAAATTTGGTATGTGAAAACTACCTGTTAATGGTGTCCTGGGCTGTCTTTCGGTGTTTTAGTTAGTCAATGGGGAAATATTTAGGATAGTTCCACTTGCTGTTAGTCCTTGTTCTATGAGTTTTACATTTGTGAGGTTTCCCCCTTTTTTTCCTAGGATTGAAGGGCTTATTTTATTTTATAGATTATTTGTGTATATCATCATATTTAGACTCTCCTCTACCCTTAAACTTCATTGTTACATCTTTGCACTGCTGAGGATGTCTGTATGGTTTCCTTGTATTATATTGAAACCTATTTTTGAAACACAAAATTTGAGCTGGACAATCATTAGGGGAGCTTGTATAACTATGCAACTTACTTTTCCACCAAAGACTTATGAGCAGTTACTTGCTTTTTCTCTGATGTACCTGTTGGCTTTTCCAAATGGGTTTTTGAGAACTTGAGTTAATATTGAATTTAATCAGACTTCTGGTTAAAAGGATTTTTGACCAGACAAAGACCCTATCAAAAAGGAGAATTACAGACCGATATCCCTGATGAATATGGATGCCAAAATTCTCAACAAGATCCTGGCTAATAGGATCCAACATTAAAAGGATTATCCACCACAACCAAGTGGGATTCATCCCTGGGATGCAAGGGTGGTTCAACACTCACAAATCGATCAGTGTGATAGATCATATCAACAAAAGAAAAGACTCAAGAACCATATGATCCTCTCAATTGATGCAGAAAAAGCATTTGACAAAATACAGCATCCTTTCCTGATTAAAACCCTTCAGAGTGTAGGGATAGAGGGTACATATACCTCAATTTCATAAAAACCATCTATGAAAAGCCTAAAGCCAATATCATTCTCAATGGGGAAAAGCTGAAAGCCTTTCTCTTAAAATCAGGAACACGACAAGGATGTCCACTCTTGCCATCATTACTCAACATAGTACTAGAAGTCCTTGCAACAGCAATCAGACAACAAAAAGGGATAAAAGGTATCCAAATCGGCAAAGAAGAGGTCAAACTGTCTCTCTTCGCAGATGACATGATACTCTATATGGAAAACACAAAAGACTCCACCCCCAAATTACTAGAACTTATAGAACAATTCAGTAATGTGGCAGGATACAAAATCAATGCTCAGAAATCAGTTGCATTTCTATACACGAACAATGAGACTGAAGAAAGAGAAATTAGGGAATCCATTACATGTACAATAACATCAAAAAATCATACGTTATCTCGGAATTAACTTAACCAGAGACGTAAAGGATCTATACTCTAGAAATTACAAATCACTCTTGAAAGACATCGAAGAAGACACAAAAAGATGGAAAAGTATTCCATGCTCATGGACCACAAGAATTAACATAGTTAAAATGGCCATGCTACCCAGAGCAATCTACACTTTCAATGCCATCCCAATCAAAATACCAATGACATTTTTCAAACAACTGGAACAAATAGCCCTTAAATTTGTGTGGAAACAGAAAAGGCCCCGAATCGCCAAGGAATTGTTGAAAAGGAAAAACAAAGCTGGGGGCATCACATTGCCAGATTTCAAGCTATACTACAAAGCTGTGATCACCAAGACAGCATGGTACTGGCACAAAAACAGACACATAGACCAATGGAACAGAATAGAGAACCCAGAAATAGACCCTCGGCCCAAGGGCAACTAATCTTTGACAAAGCAGGAAAAAACTTCCAGTGGAAAAAAGACAGTCTCTTCAATAAATGGTGCTGGGAAAATTGGACAGTTCCATGCAAAAGAATGAAACTTGACCACTCTCTCACACCATACACACAGATAAACCCCAAATGGATGAAAGACCTCGATGTGAGACAGGAATCCATCAAAATCGTAGAGGAGAACATAGGCTTCAACCTCTTTGACATTGGCCACAGCAACTTTTTTCATGACACATCTCCAAAGGCAAGAGATACAAAAGATACAATGAACTTGTGGGACTTCATCAAGATCAAAAGCTTCTGCACAGCCAAGGGAACAGTCAAAAAAACCAAGAGACAGCCCACAGAACGGGAGAAGATATTTGCAAATGACACTACAGATAAAAGACTGGTATCCAAGATCTACAAAGAACTTCTCAAACTCAAAACGTGACAAACAATAATCAAACCAAAAAATGGGCAGAAGATAAGAACTTTTCCAATGAAGACATACAAATGGCTAACAGACACATGAAAAAATGTTCAAAATCATTAGCCATCAGGGAAATTCAAATCAAAACCACATTGAGATACCACCTTAGAATGGCAAAAATTGACAAGGCAGGAAACAACAAATGTTGGAGAGGATGTGGAGAAAGGGGATCCCTCTTACATTGTTGGTGGGAATGCAAGTTGGTACAGCCACTTTGGAACCGTGTGGAGGTCCCTTAAAAAGCTAAAAATTGAGCTACCCTATGGTCCAACAATTGCACTACTGGGTATTTACCCCAAAGATACCGATGTAGTGAAGAGAAGGGCCATATGCACCCCAATGTTCATAGCAGCATTGTCCACAATAGCTAAATTGTGGAAGAAGCCGAGATGCCCTTCAACAGATGACTGGATTAAGAAGATGTGGTGCATATATACAGTGGAATATTACTCAGCCATCAGAAAGAACGATTACCCAACATTTGCAGCAACATGGACAGGACTCTAGGAGATTATGCTAAGTGAAATAAGTCAAGCAGAGAAAGACAATTATCGTATGGTTTCACTCATTTATGGAACATAAGAAATAGCAGGGAGATCAGTAGGAGAAGGAAGGGAAGAATGAAGGGGGGGTAAACAGAAGGGGGAATGAACCATGAGAGACTATGGATTCTGGGAAACAAACTGAGGGCTTCAGAGGGGAGGGGGATGGGGGACTGGGATAGGCCGGTGATGGGTATTAAGGAGGGCACATATTGCACTGTGCACTGAGTGTTATACACAAATAATGAATCATGGAATATTAAATCAAAAACTAAGGATATACTGTATGATGACTAACATAACATAATAAAAAATTATTATAAAAAATTATACTTATTTGTACACTATGGGACCAATAGTCAAATGGTGAAAAATGTCCAGCATCCCAGAAGACAACCCCAGGCCCTTTCCAGTCAACAGCCCCTCTGTCACCCCACCACTGACAAATATTTTTGAGATTTGTTTCACAAGTTACTTTATTTGTACTGAGTATTATATCTACGTAATTAATTCATTTTTATGCCACTAAATACTACTTAAGTATTATAATAATAACAACAACAAAGCCATCAAAAAGACAACCTAATATTTCCATACCTAAGCACCCATCTTCACCGTATAGATGGAAGTGAAATCACTCCCTTTGGCACAACTTCTTTAAAACTATCTTGAAATAAACATGCAAACAATAGAAAGACATATGCAGTATGATATGTAAGTGCACCTTTGCTTCTTTCCCAAATCCCAAATCCCTCTGCCTTCCCTATAGGTGACTGCTCTGCACACTTTGCCTCATGTCCTTCCAGAAGTTTTCCTATACATTTACATATGTTTCATTCATTAAATAGTCATTGAGTGCCTACTATCTGCTAGATCCTTTTGTATTACAGATTTTTTTGGTACTGTTTTTGAGATAAAAAGAATTTCACTGAGGGGCGCCTGGGTGGCGCAGTTGTTAAGCGTCTGCCTTTGGCTCAGGGCGTGATCCTGGCGTTATGGTATCGAGCCCCGCATCAGGCTCCTCCTCTAGGACCCTGCTTCTTCCTCTCCCACTCCCCCTGCTTGTGTTCCCTTCCTCGCTGGCTGTCTATCTCTGTGAAATAAATAAATAAAATCTTAAAAAAAAAAAGAATGTCAGTGAATATATATTGGAGAATTTTCTGTCTGTATCTATATATCTAACTTACATTTTCAATTCCTCAACATATTTCATTATATATATATATATATATATATATATATATATATAGGCACCAAAAAATTGTTTACCAGTCCCCCACTAATGAATATTCAGGGATGTTTTGTTTGTTTGTTTTTTCCTTTTTTTCATTTTTCTTAATAATTTTTTATTATGTTATGTTAGTCACCATACAGTATATCCTTAGTTTCTGATGTAGTGTTCCATGATTCATTATTTGCTTATAACACCCAGTGAACATTCAGGTTGATTCCAATTTTCACTGTGTAGCAATGCAGGGTATATTTAAATTTTTTTAAATTTAATATAAATATAAATATATATCTATTTATATAAATATATATAATATATAACATATATTATATAAATATATATTAATATATAAATATAGATATAAAACATATAGTATATAAAAATATAAATAAAAATTTTGTGTTTTTTATTTATCTTGTGTCCATATGCAAGTATTCATGTAAGCCATATTCCAAAAATGGAATTGCTGGTCAAAATGTGCATTTTTAATTTTTCTAGACCTTGGCTATCGCAAAAATACAATCAAAATTGTTGCAATAATATGCACCACAGGATATGAGTTCACGTTTCCTTGTGTCCCTCACCAACTCCAGATATGATCTCTATCTTCTTAACTTTTGCCAATCTAACCAGTAAAATATGGCAACTTGCTGATGTTTTAGTTTTTGCTCCCCTGATTACTAGGGAGGTTGAGCATCTTTTCAGTACTTACTGGTCATTGTTGTTGTTGTTTTTCTGGGACTTTATCCCTCCTTCTGTCATTTGCTTTTTTCTTATTGATTTGTGTGAACTCTTTATTATGACTATAACTCATGCTGTTCTATGTGCAGCAAATATTTTCTTCTGATCTTTGGCTCTTGTTTTAACTTTGTTTATCATGTCTTTCACTAATCAGAAGTGGTTTGAGAGTTTTGTTTTTGTTGGTTGGATCTGTCAATCAATTCCTTGATGGTGTTCAGAATTTGTGTGTTGCTTAGTAAACTCTTCATAACCCCAAGGTTATGGAAAGATCCCTCTATAAGTTTTCTTTTAGCACCTTTCCATTTTAGAAATATATTTCATCTAGAATTTACTTTTGTGTTTGGTGAAAGGCAAGACTCTAATTATTTCCCCATCAGGTAGGCAGTCCTCCCAAAGGCCCTTATTGGATGGTCCATCCTTTCCCTATTTCTCATTACATACCTTCTTCCTCAATCCCATATATCCCCAGGAACTGATTTCCCTATGTCCAATTACGGATGCTCAGCCACATCATTTTGAAAGAATTTTGGTGAATACAAAATTTTTCAAGATATAAATATATTTCCAAGTCTTACTAGAAGTTCACTAATGGTTTCCAGGCTCTATCAACTTCCCTGCAGCTTCAAACCCTTTTCTCCTCAACTAGAAAAGCCTGGCTGGGATAGGTGGCTTAATTGCCATGTTAACCAGACCAGGCTCCCTCAGAGGCTGCTGCCCTCCACAGTGGAGGGGCTCAGGGACCTTTGGCACAGTGACCTTTGGCACTGTGAAATTACCACATCTCCATCAATTTTCCTCCAAGACAGCTTCTTTGTAATGTCCTTTTGTTCTTTCACTGATGTTTGTGAGTTATCAGGGCTTAATGTAAGAAAAAGTGTATTTCAAGACAAAAAGCCTTTCTTCTCAATAATAGTCAAGAGAGTTGAGAGAGATTAGCCAAATCATAGTATTCTAGAGCTGGCATGGCTTTCATCATTTTTTCAAAAGTAAAGAAAATGTTTTATTACTGTAAACTGATTTGGGTAGATCAAGCCAAAGCGCTGCGGTTCATTTCTGTTTTGTAATTGTCCTTAATGCATGACTGCCTTCCTCCTCACAGGGAACAGATCAAATGTTCTTTCAACAAGTATGCAAATAACTTTGTTTCAAATCTCATTGATATAGTTGATATGGATATACTTCTGTTTATTTTTATTGTAATTTTTTAATTCCTCAAATGCATGAGCCATGCCATCCAAGGTCTCCTTGTGTGTATGTGCAGCTTTTTAATTATACCATCTTTAAAAGACCTGCCATCAACCAGAAAACACACAAGAATTCAAATAAATGACTCCAAATGAGCAGTTGCATTTCAGACCTTTGACATGGCACAAATTGCCAAAATAGGCCACATGCATAAACAATTTAAATTTCTATTGAGCCAAAATGGTTAGAAACATTAAGTTCCAGATTCCAACCTGCTCAACCATTCTCTGCAGAACATGAACTTCTGGACGATCTTGCTAGTATTGACGGTAATCCCTCACTCTCTGTTGTGACCAAGCATGAGACATTGGCTGAAATAAGGACCTAGGCTCTTCCCATGTGGAGCAGAGTTAGTCTCTATGCCAAGGTGGTTCGCATCTTTATGTTAACCCAGGAACTTTCTCTAATCAGCTGAGTAAAGTAGCTCAGAGCTCGACTGACATCAGAGCTCATGGGGAGACGAGTCCCCTGTCCAAATCAAAGATTCAGGATAAGCTACAATTTCTAAGAGTATGATTTACTCAAGTCAACTTTTGAACAAAAGCAGGGTGCCATAGACTGTAGTAACACAGATGTGCCCTTAAGAATATTTTTTCAAGATACTCCTTCTAGGCCAGTTGCTTTCAAACCTCACAGTACAGAGCCTCATGGGGTAATTTGTGAAAATGCCAATCCAGGCTTGTCCCAGGTCTGTTAACTCAGGAGCTCAGAGCAGGCTGCAGAGTCTGGCCCAAGACCCTGCAGCCAGTGATCTGTGGGCTGGGCTAGGACACACTCTGGTGCCATAATGTTAGATGAAAAGTGCAAGGCTTGAGAGAAAGACAGACTGGACAGAGAGTGACAGCACAAGGTTGCTGCCACACAGCATGGCACACCAGCACAGCTCCACGTGGGAGACTAAGGACCACAAGCAATACAAGTACATTCCAGTAATACATTCCATGATAGAGATTCCATAATCCTAAAGGACAGCAGCCATCATTTCCTTCAAGCTGCTTTAAGCCAAAAAGATAGCCTCCAACTTCCTGCATTTTCCCTAATTTGTGTAGATTTGCTAGTCACAAGGTCAGTTGACTATACACAATGAGATGACGAAACATTCTCCAGGCAGTGACAGCAACAGTGCATCAAATCCCCCGTATGCTTCAAATCTGTCTGATTTCTTCTGCCACCAGCCAAAGAAAGCTCTCTGCTTTTAAGGGTTACTCCAAGTATACTGGACCCACCCAGGTAATCCAGTTAATCTCCTTAACTTAAGGTCAACTGTGCCATTTAACATAAGGCAATCAAGGGAGTGATATCTCATCACATTCACAGGTTCTGGGGAGCAGGGTGGGACAGCTTGGGGGGAGGGGAGATGGCATTCCAGAAATTCTGCTTACCACAGCTATAAACAGTGCCTGTATGCTGGTATTCTAGGTGGCCTTGTTGTGAGTCATTAAGTTCCCAAATTGGCAGTTTCCTTTCCTGAGAATTTGGGATAATGGCCCTTTTTCAGGACTCAGTAGACCATGAGAATGACTGCAAATTCAGGCCAAATATTTGTTTGCAAATATTTCATTGCTGTATCTAATATCCTCAGCAGATATAATAAATATATTGTGTTGTCCTTAATGCACAAAGACAATGCTACTGAGGCCCCTGCCTTCCCACTGAAAGGGGTTATGTTCCTTTTTTTAAAGATTTTGTTTATTTGACAGAGAGAGCACAGCAGAGGGAGGGGGGAGAGGCAGACTCCCCCAGACAAGGGAGCCAGATGCGGGACTCGATCCCAGGACCCCAGGATCATGACCTAAGGTGAAGGCAGATGCTTAACCAACTGATCCATCCAGTGCCCCAAAAGGGGTTATGTTCTGAATGTCCTTCCTGGGAGTGTTGGTGGCTTAATCTGCTCTTTCTCACTTATTTCATCCACCCTGCAACAATGCCCATTTTACCAAGGTTTGGGGATAACTAAGAAGAGCTTAATAAAGGTAAATAATAAGATTTGACCAGACACATAACGACAGCAGAAGGCCATTACCTCTGGGTCCGAGGGGAAAGAGATCACTGAGGTCTTAGGTAGAGGAACACAGACATCTCTAACCTACAGCCTGGCAAGGAAGAAGCCAAGGGTTAAATACTCAGCTTTCTTTCCTCCCCTCTCCAATATACTACTGACGCCTCCCATCAGTTGAACACAACCAAAGCCAGAAAAAAAGGAAGCCTGGGGGATACAGTCCATAGAGATCAGCATCCCAGAGCACAGAGCATAGTGAGAAAATTGGAAATATATGGACTTTGATATCAAAGAGGAAGAATGTATTAGTCATAACAAACTAAGTTTTGCTGCAGCAACAAATGACCCAAAATCCTAGTGGCTTTCAGTAATGGTCACATGTTCATCCAGGTCCAGCTGCTACTCTGCTCCCATGTCATCTTCCCTCCAGAACAGAGGCCAATGGAGCACCACCATCTGATATATGTCCAATATTATAGAAAGAATAAAAGAAGCAATCCCGGTACTAGCTACAAAGGAATCTGTCTAGAAATGGCACACATTAATTCTGTCCTCATTTCAATGACTAAAGCACATCACATGGCCACTCTTGGCTTATTAAATATAGGATAATGTATAACTTCCCAATGTGAAGGGCATCATAGGAAAAACTGGAATATCTAACAAAGAGAAACACAATGTAATATAAAAGGGATGAGTGGATATGGGTAAGCAAACAGCAGTCTACCACAGTCTACCTTTGGCTATCCAATATCCACACCTACCCTTTCAATACAGAGAATACCCTCAGTCCTTCCCCATAGGAGATCAACCCTGAGGACTCACCTTGTTACTTCATTCTGCTTGAAGTCTAGGAACTCTGGGTGATATCCTCATGATCAGGTCCAAATGTGGCTTCTCAAGGCCCAGTGACCTATGAACATATGACCTAAAAAGCTATCTTCCCCATTAACATATCCAATGTGCATAGTTGCAATAAAAACTCCCTCCCATTGGGAAAGGAGGAGAATAGGAATTACACAGCAACCAGGAGCCATGAGTCCATAGCAATTATCAAACCATACTAGACAAAATTTTGTGTATATATGTGCATTTTTCTAAGGAAGCAGTCCAACTGATAAAAATCTCAAAAAAATTCCGAAACCTTAGGAACCACTGAAATAAAAAGAAAATTATATTATTGAGAACTAAAACTTTTCTGCTGTAGTAAAATTTTCTTGGAACAAAAGCACAATTAGAACTCATTTCTAGCTTCATTTCTAGATTATAGACGTTGAATATAAAAGGGAGATAACCCTTAACTTCCTGAAGTAAGATGAAAACCATTCTACACTCAGTAGAGAAGAGCTATCATGCAAAGATAACTCCTTAATTTTTCAGCAACTGGATTATTTTGCATGTATAATTTTGTTTCCATAAGTGGTTTAGGAGTATAGGTGTATTTTCTTTCAGGAGCTGGACAATTGAAGTGAAATGGGATATATAAGCAGGACATAATCACTTAATCTCAATTTAGATTTACCCCAGTTGGCTTGCAGAGCAAAGTGCTCATAATCAATTACTTCCAGTAAGAAAGTAATTATTTCACAGAAGGACAGAAAAATATTTCATCATGGTAAATTCATTTTAATGAGATCCCTGAAGCCTGCTCTCAGCTTACATGAATCTCAGTGCATGCTGATGTCAGAGAATATTTATCAAGTGAGTTTCTGTTGGAATTCCTTTCACTTTATCCTTTTCCCTTGGGCTTCTTCAAGTGGAATTGGCAACACATATTGACATGATCTTCCATTTTCCTCAAAGAGTAAGTCCCCAGATTCTTAAAAAAAAAAAAAAAAAGACAAAGATGCCATTAAGGAAACTGGTAGGGAGTGTATGTTGCTGAGAAGCTACAGTGAGAGTTACAGAGAGATCTTCTAAATCCACCATCTAAAATAATCTACATATTTGTCTCTGGAAAGTTGGGACAAAACTATCTTTTTAAAGACAACTAATACTTACTTGTGACTGAATTCTAAACTCTAGAGAAAAGATGAAAAATACAAAACATATATGCCACCAATACAATTACTACCAGTCAATCAGATGCACTTAAAATCTCTGGATATCTCTGTCTAGGAAGATTCAAAGCTATGCTACCTTCTCTGAGAAACAAACTGAGGGCTTCAGAGGAGAGGGAGGTGGGGGAATGGGATAGACTGGTGATGGGTAGTAAGGAGGGCACATATTGCATGGTGCACTGGGTGTTATATGCAACTAATGAATCATCGAACTTTACATCAAAAAAAATAAAAATAAAAAATTTAAAAAATAAAAATAAAAAAATAAAATCTTTTTTTATTATTATTAGTTGTATGCTACTTTCTTTTAAAGTAGTAGTGATGATTGATGATGATGATGATGATGATGATGATTGATGATGATGATGATGATAAAAATAATCCCAGGGGTTCAAAGGTCAAGATTTTACCAAAATAGAGTGGGCCACTTTATGGAGCAATAATGAGAAATTCTCCCGGTAAAAATGTCACCAAATGTACTTACACAAGTTGGAGATAGGGGATCTGCAGGTGAGATGAAGTAGAATAAATGACAATTGTCATCCACCAGAAAATTCATAGCAGAAAGAAGAAAGAAGTGAGTCGGTTGATTGGTTTCTTCCTATAAGCAAGTCTTTAAAGAAATAATATTTCTACTTCTTAAGGAAAGATGAAGCCTCCATAGAGACCTGCCTGCCTGGGAGAAATCTTGTAAATGTTATAAGAATTAATTAAATAAATCCTCAAATTTCTATAGCCACCTTAAGATCTAAGGAAGATGCCTTATTTGATGCTATGGTAGATCTCAACCAAAAAAATCTACAGTATTGTTTTTTCTTACTTCTGGGAAATAAAAATAATTCTGAGCAAAATATTCAGATATTTATTCTAAGAATACTAGCCACACAAGCAAATATCTAATTATTTCCTGAGGTAATTCAAATATGGCCATAGTTGTTACAAGATACAGAACCACATCTTTATAAAGGAAGTAAGCTAAACAGATGATACAAATATCTGCCATCTAAGTTAAGTGTCCATTTGCCTCTGAGCACAACTGAAAATGGTACAAACATTTACAATTTTGATTTTTTGTAGGGTTTATGTGGTGAAATATTAGAAATTCTTATAATCAAAAGTGATTCAACAGGAAATAAAAACCTGATAGTATTGTTAGCATTAAAGAAATTGAAATACTACTTTACAATCTTCTCATAATAAAAACACCAGCCATACAAGATTTTACCAGCAAGCTCTAGCACATATTGAAGGAGTAAATAATTCAAATGTTACACAAACTATTTTAGATGAAAGATGATATGGGTTTATAACCATAATGTAGGGTTGATCTATTATTAGAAAAACAATTAGTATAATTTACTACATAAAAATTTGCAAAGAATCTGCACATAAATAATTATAATTAATGGTAGAAATCAGTAAGACTTTGGGTACAAATTCAGTTCTTAAAAATCCATTTTGAAGACTTTCTCTTTCAGAAAGATGGAGTAAACATACTTATTCTTATTCCTCTCATTAAGTATAGCTAAAAAACCTGGACGTTGTATATATAAATCTAACAAAAGCAGACACTGAAAGGTGTAGAGAAGAATGCAAACCAAGCAGGAAAACCTGGACCCAATAAACAACATGATGCTGAGTTTCTCTGGTTTTATTTGCCTTATATATCCCAGACTGGTGCTGGAGAAGGTAGCAACATGAAAATTCCAATGGGCACAGACAGACAAAAAGCACCTAGAAAAGCCTGATCTCTTTAGCCTAAGGATCAGGAACTGGGCGGCCTAACAAGACAAAAACTTTTAGATGATAGCCGCTCATTCCAGCCCCCATCTCTACCTCTGGCAGCAAAGGCTGAGTGCAGAGCCTAGACGTGGTGAGCATGAACCCTCACTAAGCTGTGATGAAGCATCCCAACTCCCATGATGCGGTGCAGTCAGAGAAGATCAAGAGGGGAAGAAAAACAAATGAAAATAGCGTAAGTCTCAGAAAAGAAAAAGAAGGTATAAAGAAGAAGCAAATGGATATTTTACAGCTAAAAAAGTACAATAAACAAAATTTTAAAACCCCATGAATCTATACCAATTACTGGTGAGGAACAGGAACAGGAACTCTCATTCATTTCCAGTAGGAATGAAAATTTTGGAAGAAATATTGGTAGTTTTTTATAAAGCTAGACATAGTCTTATGTAATCCAACAATGACACTTCTAGGCATTTACCAGCAGATTTTTTTATTATTATGTTCGTCACCATACAGTACATCATTAGTTTTTGATGTAGTGTTCCACGATTCATTATTTGCGTATAACAACCAGTGCCCCATGCAATACCTGCCCTCCTTAATACCCTTCACTGAGCTAGCCCAGCCCCCACCCCCTCCCCTCTAAAACCCTCAGTTTGTTTCCTAGAGTCCATAGTCTCTCATGGTTCTTCTCCCCCTCTGTTTCTCCCCCTCCTTCATTTTCCCTTCCTTCTAACGATCTCCCTGCTATTCCTTATGTTCCACAAATGAGTGAAACCATATGAAAATTGTCTTTCTCTGCTTGACTTATTTCACTTAGCCTAATCTCCTCCATTCCCATTCATGTTGATGCAAATGTTGGGAAATCATTCTTTCTGATGACTGAGTAATATGCCATTGTATATATGGACCACATCTTCTTAATCCAGTCATCTGTTGAAGGGCATGTTAGCTCCTTCCACGGTTTGGCTATTGTGGACAATGCTGCTATGAACATTGGGGTGCATATGGCCCTTCTTTTCACTACATCTGTATCTTTGGGGTAAATACCCAGTAGTGCAATTGCTGGGTCGTAGGTAGCTCTATTTTTAGCTTTTTGAGGAACCTCCACACTGTTTTCCAAAGTGGCTGTACAAACTTGCATTCCCACCAGCAGTGTAAGAGGGTACCCCTTTCTCCACATTCTCTCCAACATTTGTTGTTTCTTGCCTTGTCAATTTTTGCCATTCTAACTGGTGTAAGATAGAATCTCAATGTGGTTTTGATTTGAATTTCCCTGATGGCTAATGATTTTGAACACTTCTTCATGTGTCTGTTAGCCATTTGTGTGTCTTCATTGGCAAAGTGTCTGTTCATATCTTCTGCCCATTTTTTTATTTGATTATTTGTTTCTTGGGTATTGAGTTTGAGAAGTTCTTTATAGATCTTGATACCAGTCTTTTATCTGTAGTGTCATCTGCAAATATCTTCTCCCATTCTGTGCATTGCCTCTTTGGTTTGTTGACTGTTTCTTTACTATGCAGAAGCTTTTTATCTCACATCGAGGTCAATCATCCATTTAGAGTTTATCTTTGTGTATGGTGTGAGAGAGTGGTCAAGTTTCATTGTTTTGCATGTAGCTCTCCAATTTTCTCAGCACCATTCATTGAAGAGACTGTCTTTTTTCCACTGGATGTTTTTTCCTGTTTTGTCAAAGATTAGTTGCCCAAAGAGCCGAGGTAACATTTCTGGGTTCTCTATTCTGTTCCATTGATCTATATGTCTGTTTTTGTGCCAGTACCATGCTGTCTTGGTGATCACAGCTTTGTAGTATAGCTTGAAATCTGGCAACGTGATGCCCCCAGCTTAGTTTCTCCCTTTCAACATTCCTTGGCAATTCGGTGTCTTTTCTGGTTCCACACAAATTTAAGGGCTGTTTGTTCCAGTTCTTTGAAAAATATCATTGGTATTTTGATCAGGATGGCATTGAAAGGGTAGATTGCTCTGGGTAGCATGGACATTTTAACTATGTTAATTCTTCCGATCCATGAGCATGGAATATTATTCCATCTTTTTGTGTCTGCCTCAATGACTTTCAAAAGTGATTTGTAGTTTCTAGAATATAGGTCCTTTACGTCTCTGGTTAAGTTAATTCTGAGATAGCGTATGATTTTTGGTGCTATTGTAAATGGGATGGATTCCCTAATTTCTCTTTCTTCAGTCTCATTGTTTATGTATAGAAATGCAACTGATTTCTGAGCATTGATTTTGTATCCCGCCACATTATTGAATTGCTCTATAAGTTCTAGTAGTTTGGGGGTGGATTCTTTTGGGTTTTCCATATAGAGGATCATGTCATCTGCGAAGAGAGACAGTTTGACTTCTTCTTTGCAGATTTGGATACCTTTTATCCCTTTTTGTTGTCTGATTGCTGTTGCAAGGACTTCTAGTACTACGTTGAATAATAATGGCGAGAGTGGGCATCCTTCGTGTTCCTGATCTTAAGGGAAAGGCTTTCAGTTTTTCCCCATTGAGAATGATATTCGCTGTAGGCTTTTCATAGATGGTTTTTATGAGATTGAGCAATGTACCCTCTATCCCTACACTCTGAAGGGTTTTAATCAGGAAAGGATGCTGTATTTTGTCAAATGCTTTTTCTGCATCTATTGAGAGGGTTATATGGTTCTTGACTCTTTTCTTGTTGATATGATCTATCACACTGATAGATTTGTGACTTTTGAGCCACCCTTGCATCCCAGGGATGAATCCCACTTGGTCATGATGGATAATCCTTTTAATGTTGGATTCTATTAGCAAGGATCTTGTTGAGAATTTTGGCGTCCATATTCATCAGGGATATCAGTGTGTAATTATTCTTTTTGATGGGGTCTTTGCCTGGTTTAGGAATCAAGGTAATGCTGGCCTCATAGAACAAGTTGGGAAGTTTTCCTTCTGTTTCTGTTTTTTGAAACAGCTTCAGGAGAATAGGTATTATTTCTTCTTTGAATGATCAGTAGAATTCCCCCAGAGAATCCATCAGGCCCTGGACTTTCATTTTTTTTTTTTTTTGATGTTTTTGATCACTGCTTCAATCTCTTTACTGCATATAGGCCTATTTAAGTTGTCAATCTCTTCCTGTTTCAGTTGATAATTTATACGTTTCCAGGAAGGCATCCATTTCTTCTAGGTTGCTTAATTTATTGGCATATAGTCATTGATAATACTTTCTAATGATTTTTTCTATTTCCTTGGTGTTAGTCATGATGTCTCCCCTTTCATTCATAATGTTATTAATTTGGGTCCTTTCTCTATTCTTTTGAATAAGTCTGGCCAGTGGCTTATGGATCTTATTAGTTCTTTCAAAGAACCAGCTTCTAGTTTTGTTGAACTGCTCTACTGTATTTCTGGTTTATAATTCATTGATCTCTGCTCTAATTTTAATCAATTGTCTTTTCATGCCTGGCTTAGGTCTGTTCTTTTGTTCCATCTCCAGCTGTTTAAGGTATGAGTATAAAGACTGCATTTTAGATTTCTCTATTCTTTTGAGTAAGACTTGGATAGCTATGTATTTTCCCCTTAGGATTGCCTTTGCAGTGTTCCATAGGTTTTGGACCGATGTGTTTTCGTTCTCACTGGTGTCCGTAAATTGCTTAAGTTCTTCTTTAATTTCCTGGTTTACCCAATCATTCTTAAGCAGGATGGCCCTTAGTTTCCAAGTGTTTGAGTTTCTTCCAAATTTTTTCTTGTGATTGATTTCTAGTTTCAAAACATTGTGATCTGAGAATATGCAGGGAACAATCTCAGTCTTTTGGTATTGGTTGAGACCTGTTTTGTGACCCAGTATATGGTCTATTCTGGAGAAAGTTCCATGTGCTTTCAAAAAGAATGAGTATTCTGTCGTTTTAGGGTGGAATGTTCTTTATATATCTATGAGGTCCATCTAGTCCAGTGTGTCATTCAAAGGTCTTGTTTCCTTGCTGATTTTCTGCTTAGATGGTCTGTTTATTGCTGAGAGTGGAGTGTTGAGGTCCCCCACTATTAACGTATTATTATCTATATGTCTCTTTATTCTGGTTAACAGTTGGCTTATGTAGTTGACTGGTCCCCTGTTAGGGGCATAGATATTTATAATTGTTAGATCCTCTTACTGGATACACCCTTTAAGAACAATATAGTGCCCTTCTGTATCTCTAACTCCAGTCTTTAGCTTAAAATCTAATTTGTCTGATATAAGAATTGCTACCCCAGCTTTCTTTTGAGTCCATTGGCATGAAAAATTGTTCTCCATCCCTTCACTCTCAGTTTCTATGTATATTAGGTTCAAAGTGAGTCTCTTATAGACAACATATGGATGGATCATGTCTTTTTATCCAATCTGCAACCCTGTGGCATTTTATGGGAACATTTAGTCCATTCACATTGAGAGTGATTATTGAGAGATAAGATTTTAATGTCATCATGTTGCCTGTGAAGTCCTTGTTTCTATAGATTGTCTCTGTAAATTTCTGTTCTGAATCACTCTTGGGGTCTTTCTACTATTATAGAACCCCCTTTAATATTTCTCGTAGGGCTGGCTTGATGGCCACATATTCTTTCAGTTTCTGCCAGTCTTGGAAGCTCCTTATCTCTCCATCCATTCTGAATGACAGCCTTGCTGAATACAGTATCTTTGGCTGCACGTTCTTCTCACTTAGTGCTCTGAATATGTCTTCTCAGCCCTTTCTGGCTTGCCAGGTCTCTGTAGACAGGTCTGACATTATTCTGATGTTCCTCCTGCTGACTAAGAAATCTCTTCCCCCTCGCCGCTTTCAAGATTGTTTCCTTGTATCTGAGATTTGTGAATTGTACTATTATATGTCATGGTGTTGGTCTGTTCTCATTGATCTTGGAGGGGTCCTCTCTGCCTCCTGGACATGAATGCTTGTTTCCTTCCTGTATTTAGGAAAGGATTAGGGAAGTTCTCAGCTACAGTTTGTTCAAATATCTCTTCTAGACCTCTCTTTTTCTCCACCCCCTTGGGATCCCAACAATTGTGACATTGGAACATTTCATTGAGTCAGTGATCTCTTGTAGCTTTTTTTCTTGAAATTAGATTCTTTTTTCCCATGCTACCTCTTTTTTTCCTTCTTTTCTATCATCTGATCCTCTAATTCTGTATTCATTCTTCTGCCTCATTTACCCTAGCAGTCTAAGAGCATCCAGTTTAGACTGCATTTCATTCATAGCATTTTTAATTTCCTCCAGATTCATTCTCACTTCAGCCATTAGAGATTCTATATTTTTGTTAATATTTTACTCAAGTCTATACAACATCTAGATAATTGTTACTCTGAAATCCATTTCTGACATCCTGGTTATATCCATATCCATTAGTTCTGTGGCAGAGGCAACAGTCTTTTTTCTTTCCTTTGTTGGGGGGTTCCTCCTCCTTGTCACTCTGATGAGGTGTGGTTGCAGGGATATACAGAGTCCAAATTATTGAACAAGACCCAAGCAAGATGTACTTTTTTTATAGGGACCTTAGGGATGTGGACTTCTTGTTCTTTCAGCCTGGATTTTTGGAGAGGGGCCTGCAGCACTGATACTCAGGCAACCCTGTTTGGGCAGAGTCGACCTGCCCCTTACTGGGGGGGGATGGGCTCAGTGAGAACCGGGTTTTGGGGGCTTTTGTTCTCTGGCAGATTTCCCTGGTGGCCTTCCATGTCTCTTCTGAGAATCAGAGCAGCAGTGACCATATCCAAACCTCTGTTTCAGAACAGAGAGATCGGGGGCGCCTGGGTGGCACAGTGGTTAAGCGTCTGCCTTCGGCTCAGGGTGTGATCCCGACGTTATGGGATCGAGCCCCACATCAGGCTCCTTCGCTATGAGCCTGATTCTTCCTCTCCCACTCCCCCTGCTTGTGTTCCCTCTCTCGCTGGCTGTCTCTATCTCTGTCGAATACATAAATAAAATCTTTAAAAAAAAAAAAAAGAACAGAGAGATCGCAGTCTGCTCTTCACTGAGTTCTCCAGGGCACACTGACTCTGTTTCTGTCAGTGCTGCTAAAAACCCACAGTGTCCTGGTTTGTGCACCCACAGCCACTCCCCCAGTCCTCGCTCCCAAGGCTGGGCATGTCTCTGCCCTCTGTGCTTCTAAAACCATCAGCCGCTCCCTGTTCACATGTGTAATCCTGAGTTCAAGGTCTAAGTCTGGTGTGGCCTCCTAAAGACCTTTCCCTGCTGCTACCGGTCTGCTAGTCCAGCCTGCTCCCTAGCACGGGAGGCTTTTGCCTTCCCAGTGCAGGAGCATGGAGGCTCCCTTCCCCTTCCTTTTATCTTCTGATATCTGCCTGCAGACTCTCGGCTCCCTGCTTCATACCTCGAGACCAACCACCAGAGATGTTTTGTTTGTAGAGATCCAGATGTATCTTCTTACATCTCATGCTGATTTTGCGGGTGTTCAGGATGGTCTGGTAGATATCCAGCTCAACTCAGGGGACCGGTTGAAGTAGCGTCCCCTACTCCTCTGGCCTATCCAGTAGATTTTAAAACATGTCCGTATGAAATTCTTCATGTAAATATTTATAACAAATTTATTCACAAAGCTATGGAAGCAACCAAGATGTCCTTCAATAGGTAAATGAAAAATCAAACTATGATACACTCATACAATAAAATGCTATTATTTTCTATAAAAAGGAATGAATTATGAAGTGATGCAAAGATATGAATGAATCTTGAATGCATATTGCTACCTGGAAAAAAGAACCCAGTCTACAAAGACTACATACTTTATGATTCCACTTATATAATATTCTGGAAAAGGCAAAACTATACAGATAGGAAAGACATTAACATTTCTCATGATAGGTGAAGCACAGGTGATTTTCTGAGCAATGAAATGTATGATACAGTAACAGTGAATCCATACAACATACAGCAGAAAGAATAAACCTTAAGGTATGTAAATTTTTAAAAAAACCATTTAGTATATAAGAGGAATCTCAAGATGGAAAACAGACTATGACAAAAGAATTCGACTATATTACCAGGATATGAAGTAACTTTACTGAGAAGGGGTATGAGTAGGAAGGGTGATGACCTAAGCTATTTTGCATATTAGCAGTCTGTAAAGCTAAAGATAAAAGGAACTGCACATAAGCATTGTCCTCTAGTTGATAATGTTGTTTCCTATTAGGGGTATGGATTAAGAATTTTGAAACCACAATTTATGTATACTATAACTGAACAGTATATAAATCTATGGTATATGAAGAAGGGTAGGTTTTGCACAATTGAAGTGGGAGATGACAGAGATGTAAGGGGAGAAGGCTAGAATAACTCACGTGGTAATGGACTAAAGTTTGAGACATCAGTATGAATCCATCTTAGTTTAATATAGATGAATATGATTATATAGAGAAATGTTTATAGATTTATGTGTATACAGGTTAATATACACACATGTATTTCTTTGCTCTGTCAGTTTAGAGGGACTAGTAGCATTGAACACAGCTAGCACCCAGAACTTAGTTCCTTAATACCCTTCTCTGATAAAAGGAATCAGGGCTCCACAGTGACATGGCCGATCCTAAGACTGAGATAGGAAATATACAGGATAAGCCAGGAGAATCACGTAGTGCCAGAAAGTAAAGTAAGTGCTGAATAATAATAATAATAATAATAATAATAATAATAAACAATACACGTACTGATGGAAGTATGTCAAAGGGACATGGAATCAATTGAAAGGTCCCTAATGGCCAAAGTTGGAATAATTTGAGCAAAAAAATAATTAACATAGTATTGGATTAGAACACAATGTATAAAATAAACATTCATGAACCCATACTAATATAGGTAAATGAATACATGATTGATATGATGAATGTGGATAGATAGATGATAGATGATGATAACAGATGATGATGATGATGATAGATGATAGATAGATAGATAGATAGATAGATGATAGATAAAAAGGAAAGAAAGAAAGAAAGAAAGAAAGAAAGAAAGAAAGAAAGAAGAAAGAAAGAAAGAAAGAAAGAAAGAAAGAAAGAGAAAAAGAGAAGGAGGGAGGAAGGAAGGAAGGAAAGAAGGAAGAAAGGAAGAAAAAAGAAAGAAAGCTGGGCAAATCTCTCGTGGAGAAGAATTTCCAATGATTTATATAAATACTGTGTGTTCAAGGGGATATAGCATATATCCCCCTTCCTTAAGTCCTGGCTGCACATAGTGACTTGATTCCAAAAAGCACAGGATGAATTAGGGAGAAAAAGAAACTTTACAGTAGAGATAAATGACAAATGCCACCTCAGCCAAGTGATCAAGACTAACATCAACAGTCATGTTGATAGTATATTGATAGTATGTACTTTAATAGGATATGATGAGAATGGCGTTTTACCTCTGTGACCTTCCTTCCCAAAACTCACAATTGAAGTCTAATCATAAGAAAAACACTGGACAAGACCCAATTAAGGGACAATATACAAAATATCTGCTAAGTATTCCTCAAAACCATCAAGGTCATCAAATACAAGGAAAGTCTAAGAAAATGTCACAACCAAAGGAGGCTGAAGGGACATGGTGACCTAGGAAATGTGGTATTATGGAATGGGGTTCTGGAACATAAAAAGAACATTAGGTTAAAAACTAAGAAAGTGTATAAAGTATGGACTTTAGTTAATGTATCAATATTGGCTCATTCACAGTGACAAGTAGACCATACTGATGCAAAATGTTAATAATGGGGGTATATGGGAACTCTCTACACTAACAGCATAACTCTCTTATGACGAGATCCATTCTAAAGTAGTCTATTTAAAAAGTAACTCTAAAAATCAATGGATGGGCTTATTAGCAGAATAGAGAAAACAAAGGAAAGAATTGGTAATCTAGAAGATAGAAATCACCCAAACTGAAAAGAGATAAAAATAGATTTTTATAAAATAAACAGAGCCTTAAGACCTGTGGAACTATAACAAAAGATCTAGCATTCATAACATCAGAGTCTCAGAAAGAGAGACTGAAGGATATTCAAAGAAATAATGGAAGAAATTTTTCCAAAATTGGCAAAAGACATAAACCTACAGATTTAAAAAGCTGAGCAAACATAGGGTAAAAACAAAGAAATCCACGCCAAGATTTATTATAATTAAATTTCTTAAAAACTAAAAACAAAGAGAAAAATCTTTAAAGCAACCAGTGAGAAATAGCATCTTCTCTATCAGCAAAAAGTAAATCCAAATTTCATGTTTCTCATCAGAAATCGTGGAGGCCACCAGAAAGTGAGACATTATCAAGCGCCTAAAAAAAGAACAAAAACTTAGGAGCTGTCAACTCAGAATTCCATATCTAGGTAAGTTTTTCTTCAGAAATGAATAATTATGAAAAACTTCTCAAATGAAGGAAAAATAAGATCATTTGTTGAAAGCAGATCTACCCGGAGTGGCTCAGATGGTTGGGTTTCTGCCTTTGTCTCAGGTCATGATTTCCAGGTTCTGGGATTGAGCCCCGTGTCTGGTTCCCTGCTCAGTGGGGAGCCTGCTTCCTCCTCTTCCTCTGCCTTTGTCCCTGCTTGTACTCTCTCTGCCTCTCTCTCTCTCAAATGAGTAAATAAAATCTTTTAAAAAAAAAAAGCTGATCTACCCTTAAAAAAGATGGCTGAAAGAAGTTACCTAAGCAGAAAATTTGTCAAAGTAGGAAACAGAACATCAGGAAGAAAAAGAGTAAAAAAAAAAAAGGTGTGGGGGGGTAAATGGTGAAACTTCTCTTTTAGAGCTTTCTAAATTATGTTTAGAGCTGAAGCAAAAATTGTAACATTGGATGATGTGGCTCTCAAGGTATGCAAAAGTTAATATTTAAGATATTATAAATGAAAGAAGATAAAGAATGTAAAGGGAGGTAAGATTTCTACACTTCACTAAAAATGAAAAAATAATGACACAAGCAAACTGATAAATATATATATATATACAAATGCTTAGGGCAATCACTAAAAAGGTAAACAAAAATGATACACCAGAAAACACTAGAGAGTAAAAAAAAAACAGACAGAAAACAAAAAATAAAATCTCATACTTAAGTAGTCTAACTACATTAACTAAAAGGCAGAGATTGGTGGAGTGAATTAAAAACATGATCCATTTATACTCTGTCTATAAGAAACTCACTTAAAATATAACATAGGTTGATAGTAAAAAGAAGCATGATATGCCATACAGTCATTAATCAAAAGAAAGCAGGAGTAGCTATATTAATATCAGAAAAAGTATACTTCAGACCAAAGAAAATAACCAGAGTCAGAGGGACATTACCCAGTGACAAAAAGGTCAATCCACCTTGGTGATATAGCAATTCAAAATACCTATGCACCAAAAAACAGAGTTGCAAAATATGCGAAAGAAAAAAAATGACAGAAGAAAAAGAAGAAATAGATAATTCCCTAACAATAGCTGGAGATTTCAATATCCTGCCTTCAACAATTGACAGAATAATTAGCCTTAAAATCAGCAAGGATATGGAACTCAACAACATGTACCAAGGTGTACCGACAAATGTAAAATAATTGAAATAATAAATAATTTATTCTCCAACTACAATGAATTCAAACTAGAAATTCATTACAGGGGAGGAGTTAAGATGGCAGAAGAGTAGGGGTCCCCTTTTTCAGCTGGTCCCCTGAGTCAAGCTGGGTATCCACCAGACCATCCTGAAAACCCACGGAATCAGCCTGAGATGAAGGAAGATACATCTGGATCTCTACAAATGAACATCTCCAGCACTGAGTATTGAGGTACGAAGTGGGGAGCCGTGAATCCACGCACAGATATCGGAAGATAATTGGAAGGGGAGGGAGCCTCCACGCTGGGCGTGGAGAAGCAGTAGCCACCTGCACTGGGGAGCGGGCGGACTCTCGGACCAGCACCCATGAGAGAGCGGACTAAGACCATGAACCTGGGAACGCACATGTGAACAGTCTGAAAACCAGAGCTCTGAGCGCTCACTGGAACCAGACTGATACCAGGAGCTCGGGAGCGAGCACGGAGGTGGCTGGTGGTGTTAGAAACACAAAGGACAGAGATGTACCAGGCCTGGAAGTGAGGGCTAGGACACTGGCTGTGGGGTGCACAACCCGGGATGCTGCAGGGTTTTTATCAGCACGAACAGAAACAGAGTTAAAGAGGGGATGAGAGTTCAGTGGAGAGTGAACTGCGATCTCTCTGTTCTGAGACAGAGGCTAGGATTTGGCCACTGCTGCTCTGACTCTCAGAAGAGCCACAGAAAACTGCCAGGGAAAGCCGCCAGAGAACAAAAGCCCAGAAATACCAGCTCACATTGTGCCCATCCCCATCCCCCCTCACAGGGGACAGGGAGACTCCACTCAAACAGGGTTGCCTGAATATCAGCGTGGCAGGCCCCTCAACCAGAAGGCAGGATGAAAAATCAAGAAGCCCACATCCCAAAGGTCCCTATAAAACAAGTGCAGGAATACCTGGGTCCTGGTCAATAAGTTGGGCTCTGGGCATCCCCGCAATCTCTCATCAGAATGACGAGAAGGAGAAATCCCCCCCGCAAAGAAAAGATAATGAGTCTGTGGCCTCTGCTACAGAACTGATGGATATGGATATAGTGAAATTATCAGAAATGGAGTTCAGAGTAACAATGGTCAAGATGATGTGTAGGCTTGAAAAAATATTAATGAAAATATTAATGAGAATATAGAATCTCTAAGGGTGGCAATGAGAGCGAATCTGGCAGAAATTAAAAATGCTATGAATCAAATGCAGTCAAACCTAGATGCTCTGACGGCCAGGGTAAATGAGGCAGAAGAACGAATTAGTGAATTGGAGGATGGGATGGTAGAAGAGAAAGCAAAAACAGAAACTTGGCTCAAAAAAATCCAATCTCAAGAATGTAAGTTATGGGAGATTACTGACTCAATGAAACGTTCCAACGTCAGAATCATCGGCATCCCCAAGGGGGTGGAGAAAAGCAGAGGTCTAGAAGAGATATTTGAACAAATTGTAGCTGAAAACTTCCCTAATCTAGCAAAGGAAACAAGCATTCATGTCCAAGAGGCAGAGAGGACCCCTCCCAAATTCAACCACAAAAAACCTACACCACGTCACCTCATACTGCAATTAGATACAAGGATACAGTATTGAAAGCTGCCAGGACAAAGAAATTTCTCACATACAAAAGAAAAAATATTAGAATTACATCAGACCTGTCTACACAGACCTGGAATGAGAGAAAGGGTTGGGAGGGCATTTTTAAAGCTCTTTCAGAGAAAAACTTGCAGCCAAGTATCCTTTATCCAACAAGGCTGTCATTCAGAATTGATGGAGAGATAAGGACCTTCCAGAATCCCCAGTCACTGACCAATTTCGTAACAATGAAACCAGCCCTACAGGAGATATTAAGGGGGGTTCTATTAAAGGAAAAAAACCCCAAGAGTAATACAGAACAGAAATTTATGGTCTATAGAAACAAAGACTTTACAAGCAACATGACCTCATTAAAATTCTATCTCTCAATAATCAGTCTCAATGCAAATGACCTAAATGCTCCCATAAAACACCACAGGGTTGCAGATTAGATAAAAAGACATGACCTATCCATTTGCTGTCTACAAGAGACTCATCTTGAACCTAAAGATACACCCAGACTGAAAGTGAAGGGATGGAAAACCATTTTTCATGCCAATGGACCTCAAAAGAAAGCTGGGGTAGCAATTCTCATATCAGACATATTGGATCCTAAACTAAAAACTGTAGTTAGAGACACAGGAGGGCACTATATTATTCTTAAATAATGCATCCAACAAGTGGATATGACAATTATAAATATCTACGCCCCCAACAGGGGAGCAGCTAGATACACAAACCAAGTCTTAACCAGAATAAAGAGACATATAGATAAAAATATGTTAATAGTAGGGGACCTCAACACTCCATTATCAGCAATAGACAGATCAACTAAGCAGAAAATCAAGAAAGAAACAAGAGCTTTGAATGCTATACTAGACCAGAAGGACCTCATAGATATATATAGAACACTGCACCCCAGAAAAACAGAATACTCATTCTATTCTAATGCACATGGAATGTTCTCCAGAATAGATCATGTTCTGGGTCACAAATCGTCTCAACTGATACCAAAACACTGAGCTTATTCCCTGCATATTCTCAGATCACAACTCATTGAAATTGGAATTCAACCACAAGGAAAAATTTGGAAGAAACTCAAACACTTGGAGACTAAGAACCATCCTGCTCAGGAATGATTCGATAAACCAGGAAATCAAAAATCAATTTAAACAACTTATGGAGAACAACGAGAATGAAAACACATCAGTCCAAAACCTATGGGATACTGCAAAGGCAGTCCTAAGGGGAAAATACATAGCCATCCAAGCCTCACTCAAAAGAATAGAAAAATCTAAAATGCAGTTTTTATATTCTCACCTCAAGAAGCTGGAGCTAGAACAGAAGAACAGGCCTAACCCATGCACGAGAGCGCAGTTGACCAAGATTAGAGCAGAGATCAATGAATTAGAAACCAAGAGCACAGTAGAGCAGATCAACAGAACTAGAAGCTGGTTCTTTGAAAGAATAAATAAGATCAATAAGCCACTGGCAAGACTTATTCAAAAGAACAGAGAAAGGACCCAAATTAATGAAATTATGATTGATAAGGGAGAGGTCACAAACAACACCAATGAAATAGGAAGGATCATTAGAAACTTTTATCAACAGCATTATGCCAATAAATTAAACAACCTGGAAGAAATGGATGTCATCCTGGAAACCTATAAACTACCAACTGAAACAGGAAGAAATTGATTTTTTAAACAGACCAATTAATTATGAAGAAATTGAAACAGTGATCAAAAACTTCCCCCAAAAACAAGACTCCAGGGCCTGCAGATTCCCCGGGGAATTCTGCCAAACATTCAAAGAAGAAACAATATCTATTCTCCTGAAGCTGTTTCAAAAACTAGAAAGAAAAGGAAAACTACCAAACTCATTCTATGAGGCCAGTATTACCTTGATCCTCAAACCAGGCAAAGACCCCATCAAAAAGAAGAATTACACACGGATATCCCTGATGAATATGGATGCCATAATTCTCAACAAGATCCTTGCTATTAGGATCCAACAGTACATTAAAAGGATAATCCATCAAGACGAGGTGGGATTCATCCCTGGGATGCAAGGGTGGCTCAACATTCGCAAATCAATCAGTGTGATAGATCATATCAACAAGAAAAGAGTCAAGAACGAAACAATCCTCTCGATAGAGGCAGAAAAAGCATTTGACAAAATACAGCATCCTTTCCTGATTAAAACCCTTCAGAGTGTAGGGATAGATGGTACATTTCTCAATTTCATAAAAACCATCTACGAAAAGCCTACAGCGAATATCATTCTCAATGGGGAAAAGCTGGAAGCCTTTCCCTTAAGATCAGGAACACGACAAGGATGCCCACTCTCACCGTTATTGTTCAACATAGTACTAGAAGTCCTTGCAACAGCAATCAGACAACAAAAAGGGATAAAAGGTATCCAGATCAGCAAAGAAGAAGTCAAACTGTCTCTCTTCGCAGGTGACATGATACTCTATGTGGAAAAACCAAAAGAATCCACCCCCAAACTACTAGAAGTTATAGAGCAATTCAGTAATGTGGCGGGATACAAAATCAATGCTCAGAAATCAGTTGCATTTCTATACACGAATAATGAGACCGAAGAAGGAGAAATTAGGGAATCCATCCCATTTACAATAGCACCAAAAAACATACATTATCTCGGAATTAACTTAACCAGAGACGTAAAGGACCTATATTCTAGAAACTACAAATCACTCTTGAAAGACATTGAAGAAGACACAAAAAGATGGAAAAATATTCCATGCTCATGGATTGAAGAATTAACATAGTTAAAATGTCCATGCTACCCAGAGCAATCTACACTTTCAATGCCACCCTGATCAAAATACCAATGACATTTATCAAAGAATTAGAACAAACAGCCCTTAAATTTGTGTGGAACCAGAAAAGACCCCGAATCGCCAAGGAATTGCTGAAAAGGAGAAACAAAGCTGGGGGCATCACATTGCCTGATTTCAAGCTGATTTCAAGTGATCACCAAGACAGCATGGTACTGGCACAAAAACAGACACATAGACCAATGGAACAGAATAGAGAACCTAGAAATGGACCCTCGGCACTTTGGGCAACTAATCTTTGACAAAGCAGGAAAAAACATCCAGTGGAAAAAAGACAGTCTCTTCAATAAATGGTGCTGGGAAAATTGGAGAGCTACATGCAAAACAATGAAATTTGACCACTCTCTCACACCATACACAAAGATAAACTCCAAATGGATGAAAGACCTCGATGTGAGACAGGAATCCATCAAAATCATAGAGGACAATCATGACACATCTCCAAAGGCAAGAGAAAGAAAAGAAAAAATGAACTTGTGGGACTTCATCAAGATAAAAAGCTTCTGCACAGCCAAGGAAACAGTCAAAAAAACTAAGAGGCAGCCCACGGAATGGGAGAAGATATTTGCAAATGACACTACAGATAAAAGACTGGTATCCAAGATCTATAAAGAACTTCTCAAGCTCAATACACGAGAAACAAATAATCAAATCATAAAATGGGCAGAAGATATGAACAGACACTTTTCCAATGAAGACATACAAATGGCTAACAGACACATGAAAAAATGTTCAAAATCATTAGCCATCAGGGAAATTCAAATCAAAACCACATTGAGATACCACTTTACGCCAATTAGAGTGGCAAAAATGAACAAGGCACAAAACAACAAATATTGGAGAGGATGTGGAGAAAGGGGATCCTTCTTACACTGTTGGTGGGAATGCAAGTTGGTACAGCCACTCTGGAAAACCGTGTGGAGGTCCCTTAAAAAGTTAAAAATTGAGCTACCCTATGATCCAGCCATTGCACTACTGGGTGTTTACCCCAAAGATACCGACGTAGTGAAGAGAAGGGCCATATGCACCCCAATGTTCATAGCAACATTGTCCGCAATAGCTAAATTGTGGAAGGAGCTAAGATGCCCTTCAATAGATGAATGGATAAAGACGATGTGGTCATATATACAATGGTATATTACTCAGCCATCAGAAAGAATGATTACCCAGCATTTACAGCCACATGGACGGGACTGGGGGAGATTAGGCTAAGTGAAATAAGTCAAGCAGAGAAAGACAATTATCATATGGTTTCACTCATTTATGGAACAGAAGAAATAGGAAGATCGGTGGGAGAAGGAAGGGAAGAATGAAGGGGGGGTAAACAGGAGGGGGAATGAACCCTGAGAGACTACGGACTCTGGGAAACAAACTGAGGGCTTCAGAGGGGAGGGGGGTGGCGGGTTGGGATAGGCCCGTTATGGGTATTAAGGAGGGCACATATTGCATGGTGCACTGGGTGTTATATGCAAATGATGAATTATGGAACACTACAACAAAAACTGAGGATGTACTGTATGGTGACTAACATAACATAATAAAAAATTATTATTAAAAAAAAACTAGATGTAACAAAGATATTAGCTCCACCTTCATGGATCTATAGATTCAGTGCAATTTCATTTGAAACTGAGTTCTTTTTTAAAACTAAAGAAGCTGATTATAAAATTTATATGAAATCCAAAAGGCAAAGAACAGCCAATATACTTCTAATGAAGAAGAAGGTAGCAGCAATTTCTTCACACATACCAAGAATTATTGTAACACTACAGCAATTAGAACAATGTATTGCTACAGAGATAGGCAAATTGATTAATAGAACAGAGTAGAATCTAGACCCATATCAGCACATGAATAGACACTTTCTGCATTTCTCAGCTGGCACTGCAGACTAGTGGAGAAAGATGGATTATTCAATGAATAATGATGCAACATTGATTTAACACAGAAAAAAATGAAACTGGACCCTTAACACACACAATACACAAAAATCAATTCTAGAATATCAAAGACAAATGAGAAATATAAATCTACAAAATTTTAGAAAACAAAATCTGTTCATATTAAGGCAGTAAAGGATTTCTTAAAACACCAAAGAAAATGCCTACAGGAAAAGACTGATGACTTCTGATTGAATTAATTTTTTTTTCATTCTGTTCTAGTAAAGACCTTACAAAGGGAATGAAAAACAAATCAAATCTCTGGGAGAAAATATTTGTTAGACTTGTAAATGACAAAGAAATAATGTCTGGAACATATATATAAAGAACTGTATGAGTAAAAGACAATTCCAATATGAGAACGGACAAAAAGCTTGAACAATACTCCACCCAGAAAAAACCAACATGGCTCATAAACATAACAAAACATACTCAACCTCATTAGCAACCTCAATAAGAAACTATTTCATACTTACTAAATCAGCAAAGATTTTTAAGTCTGATGATATTCACTCTTGGGAAGGAATTAGAACATCTGCGAAGCGTGCATGTTCCCTGGTGGAGTGTTAATTTGGAAACCCACATAGCAGAACCTAGGAAGTGTGACTTGTGAAATGCATGCACTCTATGACCTAGGAACTCAGCTCCTAGGTAAATAAGCACCTTAAAAAGCTGTTGCATTTGCGTACAAGGAGATATAAGAGTATGTTCACAGCAGCTCTTTCTATAATAGCAGAAAACTAGACACAAATCAAATGATCATCAACAGAAAATAGTATATGCCTTCAATTGAAATGTATATGGCAATGAAAATGAATTACAATTACATAAAACAACAGGGATAAATTTCAGGGACACAGAAAAAAGAATAAAAATCAGAAATCACAGAAAAGGTTAAGATGGCGGAGGAGTAGGGGACCCCTTTTTCAGCCGGTCCCCTGAGTCGAGCTGGATAGGTACCAGACCAGCCTAAATAACCACGGAATCAGCCTGAGACGCAGGATGATGCATCTGGATCTCTACAAATGAACATCTCCAGCGCTGAGTATTGAGGTACGAAGAGGGGAGCTGTAAACCGTGCACAGATATCGGAAGATAAACAGAAGGGGGAGGGAGCCGCCACGTTTGGGCGCCGGGAAGCGGCAGCCACCTGCACGGGGGAGCGGGCGGACTCACAGAGGGCACCCGCGAGAGAGCGGACTGAGACCGGTGAGCCGTGAACGCGCCACCAGGCATCTCCCGGAACACCGGAATCCCGGTGTGCTCACGGGATCCAGACTGAGACCGGGAACTCCCAGAGCGCGCGCGGGGCGGCTGGCGGCTGGCGGGCCACCTGCACGGGGGAGCGGGCGGACTTGCGGTCGGCACCCGCGAAACAGCAGACTGAGACCCTGAACCGGGTGCACGCGCCACCAGGCTTCTCACGGAACTCCGGAATCGAGGTGTGCTCACCGGGCATAGACTGAGACCGGGAGACCCGGGAGCGCGCGGGGCGGCCAGTGGCTGGCGGCATTAGAAACACAAAGGACAGAGACGCGCCGGCCCTGGAAGTGAGGGCAGGGTCGCCGAGTTGGTGCGCACATCCCCGGACGCTACAGGGTTGAGCAGCACCAACAGTAACAGAGTTAAAGTGGCCAGAACATCAGTGGAGAACGGGCCGCAATCCCTCTGTTCTGCGACAATGCAGCCTCTGCTGCTCTGACCCTCAGAAGAGGCATAGCCGGCCGCCAGGGAAAGCCGCCAGAGAACAAAAGCCTGGAAATACCGGCTCAGAGAGTGCCCATCCCCATCCTCCCTCGCAGGGGATACGGAGACTCTACCCAAACAAGGTTGCCTGAGTATCGGCGCGGCAGGCCCCTCCCCCAGAACACAGAAGGCAGGCTGAAAAATCAAGAAGCCCACAACCCAGGCGCCTGGGTGGCGCAGTCATTGAGCTCCTGTCTCCGGCTTAGGGCGTGATCCCAGCGTTCCGGAAAGGAGTCCCTCATCGGGCTCCTCCGCTGGGAGCCTGCTTCTTCCTCTCTCACTCCCCTGCTTCTGTTTCGTTCTTGCTGACTGTATGTCTCCCTCTCTCAGATAAGTAAATAAATAAAATCTTTAAAGAAGAAGCCCACATCTCTAAGATCCCTATAAAACAAGGGGCACGGCCTGGGACCCAGTCAATAATTTTGGGCTCTGGAAACCCCGCAACCTCTCTTCATCAGAATGACAAGAAGGAGAAGCCCCCCCCAGCAAAGAAAAGACAGTGAGTCAGTGGCCTCTGCCACAGAAGTAACGGATATGGATGTAACCAAATTATCAGAAATGGAATTCAGAGTAACAATGGTCAAGATAATGAGTAGACTTGAGAAAAGTATTCAGGAAAATATTACTGAGAATATAGAATCCCTAAGGGCGGAAATGAGAGCGAATTTGACAGAAATTAAAAATTCTATGAGCCAAATGCAGGCAAAACTAGAGGCTCTGACGGCCAGGGTCACCGAAGCGGAGGAAAGGGTTAGTGAATTGGAGGATGGGTTAATAGACGAAAAAATAAAAATAGAAGATGGTCTTAAAAAAATCCACGCCCACGAATGTTGGCTACGGGAGATTACTGACTCAACGAAACGATCCAATGTTAGAATCATCGGCATCCCCGAGGGGGTGGAGAAAAACAGAGGCCTAGAAGAGATATTTGAACAAATTGTAGCTGAAAACTTCCCTAATCTAGCAAGGGAAACAAAAATTCGTGTCCAAGAGGCAGAGAGGACCCCTCCCAAGCTCAACCATGACAGACCTACACCACGTCACGTCATAGTGCAATTCGCAAATATGAGATCCAAGGATACAGTATTGAAAGCGGCCAGGGCAAAGAAATTTCTCACGTACCAAGGCAAAGGCATCAGAATTACGTCAGACCTGTCTACACAGACCTGGAATGAGAGAAAGGGTTGGGGGAGCATTTTTAAAGCTCTTTCAGAGAAAAACATGCAGCCAAGGATCCTTTATCCAGCAAGGCTGTCATTCAGAATTGATGGAGAAATAAAGACATTTCAGAATCGACAGTCACTAGCCAATTTCGTAACCACGAAACCAGCCCTACAGGAGGTATTACGGGGGGTTCTATAAAAGTAAAAAGGCCCCAAGAGTGATACAAAACAGAAAGTCACAGCCAATACAAACAAAGACTTTACTGACAACATGGCAGAATTAAAAGCATATCTCTCAGTACTCAGCCTGAACATTAATGGTTTAAATTCTTGCTTTAAACGCCACAGGGTTGCAGATTGGATAAAAAGAAATGACCCATCCATTTGCTGTCTAAAAGAGACTCATTTTGAACCCAAAGATGCATTCAGACTGAGAGTAAGGGGATGGAGTACCATCTTTCACGCAAATGGACCTCAAAAGAAAGCTGGGGTAGCAATTCTCATATCAGATAAATTGGATTTTAAACTACAGACTATAGTTAGAGATGCAGAAGGGCACTATATTATTCTTAAAGGAAGTATTCAACAAGTGGATATGACAATTATAAATATATATGCCCCCAACAGGGGAGCAGCAAGATACACAAGCCAACTCTTAACCAGAATAAAGAGACATATAGATAAAAATACATTAATAGTAGGGGACCTCAACACTCCACTCTCAGAAATAGACAGAACACCCTGGAAAAAACTAAGCAAAGAATCAAAGGCTTTGAATGCCATACTCGACGAGTTGGACCTCTTAGATATATATAGAACACTACACCCCAGAACCAAAGAATACTCATTCTATTCTAATGCCCATGGAACATTTTCAAGAATAGACCATGTTCTGGGACACAAAACAGGTCTCAGCCGATACCAAAAGATTGAAATTATCCCCTGCATATTCTCAGACCACAACGCTCTGAAATCGGAACTCAACCACAAGGAAAAATTTGGAAGAAACTCAAACACTTGGAGACTAAGAACCATCCTGCTCAGGAATGACTCGATAAACCAGGAAATCAAAAATCAAATTAAACAATTTATGGAGACCAATGAGAATGAAAATACAACAGTCCAAAACCTATGGGATACTGCAAAGGCAGTCCTAAGGGGGAAATACATAGCCATCCAAGCCTCACTCAAAAGAATAGAAAAATCTAAAATGCAGTTTTTATATTCTCATCTCAAGAAGCTGGAACAGCAACAGAGGGACAGGCCTAATCCACGCACAAGGAAGCAGTTGACCAAAATTAAAGCTGAAATCAATCAAGCAGAAACCAGAAGTACAGTAGAGCAGATCAACAGGACTAGAAGCTGGTTCTTTGAGAGAATCAATAAAATTGACAGACCACTGGCAAGACTTATCCAAAAGAAAAGAGAAAAGACCCAGATTATTAAAATTATGAATGAAAAAGGAGAGGTCACGACGAACACCATTGAAATTGGAAGGATTATTAGAAATTTTTATCAACAGCTATATGCCAATAAACTAAGCAATCTGGAAGAGATGGAATCCTTCCTGGAAACCTATAAACTACCAAGACTGAAACAGGAAGAAATTGATTTCTTAAACAGGCCAATTAATTATGAAGAAATTGAGTCAGTGATAAACAACCTTCCAAATAACAAAACTCCAGGCCCGGACGGTTTTCCTGGGGAATTCTACCAAACATTCAAAGAAGAAATAATACCTATTCTCCTAAAGCTATTTCAAAAAATAGAAACAGAAGGAAAGCTACCAAACTCATTCTATGAGGCCAATATTACCTTGATCCCCAAACCAGGCAAAGACCCCCTCAAAAAGGAGAATTACAGACCGATTTCCCTAATGAATAGGGACGCCAAAATCCTCAACAAGATACTTGCTAATAGAATCCAACAGTTCATTAAAAGGATTATCCACCACGATCAAGTGGGATTCATACCTGGGATTCAAGCGTGGTTCAATATTCGCAAATCAATCAGCGTGATACATCATATCAACAAGAAAAGACTCAAGAACCATATGATCCTCTCAATCGATGCCGAAAAAGCATTTGACAAAATACAGCATCCTTTCCTGATTAAAACCCTTCAGAGTGTAGGAATAGAAGGTACATTTCTCAATCTCATAAAAGCCATCTATGAAAAGCCTACTGCAAATATTATTCTCAATGGGGAAAAGCTGGAAGCCTTTCCCTTAAGATCAGGAACACGACAAGGATACCCACTCTCACCACTATTATTCAACATAGTACTAGAAGTCCTTGCAACAGCAATCAGACAACAAAAAGGGATCAAAGGTATTCAAATCGGCAAAGAAGAAGTCAAAATGTCTCCCTTCGCAGACGACATGATACTCTATATGGAAAACCCAAAAGAAGCCACTCCCAAACTATTAGAAGTTATAGAGCAATTCAGTAACGTGGCGGGATACAAAATCAATGCTCAGAAATCAGTTGCATTTCTGTACACGAATAATGAGAACGAAGAAAGAGAAATCAGGGAATCCATCCCATTTACAATAGCACCAAAAACCATACTTTACCTTGGAATTAACTTAACCAGAGACGTAAAGGACCTTTATTCTAGAAACTATAAATCACTCTTAAAAGACATTGAGGAAGACATAAAAAGATGGAAAGATATTCCATGCTCATGGATCGGAAGAATTAACATAGTTAAAATGTCCATGCTACCCAGAGCAATCTACACTTTCAATGCTATCCTGATCAAAATACCGAGAACGTTTTTCAAAGAACTGGAACAAATAGTCCTTAAATTTGTATGGAACCAGAAAAGACCCCGAATCTCCAAGGAACTGTTGAAAAGGAAAAACAAAGCTGGGGGCATCACAATGCCGGATTTCGAGCTGTACTACAAAGCTGTGATCACAAAGACAGCATGGTACTGGCACAAAAACAGACACATAGACCAATGGAACAGAATAGAGAGCACAGAAATGGACCCTCAGCTCTTTGGGCAACTAATATTTGATAAAGCAGGAAAAAACATCTGGTGGGAAAAAGACAGTCTCTTCAATAAATGGTGCTGGGAAAATTGGACAGCTACATGCAAAAGAATGAAACTTGACCACTATCTCACACCATACACAAAAATAAACTCCAAATGGATGAAAGACCTCGATGTGAGACAGGAATCCATCAAAATTCTAGAGGAGAACATAGGCAGCAACCTCTACGACATCGGCCAAAGCAACCTTTTTCATGACACATCCCCAAAGGCAAGAGAAACAAAAGATAAAATGAATTTATGGGACTTCATCAAGATTAAAAGTTTCTGCACATCCAAGGAAACAGTCAGAAAAACTAAGAGGCAGCCCACGGAATGGGAGAATATATTTGCAAATGACACTACAGATAAAGGACTGGTATCCAAGATCTACAAAGAACTTCTCAAACTCAATACACGAGAAACAAATAAACAAATCAAAAAATGGGCAGAAGATATGAACAGACACTTTTCCAATGAAGACATACAAATGGCTAACAGACACATGAAAAAATGTTCAAAATCATTAGCCATCAAGGAAATTCAAATCAAAACCACACTGAGATACCACCTTACGCCACTTAGAATGGCAAAAATAGACAAGGCAAGAAACAACAATTGTTGGAGAGGATGTGGAGAAAGGGGATCCCTCCTACATTGTTGGTGGGAATGCAAGTTGGTACAGCCACTCTGGAAAACCGTGTGGAGGTCCCTTAAAAAGTTAAAAATTGAGCTACCCTATGATCCAGCCATTGCACTACTGGGTGTTTACCCCAAAGATACAGACGTAGTGAAGAGAAGGGCCATATGCACCCCAATGTTCATAGCAGCAATGTCCACAATAGCTAAATCGTGGAAGGAGCCGAGATGCCCTGCAACAGATGACTGGATTAAGAAGTTGTGGTCCATATATACAATGGAATATTACTCAGCAATCAGAAAGAATGAGTTCTCAACATTTGCTACAACATGGACGGCACTGGAGGAGATAATGCTTAGTGAAATAAGTCAAGCAGAGAAAGACAACTATCATATGATTTCTCTCATCTATGGAACATAAGAACTAGAATGATCAGTAGGGGAAGAAAGGGATAAAGAAAGGGGGGGTAATCAGAAGGGGGAATGAAACATGAGAGACTATGGACTATGAGAAACAAACTGAGGGCTACAGAGGGGAGGGGGGTGGGGGAATGGGATAGACCGGTGATGGGTAGTAAGGAGGGCACATATTGCATGGTGCACTGGGTGTTATACACAACTAATGAATCATCGAGCCTTACATCGAAAACCGGGGATGTACTGTATGGTGACTAACATAATATAATAAAAAATCATTATTAAAATAAAAAAAATAAAAAATAAAAAAAAAAAGAAATCACAGAAAAATATATAAAGAATATAAAATGATTTCATCTATTTTAAGCTCATAAATAAGAAAAAAACCTAAAATATTGTTTAGGACAACAAACATGTAGTAAAACTGTAAAGAATATCAAAGGGAGATAAACGCAAAGTTTAAATATTAGTACTTGGAAGGGACCAAAGAGATGGCTCAGGAGGGAACATAGACATCAAAGGTTGTCAAAGCTTACTTATGTATAACTATATATGTTCTCAAAATTACGAAAAGAAAGAAAAAAGAAAGTGAAAGTCTCTAGGAACCACTTCACCTTCTTTAGAATTGATGAAGGGAAAAAGAAGGCAGAGCTTCCACAGTATGCCACGACTGACACCCTCTCTATTCAGATAAGTTTCCAGTTTTCCCCAGGAATGGCTCACTGCCTAAACTTGGAAAGTGCTGGATTAAGGAGTATGGCTGCCCATCACTAGGAGAGTCAGCTGGGAAAGAGCAGTGGGGGGAGAAAAGAATGACCCTCACCTTCATCTGCAGCTGAAAGACTTCCTCACTTTTCCCTGGAGTGTGCTGTTCAGAAGACTGGGCTCAGGACCAGAGCACTTGTCTGCTAGCCATCTAGTTCCTACTCATGTCAAAGCAGGTATGCCCAAGCCAGCATTGAGAGCAGCGGCGGGAGGCGGTCCTGAATTCAACCTCCACCTTCCAAGCTCTTCAACTCCATGCCTCTCTCCTTCTTCTTCCACATTGTTCTGTCTTTCATGCTATATCCTGACACAGAAACTGATACCCTTGTATTCACCATTCCACTGTAATTCCTTTTTGTGTGCTCCAAGTGAAATGATCAGGAATGTAAATAAGGAGGGGGAAGAGCATACCAATAGGGAGGAATATGGAAATGACAAGTTTGAGTGATAGTCACGAGACTGAAATTAGTTTATGGCCACCATCCATGCCTTGGGCCTAGGAGATTTGTCTAGGGGTTTCTCCTGATATCTCCTCCTCAAGTGTTCACAATGAATGTTCACTCCTGGGTATCCTGCCAATCACCGTTCCCATGCTAAGATCTTTAGGAGCTAAGATCAGTTGGAATCACTTGTGTCTTTGGGTCCTAAACTCTTGTGACCTATGAATATCCCTGATGCCAGGAATCTCTAGCAGGAAAATTCCTCTCTTATCTTAGGGGAGCCCACCTGAAGAAGCAAGCCTCTCCAGACCTCTCCTTATCTCCGCTGCATGGGCACAAGAATTATGGTGCCTTGTCAGGCAGCATTTCCTGGCCAAATCAAGGGAAACTATCCATTTGCCCTCCAAACTTTTGGGAAAGTAACTGCTGGGTGCCTTTCTTGTCTGGTGGAAAATTACAACACAGCACTTCTAAAAGACAGGCTGTAAAATACTCTTTATGTCTTGTTCAAATTTTCAAAGCTCTCCAGTTGAAGCTCTAGGCTTGATAAGGTCCAGCTAACTCTGCCAATGAATGCTGTGTGCCTTTGGGACCTGGGGGACACTCTGCTCCTGTGCAAATCTGAGCTAAAATCTCAAAGAAAGACATTTCTTAGAAGGTTAGCATACAGCTCCAGATGCCCCCACAGCCTTTCTCCTTCTCTCCTGCCTCTCCCTTAAGAGCTTAAAAGGAGATATGGGACAGAGTAAATCCAGTTTACATGAATGCGTCTAAGAGATTTAGTGTTTTTCTAAGGCACATTTGTCCACAACTATGTAAAAAGATTTTGTAACAATTGCTTCTGTTCTCCTCCAGTGGCCTCAAAGCTGACCAAACAGGAAACCAAGGGAGCTTCTGAGTACTTGAAATTCAGGGTCCAAATATTCACTAAATGTGCTGAGACACTTTTTTCTTCATTATTTAGGTCAATGAACTTAAGTAAGCAGGAAAAAACAAGGCAGAGGTGTGAAAAGCTACAATTGCACTTAGATGACATCATTGTGAGTAAATGGTCCCAAATGAAATTAGAAATGTATGGTATTTGGGGAAAATATATTAAGTATATGACTTCCTCATGACGGCAAATTTTGGCAACCTCAAATACAAAAGGATCCTTCCAAAAAGAAGCTAATGAAATAATAAGATTGAGGCAGATATGGATAAAAGGGCAAGAAAAAAGTATGCACCAAGCAAGTGATGAAGAGCTTATACTACATTGGACTCTAATTCCATGGGTAACCCAAAAGGGCACAACTCACCGTCCCCTTCTTTAAAGAATTTATATTAAAATTACAATTCTGATATACCCAAAAGAATTGAAAACAGACATTCAGAGAAAAACTTGTACACACATGTTCATAGCAGCGTTATTCACAATAACCAAAAAGAGTAAATGTTCATCAATGGATAAATGGATAGCAAAGTGTGGTCTATCCACACAGTGGAATATTACTCAGCCATGAAAAGGAATGAAGTGCCGAAACAAGTTGTGCCATGCATGAACCTTGAAAACACTATGCTCAGTGAAAGAAATCAGACACCACAGGCCTCATATTGCCTCATTCCATCAATATGAAATACCCAGAATAGGTAAATTCATAGAGGCAGACAGTAGATTGGTGGCACCAGGGGCAACGGAACAAGGAGAATGCAGAATGACTGTTAATGGTACAGAGTCTTCTGTAGGGGTTACTAACAAACATATTCTGTGACGAGATAGAGGTGGTTGTTGCACAACAGAATGTACTAAATGCTACTGAACTATACACTGAAATGTAAGTTTATGTTATATAATTTCACCTCAATTAAAAAAGAATATTTTAGGGGCTCCTGGGTGGTTCAGTCAGTTAAGCATCTAACTCTTGATTTCAGCTCAGGCGGAGATCAAGTCCTGAGTATGGCTCTGTGCTGGGCATGGAGTCTCTCTCCTTCTCCCCGGCCCCTCTGCCTGCTCATGCTCCCTCTCCCTCTCTCTTAAATGAATGAACAAAAATCTTTAAAAAATTTTTTAACTGAATTTTGATGGAATGTCAGAAGTCATCTAGCAATTTTCTTTTTTAGCCATAGAATATTTTCTTCAAATGAAAATCTATTAGCATGCTAAAGTGTAAAGAGACGAACATGGAATTTCTCTGGCTAAAACAGAGGTAGGTGAGGCTCTGCACCCTCAGTGCTCACCTCTGTGTCCCCGCAGCCTGGAAAGGGATGCCACTGAATCCCTAGGGTTCCAAAAGGATATGACATAGCCTGTCTTCTTATTTTGCACATAAAAACATTGAGACAGAAAGGATATGTCTATTGTCTAAAAAACTTGGGCATTTTTGAAAGATTGAAGACAGATTCATTATATTTTTCATGTGAAAAGATACCAATAAAAACTTAACTAAGTATTAAGCAAATAGTGTGGATCATACATGCAGAGGTGTGTGAGAAGAGTGGGGGTAGCAAGGTCCAGGGGAGGCCCCCAGAGGCCATGTCATCTGGGCCAGCAGAGCAGTGCAGGCACTCTGGGAGAAATGCCAACACACAAAAACGTCAAAAAAGATTACTATTATGTCTGTGTACAATAAAGAGCTTAAGCAAGGGGCGTCTGGCTGGCTCAGTCAGTTAAGCCCCTGACTTCAGCTCAGGTCATGATCTCAGGGTCCTAGGATTGAGCCGTATGTCGGGCTCCCTGCTCAGTGGGGAGGCTGCTTCTCCCTCTCCTTCTCTCTCTGCCCCTCCCCCTGCTCCCGCTCCCTCTTTCAAATAAATAAATAAAATCTTTTTAAAAATATGTGTGTGTCAATAACTACATCAATAATTAATATAAATTATTTATTAATTATCAGTTATTATTGAATACTATATGAAATATAGTATTATGAAATAATATACTAATACTTTAAATAGTAATGTTATTTATAATTTATTTATATGTTAATAATCATAGGTCATTCTTCACTCTATGTCTCTGCCCTAGTAGCTCATTACACAGAAAAGCACAGCCCCTTTTTCTCCCCAGTTCATATGGAAGAACCACAAAGTGGTAAACATCCACCCAGGAGCCTCCCACAAACTCAGCCTGGAAGCCACAAAAGCTGGGACACTGAGCCAGGATGGGTCAGTGCTCCAAACTCTGGAGCAAATTCTAGTTGGGAATTCGGTGTATCAAAGATGGCATCTGTCCCGTCCCAGTGGCAGCCTCTCCTACAAGAGCTGCTCCAGCACCCCACCTCACAGATCTTATCTGGCTCAAAACCCCACAGGGTGCAGAACAGTGTGCTCCTGACCTTTCTGTTTCAGAGGCTACGGAGACTGACTACAGTGAGATGAGGAGTGTCATTTTCTGCTGTTTTCTACGATAGTTAACGGGGTAAAAAGGAAATATTCCTGATTTCCACACTGATGAAACTACTGGACTGTACAAGTAAAGATTCTGGATGTATCGGAAACATTTATTTTTTGAGTTCTGTGAGTCTTTCAAATGTATGTAAAGAAGAAATGAGAAACCAGGTGAAGAATGTTATTAAGCACAGAAGTGAGTTTCAGAGCCTACTGAGAGTCAGAGCTGTAATCTGGACAGAGAGGGCATGTCAGAGATCACCACAGAGCAGAGAGTTTTGTGTGAGTTGGGCAATTTACACATGGAGCCACCTTCTGTCTCTTTCCCAGGGGATGCTGCATCTCACCCAAGGACAGTGTTTGGAAAGGAGAGCATGCACTGGACCTAAAACATGTCGGAAGGCAAAAACAACTATATACAGAAGGCTGAAGTCCCTGGCAGTAGCTTGTGTCATAGCCTCCCACCCCACAGCACTCCAACAACCACCTGCTCCCTTGTCCACTTTGATTTAGACCCGTGACTATCAGCAAGACTGGGCAGGAAGCCGCCAGATGCCAGCCCAGATCTTTACACATCAAAGTCACCCACATTTATTATGAGCCATTCCCAAGCCAAGAAAATAAGATGTTTCACTTATCAGAAACATGAAACTTCCTAGAGCATGCCTATTTTACTTGAAGACTGTCTCCAGAAATACATTAATACGATCCCTCTGTACATTATCCATGTTTATACTTAGAAAACCAGCAATGCCTTGCCAAAGATTTCAAATGAATTTAGAGAGGAAAAGTCCATAATACATAGGTATAAGTAAGTTTTAACTGCAGAATTTTTTCTGAGCAGGTAGGGAAAGCTACACCACCAGTCCTATCTAGACACGTCTATGTTCACATGCAGTGGGCATCCTTTCTCAGAGAACAGGTTCCTTCATTCTTTTACAAGGGTGGGTATTGCCCTCTGCTGATCACTCAAAAATGGGGGGGGGATACTTGATATATGTAAGGGCACAAGTTTCTCTCCCAGCCAACCAGCCCTTCCTCCTGAAATGGACACTTTACAGGATCACACACCCTTTCTCTCTGGCCTTCAAAGTGACATTCAGCACTGGTGCCATTTCACAGCTCACTAACTGAAGCCAACGGCCTAGGATAGACTAAATCTTGGTCTCTGAGTGCCCAGAAAAGACTTGGCCACAAGATCTTGGTCTCAGCAAAGTCCAGAGGGTCACAAAGGAGACACCTGTGCACAGATGACTCAGGGACTCTGACTACTCAAAGGGAACCAGAACTCCATGGACAAATGTCAACTCTAAAGGCCACAGACTCCACTCTTTTTTTTTTTTTTTTAAGATTTATTTATTTTAGAGAGAGTGAGAGAGTACAGGAGAGCGAGTGGGGGGGAGGGCAGAGGGAGAGAATCCTTCAAGCAGACTCCCTGCCAAGCACAGAGCCTGATGTGGGCCTGATCCCACCACCCATGAGATCACGACCTGAACTGAAACCTAGAGCCAGATGCTCAACCGACTGAGCCACCCAGGTGCCCCAAAAGGCCACAGACTTCATGGCCCAAGCATCCCTCTGCATAGAGCTAGGGACTGTGTCTCCACCATCCAGCAGGAGCCAGGGAGGAACACAAGGACACAGAAGCTCAAATGCAATGCAGGAAAGAGCCAAATGGAGTCTACTGACTGTGGTTGACAGCACCAGCTCCACACAGAGGATAAAGCTCATATGGAATTCATCTAACAAAGAGTGAGTGCCCTCCTCCACTCAGCCGTGGGCTAGGTACCAGGGTCACTGGCCATGAGCAACACCCAGCCTTTTGGCCAGCATGGAAGCTGCAAGGAACACGAACGGAATTTAAATGGAAGAGCTGTTCTTTTTTTTTTTTTTTCCTTAAAGATTTTATTTATTTATTTATTTGAGAGAGAAAGAGCACAAGTAGGTAGAGGGGCAGAGGGAAAGGGAGAAGCAGACTCTCTGCTAAGCAGGGAGAGTGATGTGGGGCTCGATCCCAGGACCCTGAGATCATCACCTGAGCCAAAGCAGACACAACCAACTGAGCTACCCAAGTGCCCCTCAAACAGCTATTCTTGAGCGAAAACAGCATAATAAAAAAATATAAATTGACTTTTGCAAAAGGATGAAAAAGCAGAGAAAGGGTCTTCGATTTCCTTGTAGTTACAGCATTTGCTGAAATCTCCATTAGTAAACACCTTAAAGCAGTCTAAAAACAGAATCAAAAATGAGTGAATCTGAATGCTGAAATTAGCCAATTGCATAAACAAACAAAACATTCAATCCACCTTTAAACCCAGTTTTGTTTTAACCAGCTCCTTAAGAGAACCAACAGCATCCAGTGACAGACAGGGCAGCAAATTCCTTCAGTAACATTAGACTCAATAGAGCAAAACTGAAAAAAACAAATATTTTTCTTGAGCAACACCTCCCAGGAGCTTTCCATATGCGTTTATTTAATGTAAACTCTCTTGGTAAATGTCACAAAACATGAAAGGAGTGCTGCTCCCTGGAGTCTGCCCAGCACTGCGGGGAAAACATTTCTGGTTACTGAAACAGCTGGAGGGTCAGACTCAGGAGCCCAGGCCCAAAACTGCCTGGTTTTGTCTCTGGAGGCACTAAAACAATAATGAAAATATTCCATACTTATACAGCATCTTTCACCCAGGAATTTCAGAGCCCTTTGGAAACATTAACATGTTCATCCTCCCTGTGCTATGTGGTCAGCTAGGGGAGGGCACTCCTCATGCTCCTTCCAAAAGGGCAGGTCTTGGAATCACCACCTTCAGACCAGATCACCAAAGCTAAAATAAATCACCCAAGTAATTCAAGCAAATGAGCATCTGGGGTGGGGGAGAGGTTAGCTCAGGCATCCAACTAATGGCCTAAATCTCCCACTTTCCTGGCTGGAGATCACAGCCCACAAGAAAGAGTGGCATTGAGAAGGGGCCTCAACTCTCCACAATCCCATACAAGCAAAAGCAGCACCTAGGGCTCACTGTTTAACAGCTGAGTCTCCCCCAGCTACGATGGTAGTCAGCAGAAGCCCTAGCTAGCATGCCACCAGTGTGCCATAGAGCAATGGATCAAAGGTGTGGATTTGTCTGGTATAGTAAATATTTCAGAGGAATAGTCACTTGAACAAAAAACAAATACCTCCAGATTTAAGTGAACACCCAAGGCATCTTCCAAAACCCTCTCGTTTGGATTGGACTTGGTCTAGAATAGGCCCAGGTCAAAAGAACTAGTTTCCTGGGATCTGAAATCTGGGATTTATAGAAGAATCAAAACTTCTCTAACATGACTACTGGTTGTTTCACAGTCTAAATCTAGGGCAGACCCTTGAGGCTACAATGAGACTCCCCCATGATGCCTGCAGCCTTGGGGTATAAACCCACAGACCAGAAACTCTCAGAGGACACTCAATGTCTGGAGAATGCCTTGATCTTTGAAGACTCGATTTTTTAACACCCTACAGTTCAAAAAAACTATCTTTCATCTAGACTGCTAGGGTTCATAATGACTTTTCAGTGTGATGATAATGCATTAGTTGATGGACAATCAGACTATAGGACATGGAGGTGTTAGAGATGAGAACAGAAAGAAGGAATAGTTGTGAGAGCAAAGACTCTGCTAAGCAGGTGGGCAGCAAAGGAAGTGGTGGAGAGCAGAAAGGTCAGGAGAGAATCACACATAGCTTCATTTAAGGGCAAAAGAGACTGCCTTACATAAACTTTGTATCTCACATGACATTTCCCTAAAAGGGAATTATTAATTTAAAACATTTTATCTGCCAATCACGGAACCATCGATTTTCATCTGAGAAATGTGAATGTTGTCCTTGATCTCCTAAGTGCTTTAGCTTTTGATCGAGTCAAATGACCCAGTGGTGAGTCAATAGGATATTTGGTCACTGTCTGCCTGCCTGTGGTATATAAGCGGGTTTTCATGTTGGACAGTCTCAATCATTTTCACGTAAGAATTTAATGCTCAACTTCAGAAGTTTTAAACAGATTAAGATTAGTTGTTATTCCATTCCAGTTATGTCAAGGCCAGGGGAGACTCCTGACCAAGGGCACAGGTGGGAAGAAGAGGCTCCAAGAGACTCCTTGCCAAGCTGCCAGGTCCTGCAGAAATGGCCAAGTCACAATCCTGGCTCACTGTGCAAATGACTAAGTCACCTTCTACTCTACAACCAGGTTGGCAGGGAAGCTGTACTACAGAGTCTGTAAGGTCCTACAATCTCTTTCTTCCGGTTGATAAAGTCTCCCACTTCAGTTTGCTGTAAAAGGATGGTTTGTATATTATTTTTTCTTTTCTAGTTCAGTTAAGGAAAAACACCAAACAGAGCTGGATATGTGTCCCATGCACCGAGGTTCTATATTGCTCCGTGATGTTAAAATAGCAAATTGTGAGGGAAAAAAAAATAGCAAATTGTGGTGTCAGGGTCTAGTTATAACAGATGAAAGCTGTAAATTTCTAGAATAAAACATTTTAAGGGGCACCTGGGTGGCTCAGTCATTAAGTGTCTGCCTTCGGCTCAGGGCGTGATCCTGGCGTTCTGGAATCAAGCCCCACATCAGGCTCCTCCGCTGGGAGCCTGCTTCTTCCTCTTCCACTCCCCCTGCTCATGTTCCCTCTTTTGCTGGCTGTCTCTCTCTCTGTCAAATAAATAAATAAATAAATAAATAAATAAATAAAACCTTTAAAAAAATTTTTTTAAATCATTCCTTTGGTATAATATGGTCTCTGCTCTTCTCCTTCCCACATATTAGCACATAAGAATAGTAACAGCTTAGTAAAACTCTCTGGGGAAATTTTGATATTTGCAGAAGATAGATAACTTTAGAATTGGGAGGAGTTAAGATGGCAGACGAAGCAGTAGGGGGACCCTGAACCTGCCTGGTCCTTTGAATACAGCTAGATCAACATTCAACAATTTGGAACATGTCTAGGAGGATGATCTGAGGATTAAGGAAACAATTTGCACAGTTAGAGGAAGAGAACATGGCAAATATAAGATTTGGAGCCCTGAATTATGAGAGAGGAAAGCTGCAAGGCTGCGAAGGGGATAGAATCCACTTCTCGGAGCAAAGTCACGGAGAGAAGATGGTGGGAAAGAGCTGAGTGGTTTCAACTGCACAATAAGCCATGGCGAGGAGATCCCCTGGGTCACACAGGGAGAGATCACTCGCCTTCTCAGAGGTCATTTGGAGGAGTGTATTTTGCCTCTCCAAGAACCAAAGGCCAGCTGGCACCATTGAGGTCACAGGTGCGTGCAGAGGGCAGAAATCCTCTTAATAACTTTTCACTGTGAGCCACAATAGGCTTAAACCTCTGTGTGAGCACTGAGCAGCTGCTTTTCTGTGGCAGAACTGAGCAGAAAGCAGAGATTGAAGCAGATTGCAGATAACCTGGTTGCGGTTTTTGCTGTCTGCCACAATACATTGAAGCCTCTGCGATGACTTTTCTGGGACAGAAGGGAGTAGAGGACTCAAGAGCAGACAGCTGATAACCTGGTTCCAGATTTTCACTGAGCATTACAATAAACTCTAGACTCTGCACAAGTGCAATGGCTTTTTGGGATGGGGCAGTGCTGGGCACACCCTGAGCCTCTCCTCTGGGGGACAGGAGTGGGCCTGCACCTTACCAGACCCTTTGAAACTTGGAGTTTTGAACCCTAGCCACCTGCCAGGGATAAAATACAGGAGATCTGTGGCTCTGGGTGTGCCGATGGCCTGGGCACAATCAGGGTAAGGGCAGGGAACTGACAAAAGCCCAGGACAGAGGAGATTGTTTGCTTTTCTGAGAGGGCCTCCTGAACAGCAGTGGTGGGGGAGTTCCACTCCCCAGGGACAAGAAGGTGGGTGATGCCACATTCTACCTCCTCCACCACCAGCACAGACTTCAGAGAGAAACACAGCACCTTTAGTGGAGGTTGGAGTACCCTACGTTAAAGCCACCCCCCAGCACCTGGCAGGAGCATCTTTACAAGGGCAACTCAGTTTGTGAGCCAGCCCAGCAAGCCTCCCCTCAGAAGACCAACACAAGCCCCCACATCTACCAAGTCTACTGATTAAAGAAACCTCCAAAACATCATCTTCTGGTGGAAACAGGACCAGCCTTATTTCTTATTTTTTTTCTCCTCTTTTCTTAATTTTTAAAATTTTTTATTTTTCTATTTCTTATTTTTTTTCCTTTTCTCACTCTTTTTTTTTTTTTGTATTAGGCTTATAAACTTTTGTTCATTTGTTGGTTCATTCGTTTCATTCTCTTATTTTTCAGATCAGGCTTCTTATTTTTTTTCTCTCTTCTTTCCCTACTCTTTTTTCCTTTCTTCTTTCTTATTTTTTAGAATCAGGCTTATAGTTTATTGTTTGTTTGTTTGCATTTTTGTTCCATTTCCTTTTCTCTTGTATTGGATCAGGCTTTCTTTCTGTTGTTGTTTTTATTTTTATTTTTTCTTCTTTCATTTTTTCTTTTACAGACTTATCTTGACAAACAAATCAAAGCACACCTACTTAAAGGTCCAAAAACACCCCACTACAAGCAAGAAATAACTCTGTAGAGGACGGACCAGGGAGAAAGAGCAGCCAAAACACAACAACAGTGTGTACACAGTGTACACCAGAAACACTTCCTAAAGTCATTGTTGTTGTGGTGGTCGTTGTTATTGCTGGTCTTGCTGGATTTTTTTCTCTTCTTTTTCTTTCCTCCTTTCTTTTCTGGGCACAATGACTAGATGGAGAAACTCACCCCAAAAGAAAGAACAGAATGTAATACTTATCACCAGGGATTTAATGAATAGGGATATAAGTAAAACTGACTGAACTAGAATTTAAAACAATGATTATAAAGATACTAGCTGGGCTTGGGGCTCCTGGGTGGCTCGGTCTTTAAGCGTCTGCCTTTGGCTCAGGGCATGATCCCTGGGTCCTGGGATCAAGCCCCACATCAGGCTCCTCCACTGGGAGGCTGCTTCTTCCTCTCCCACTCCACCTGTTTCTGTTCCCTCTCTCACTGGCTGTCTCTCTCTCTGTCAAATAAATATATAAAATCTTAAAAAAAAAAAAAGATACTAGCTGGGCTTGAAAAATGTGAAGTAGACACTAGAGAACCCCTTTCTTTAGAAGTTAAATAACTAAAATCTAGTCAGGCTGAAATTGAAACAACTATTACAAAGATCTAGTCCCAAATAGAGGCTGAAAAACCAAGGATGAACAAGGCAGAAGATATAGAAGATAAAATGATGGAAAATAAGGAAGCAGAAAAGAGAGAAAGAAAGAAAGAAAGAAAGAAAGAAAGAAAGAAAGAAAGAGAGAGAGAGAGAGAGAGAGAGAAAGAAAGAAAGAAAGAAAGAAAGAAAGAAAGAAAGAAAGAAAGAAAGAAAGCTAACTAGCTACTGTATCACAAAGGGAGACTTAGAGAACTTAGGAATTTCGTGAAGTGAAATAATACTCAGATAATAGCGGTCCCTGAAGACACAGAATGGGAGAGAGGAGCAGAAGGCTTAACTGAAAAAACTGTAGCTAAGAACTTCCCTAATCTGGAAGGAAACAGGCATTCAAGACTGGGAGGCAAAGAGAACCTCCCTCAAACTCAATAAAATTAAGTCAACACCTCGACATATATCAGTGAAGCTTGCAAATTTCAAAAATAAAGAGAAAATCCTGAAAGCAGCTCGGGACAAAAGGTCCTTAACCTACAAGGGTAGAAACATAAGGCTGCCAGTAGACCTGTCCACACAGACCTGGCAGTCCAGAAGGGACTGGCATGATATATTCAATGTGCTAAATGAGAAAAATATGCAGCAAAGAATACTTTATCCAGCAAGTCTGTCATTCAGAATAGAAGGACAGATAAAGAGTTTCCAGGACAAACAAAAACTAAACAAGTTTGTGAACACCAAACCAGCCCTGCAAGAAATATTAAATGGGATCCTTTCAGTGAAGAGACACCCCAAAAGTAACAAACACCAGAAAGGAAAAGAGACGATCTACAGGAACAGTGACTTAACAGGCAATACAATGCACTAACTTCATATCTTTCAAGAATTACTAAGAATGTAAATGGACTAAATGCACCACCAAAACACATAGAGTATCAGAATGGATAAAAAAACAAGACCCATCCATATGCTGTCTATGGGAGACTCATTTTAGACACAAACACACCTCCAGATTGAAAGTGAGGGGTGGAGAACCATTTATCACACCAATAGACAACAAAAGAAAGCTGGAGTAGCCATCCTTATATGAGGCGAACTAAATTTTAAGTCAAAGACTGTAATAAAAGATGAAGAAGAACACTACCTCATAATAAAAGGGTCTATCCAGCAAGAAGATCTAACAGTTGTAAATATTTGTGCCCCGACTTGGAAGCAACCATATATGTAAACTAATTATTAACAATATTAAAGAAACTCATCGATAATAATAGTAGGGGACTTTAACACCCCACTCACAGCAACGGACAGATCATCTAAGCAGAAGATCAACGGACAGATCATCTAAGCAGAAGATCAACAAGAAAACAAGGCTTTGAATGAAATGCTGGACCGAATGAGCTTCATAGATATATTCCCAGCATTTCATCCTAAAGCAGCAAAATACACTCTTCTCAAGTGCACATGGAACATTCTCCAGGATAGACCACATACTGGGTCACAAATCAGGACTGAACTGGGACAAAAAGATTAAGATTATACCATTCATATTTTCAGACCACAATGCTTTAAAACTTGAAGCCAACCACAGGAAAAAATCTGGAAGGACCACAAATACAAGGAGGTTAAAGAACATGTTATTAATGAATGAAAAGGTGAACCAGGAAATTAAAGCAGAATTTTTTTAAAAATACATGGAACCAAATGAAAATGAAAACACGACAGTTCAAAGCCTTTGGGATGCAGCAAAGGCAGTACTAAGAGGGAAGTATGTAGCAATACAGGCCTTCCTCAAGAAACAAGAAAAGACTGAAATACACAAACTTAGCTTACACCAGAAGAGCTGGAAAAGGAACAGCAAATAAAGCCTAAATCCTGCAAGAGAGAGAAATAATAAAGATTGATAGGAATCAATGATAAAGAAATTTTTTAAAAAACAGTAGAACAGGTCAACAAACCTAGGAGCTGGTTCATTGAAAGAATTAATAAGATTGATAAACTAGTAGCCAGACTTATCTAAAAGAAAAAAGGAAGGACCCAAGTCAATAAAATCATGAACAGAAAAGGAAAAGTCATAACCAACACTGAAGAAATACAATTATAAGAGAATATTATGAACAATTATATGCCAACAAATTAGGCAATCTGGAAGAAATGGATGCAACCTGGAAACACAAACTACCAAACTGAAACAGGAAGAAATAGAAAACCTGAACAGACCCATAACCAGAAAGGAAATTGAAGTAGTAATCCAAAATCTTCCAAAAAACAAGAGTCCAGGGCCATATGGCCACCCAGTGGAATTTTACCAAATATTTAAAGAAGAATTAATACCTATTCCTCTGAAGCTGTTTCAAAAAATAGAGATGGTTTTTTTGACTGTTCCCTTGGCTGTGCGCAGCCAAGGAAACAGTCAAAAAAACTAAGAGGCAGCCCACGGAATGGGAGAAAATATTTGCAAATGACACTACAGATAAAAGACTGGTATCCAAGATCTCCAAAGAACTTCTCAAACTCAATACAAGTGAAACAAATAATCAAATTAAAAAAATGGGCAGAAGATATGAACAGACACTTTTCCAATGAAGACATACAAATGGCTAACAGACACATGAAAAAATATTCAAAATCATTAGCCATCAGGGAAACTCAAATCAAAACCACACTGAGATACCACCTTACGCCACTTAGAATGGCAAAAATAGACAAGGCAAGAAACAACAATTGTTGGAGAGGATGTGGAGAAAGGGGGTCCCTCTTACATTGTTGGTGGGAATGCAAGTTGGTCCAGCCACTCTGGAAAACAGTGTGGAGGTCCCTTAAAAAGTTAAAAATTGATCTACCCTGTGATCCAGCAATTGCACTACTGGGTATTTACCCCATAGATACAGACGTAGTGAAGAGAAGGGCCATATACACCCCAATGTTCATAGCAGCATTGTTCACAATAGCCAAATTGTGGAAGGAACCGAGATGCCCTTCAGCAGATGACTGGATTAAGAAGATGTTGTCCATATATACAATGGAATATTCTCAGCCATCCAAAAGAACGATTACCCAACATTTGCAGCAACATGGACGGGACTGGAGGAGATAATGCTAAGTGAGATAAGTCAAGAAGAGAAAGACAATTATCATATGGTTTCACTCATTTATGGAACAATAGAAGTAAGAAGATCGGTAGGAGAAGAAAGGGAAGAAGAAAGGGAGGGGGTAAACAGAAGGGGGAATGAACCATGAGAGACTGTGGGCTCTCAGAAACAAACTGAGGGCTTCAGAGGGGAGGGGGTGGGGGATTGGGATAGGCTGGTGATGGGTATTAAGGAGGGCACGTATTGCATGGTGCACTGGGTGTTATACACAAGTAATGAATCATGGAACTTTACATCAAAAACTTGGGATGTACTTTATGGTGACTAACATAATAAAAAATTATTATAAAAAATAGAAATGGAAGGAAAACTTCCAAACTCATTCTGTGAGGCCAGCATTACCTTGATCCTAAAACAAAAGACCACACCAAAATGAAGAAATACAGAGCAATATTCCTGATGAACATGGATGCAAAAGCCCTCACCAATATTCTAGCTTATAGAATCCAACAACTCTTCAAAAGGATTATTCACCACGACCAAATGGGATTTATTCCTGAGCTGCAGGGATGGTTCAATTTCCACAAATCATTCAATGTGATACACCACATTAATAAAAGAAAGGACAAGAACAATATGATCCTCTCAATAGATGCAGAAAGAGCATTTGACAAAATGTGTTCTTTCTTCATAAAAACTCCCTGCCATGTATGGATAGAGGGAACATACCTCAGTATCATAAAAGCCATATACGAAAAACCCACAGCAAATATCATCCTCAACAGGGAAAAACTGAGAGCTTTTTCCCTAAGGTCAGGAACGCAACAGCGATGTCCACTCTCACCACTGTTGTTCAACATAGTACTAAAAGTCCTAGCGTCAGCAATCAGACAACAGAAAGAAATAAAAGGCATCCAAATTGGCAAAGAAGTCAAACTCTGACTCTCACAGACACCATGATACTCTATGTGGAAAACCCAAAAGACTCTACCCAAAAACTGCTAGAACTAATACAGGAATTCAGCAAAGTCACAGGATATAAAATCAATGTACAGAAATCAGTTGCGTTACTATAACTAACAATGAGGCAGAAGAAAGAGAAACCAAGGAATCAATCCCATTTACATTTGCACCAAAAACTGTAAGATACCTAAGAATTAACCTAACCAAAGAGCTAAAGGATCTGTACTCCAAAAACTACAGAATGAAAGAAATTGAGGAAAACACAAAGAATTGGAAAAACATTCCATGCTCATGGATTGCAAGAACAAATATTATTAAAATGTCTATGCTACCCAAAGCAACCTACATATTTAATGCAATCCCTATCAAAATACTATCAGCATTTTTCATAGAGCTGGAACAAACAATCCTAAAATTTGTATGGAACCAGAAAAGACCCAAAGAATAGTCAAAGGAATGTGAAAAAGAAAAGCAAAACTGGAGGCATCAAGATTCTAGACTTCAAGCTGTATTACAAAGCTGTCATCATCAAGACAGTACGGTACTGGCACAAAAACAGACACATAGATAAATGGAACAGAATAGAGAACCCAGAAATGGACCCTCAACTCTATGGACAACTACTCTTCAACAAAGCAGGAAAGAATATCCAATGGAAAAAATACAATCTTTTCAACAAACGTGTTTGGAAAATTGGACAGCCACATGCAAAAGAATGAAACTTGACCACTTTTTACACCATACCAGAAAAATAAACTCAAATTCGATGAAAGACCTAAATGTGAGACAGGAATCCGTCAAAATCCTAGAGTAGAAAGCAGCCAACAACTTTTTTGACCTCGGCCACAGCAACTTCTTGCTAGACACACGTCTCCAAAGGTAAGAGAAACGTAACAAAAATGAACTATCAGGACTTCATCAAGATATTAAGCTTTTGCACAGCAAAGGAAACAGTTAACAAAACTAGAAGGCAACCTATAGAATGGGAGAAGATATTTGCAAATGTCTTATCAGAAAAAGGGCTAGTATCCAAAATCTGTAAAGATCTCATCAAACTCAAAAGTCAAAAATCAAAAAATCCAGTCAAGAAATAGGCAGAAGGGGCGCCTGGGTGGCTCAGCCATTAAGCAGCTGCCTTCAGCTCAGGTCATGATCCCAGGGTTCTGGGATCGAACCCCGCATCGGGCTTTCTGCTCGGTGGGAAGCCTGCTTCTTCCTCTCACACTCCCCTTGCTTGTGTTCCCTCTCTCGCTGTCTCTGTCAAATAAATAAATAAAATCTTAAAAAAAAAAAAAAGAAAAGAAAGAAAGAAACTGCCAGAAGACATGAACAGACATTTTTCCAAAGAACACCTACAAATGGCCAACAGACACATGAAAAGATGCTCAACATCACTGGGCACCAGGGAAATACAAATCAAAACCACAATGAGATACCACCTCAGACCTGTCAGAATGGCTAAAATGAACAACTCATGAAACAACAAATATTGGCAAGGATGCAGAGAAAGGGAAACACTCTTATATTATTGGTGGGAATGCAAGCTGGTGCAGCCACTCTGGAAAACAGTGTGGAGATTCCTCAAAAAGCTAAAAATAGAGCTACCCTACGACCCATCAATTGCACTATGAGGTATTTATCCAAAGGATACGAACATAGTGATTCAAAGGGGCATTAGCACCCCAATGTGTATAGCAGCAATGTCCACAATAGCCAAAAGTTGGAAAGAGCCCTGATGTCCGTTGACAAATGAATGGATAAAGAAGATGTGATATTTATACAGAATGGAATTATTACTCAGCCATCCAAAAGAATGAAATCTTGCCATTTGCAACAATGTGGATGGAACTTGGAGGGTATTATGCTAAGTGAAATAAGTAAGTCAGAGAAAGACAAATATCGTATGATTTCACTCATATGTGGAATTTAAGAAACAAAACAGAGGAACATAGGAGAAAGAAAGGAAAAATAAAATAACAGGAAAACAGGGAGGCAAACTAGAAGAGAGTCTTGGGTTTTTTTGGTTTGTTTTGGAGGGGTGCTTTGGGTTTGGGTTTTTTATATATTTTTAATTCTTATTTATGAGAGAGAGAACACAGCAGGGGAAGGGAGAGGGAGAAGCAGGCTTTCCGCTGAGCAGGGAGCCCTATGCAGGGCTCCATCCCAGGACCCTGGTATCATGACCTGAGCCAAAGGGAGAGGCTTAACCGACTGAGTCACTCAGGTGCCCCCCATAAGAGACTTAACTATAGGGAACAAACTGAAGGTTGCTGGACGGAGGTGGCTGGGGAGATGGTGTAACTGGGTGATGGGCATTAAGGCAGCACTTAAAGGAATGAACACTGGGTCTTATAGGCAACTGATGAATCACTGAATTCTACCTCTGAAACTATTAATACAGTAATTACAATACAATAAAATACAATTCAATTAAATTGAATTGAAATAAAAATTTTAAAAAATGACAAAAATTGACAAGGCAAGAAACAACAATTGCTGGAGAGGATGTGGAGAAAGGGGATAAAATGAGGGCTTCAGAGGGGAGGGGGTAGGGAATGGGATAGGCTGGTGATGGGTAGTAAGGAGGGCCCGTATTGCATGGTGCACTGGGTGTTATAGGCAACTAATGAAGCATCGAGCTTTACATCGGAAACCAGGGATGTACTGTATGGTGACTAACATAATAAAAAAAATCAAAATAAAAAAAATAATAATAAATAAGGGGTGCCTGGGTGGCTCAGTCATTAAGCGTCTGCCTTCAGCTCAGGTCAGCAACCAAGGGCCCTGAGATTGAGCCCCATGTCAGACTCCCTGCTCAGCGGGGAGACTGCTTCTCTCTCTCCTGCTTCCCCTGCTTATGTTGTCTCTCACTGTCTCTCTCTGTCAAATAAATAAATAAAATCTTTAAAATAATAATAATAACAATAAATAAAATGTTTGAGTTTGTTAGATACTATAAAATATTTCAGAAGAGCAAATACCTCCTATCTAGCTCATAAAAGAAATCCCTGAAATCATAAAGTCCTATATATTGATTACTTTAATATTACACAGTGCTAATTTTGATGGTAATTTGGAAAATAATGTCTTATTTTTTAATCACATTTAAATATTTTAAACAGGGGTGCCTGGGTGGCTCAGTTGGTTAAGCATCTCCGCTCGGCTCAAGTCATGATCCCAGGGTCTTGGAATCAAGTCCTGTGTGGGGCTCTCTGCTCGAAGGGGAGCCTGCTTCTCCCTCTGCCTGATACTCCCCCACACTTGTGCACTCTCTCTCTCTGGCAAATAAATGAATAAAATCTTTAAAAAGTATATTTTCAATATATAAGAATATTGTCACTTTTCTAAACAAAAACAAATCTGTGAATGAATGCAATACCATACAAGATTTGAAAAAATGATTAAATTTATTTTTCAAATAGTATCTCCTCTATCAACTATAATTGCAGTACAATACAACTTCATATTAAAGGCAAACAGAACTTAATATTCATTAATACCAAGTGCAGAAAAATCTCAAGTCACTTGTTATGCAATAAAAGTAACATTTTTCTAATTAGACATCTTTGGCTAAGTATTAAATTAAAAATGTTACCAATGACATGGAGAATGGGGAGTGGAGAATATGGAGAAATGATTGACACTCTTACCAGATAAAGCCAAGAAAAAGAACTCGATTTTGAAATTGAAGAAAAAATAAATTTCTCAAGCTATAAGTATTATTAGTGTCGCCTTAATAAAACCACCCCAACATTAATGAGAGCAAGTGTTAATTCACTTTCCAGCCCACCACCCTAACAAACCACTTTTATTCTTCGCAGTCTCAAAATAGTTCAAGCCTAAGAAAGGCCAAGCACATAGAAAAAAAAAATGCATTTCCACATTTGATAAAACTCAGTTTTAAAAAAATAGTACCCTAAAATATTTACACGAACAAAGAAAGTTATTAATAAGAATGAGGCATATTTCATTCAGGTATATTGAAACCCGTTCCTAAGATTTCTGTGTTTTCTTATTCTTCTGAACATGCCCAAGAGGAAATTCAGAAATATTCTAGATGTGGGAAACAGGTGCTCTGAAAGCATCTGAAACTGATCCAAAGTTTAACTGATTCCTAGTGAATTCCGTCACTGCCATGCGGCTGGCAATGAGAGCAGAAAGCAAAATCTCACAGCGCTGTCCTCCATGGTTTCAGCACATTCCGTATTGTAGCCTCAGGGAGCTCTCACACCAAATGAAACAGTCGCCCAAGGATGAAGGAAAACTTTGGAGCTGAGACTTTACCCAGCTTAAACCTTCCAAGTGTAATTCCTGAAACTGACCAGGATTTCAGAAAACTTGGGTCGCTATGTCCGTGCTCCTCCTAGCGACCAAACCGGGGAAAATTAAACCTCAGGCTTCCCAGAGTCACCTTCATTAAATGTCTCAGTGTCCGCACGTGAAGGACAGGACTCCACCAGTCTTCAAATAAATATCTGTACAGACTCTCCTCCACGGAGACCACCCACCACTTCACGTCCCGCCTGTAAACTCTCTGTATTAAGGAGAGCATGCTGTCCTAGCCTGGGCCTTCAGCTTAGAAAAAGCTTCCCAGAGAAAGGTTTGTCCTGTTCTTCATTTGGCAGACGGCATTTCAGGTTTGTGCACATGCTGGACACTATAAATAACGGCTCGAGCAGCCCTCATAGCTCTGCCTTCCGTGACATGTAAGAGGTCTTAGCTTCTATGCACAACTGCTATTTCCTTGTCAAAGTTAACCTTGTGTCTTGACATTTTTAGGCCATATTTCTTGTGACTCCCATTAGGAAACAAAAAGACACCAACATGGTATTCATTAATTCTAAAAAATACCACTTTTTTAAATGTTTTTTTATTACATTATGTTAGTCACCACACAGTACATCCCTGGTTTCTGATGTAAAGTTCGATGATTCATTAGTTGCAAAAATACCACTCTTTTTATAAAATATACAGCACCTGGGGAGCACAGGGCTCCACGATGCAGCATTAGTGATGTGTGCAAGCTATCTGCCCCTGTCAGGGCCACAGGAAAGCTATCAGTGTGGGAGCCCAAAGGTTGGGCCTCCGTGAGAAACTGCTTGGGCAGCAAGTTGCTCCCACAGCTTGAAGATATTAACAAGGGAAGGCCAGCTGTTGTTCAAACTAATCTTTAGCTGAAAATACGGAATGGAATAATTTTTCCCCAGCCGAGAGGAAAGCCACTTGCAAATTTCCACTGTCTGTGGCACTCCAGAGTTCTGTTCTGTTTATAGCATCGAGGACCCTCTAGACAGAAAAATACACAGACTGAGTCCTGCACAATTTGGAACTGAGGAAGGGGCACCCATCTTGGTGTTAAGTCTCTTTCCTCAGACATGTGAGTGCCATGGTGACCCCCTCCAGGGAGGCTGCAGAGATTTCCCCAGAACCTCCACATCTCTTCTTAGTCCTGTCTTTTCTCCACACTGCAGCCAAAGTGGTCACAATAAAATTTACTTCTGTGCATGCCCTTCTTAGCTCAGGACCCTGCAGTGGCTGCTCATGACACTCAGAGAAAAACCAATGTCATCCACACATCGGCATAAAGATATATGTACAAAAGCATTCTTTGCAGCATTGTCAGTAATGGTGGAAACAAAAATTGGCCTGAAGGTGAATCAATGAATAGTCTGAGAGGTCAAAGTAATGTCAGTGCAGCCACGTACAAATGGGGTGCACCTATATGTACTGACATGGAAATGTAAATAACCCAATTCATTAGGTAAAAGAAAAAACAAAGCAGAATATAACATTTAGAATAAATCCATTTATGTTGTTTTATAAGTGTGTGAAAGTGTGAGGCACATCGGTGGCTCAGTCGGTTAACTGTCCAACTCTTGATTTCAGCTCAGGTCTCCATCTCAGGGTTGTGAGTTCAGCCCCTCTTTTGCCCATCATGGAGCCTACCTGAAATAAAATAAAAGTGTGTAAACCATTCTCCAAGCCTCTAAGGAGCCCATGTTTGGGTTTTCGTTTTTTAAGTGTAGAATGGTGTTTAAAAACCATTTGTTTATATTTAATAAATGGATTTGTTAAAATTAGTCTGATGTCTGATGACTGGGTTAAAATTGAGATTTCAGGGGCGCCTGGGTGGCACAGTGGTTAAGCGTCTGCCTTCGGCTCAGGGCGTGATCCCGGCGTTGTGAGATCGAGCCCCACATCAGGCTCCTCCGCTATGAGCCTGCTTCCTCCTCCCCCACTCCCCCTGCTTGTGTTCCCTCTCTCGCTGGCTGTCTCTATCTCTGTCGAATAAATAAATAAAATCTTTAAAAAATAAATAAATAAATAAATAAATAAATAAATAAATAAATAAATAAAATTGAGATTTCAGAACATGATTAAATTAATGCCAATTCTTTCCTTGGGAAAATCGTACTAAAAACCACCCTTTTATTTTTTGAAATCCCCTGAAGCCAAAGAATTTAATAGATGTAGCAATCCTTGTTCTGCATTTAATTATCTGTATCCTCCTTACTCCCACCCAAAATTATTTATTCCACTTTGCGTTTGTCCCTATTCAGAAGCAATAGAACTTCTCAGCAGGCAGCCTGAAAAACAAAAGCATTTGGGGAAGCAATTCAACACGTTAGGTTTCAAGAGTATTGAAACAACCCCCAGGGCACTATTGGTCCTTTGAGAACCAGCTCTTTGTCGCTCTTGCAGGCAACCTGCGTTGATAACAAAGCATTTCTCTGAGATATTGATCTAAACCTTGCAGATTCACCTCAATAGCTTCACCTCAAACTTCAGATCACGGCTCATGTGATATAATTTGGGGGTTCAGGAGTGAACAGTCAAGAAAGAATTCTTGAGACATCTTCAGTGCAAAAAGGGTGGTTTTATTAAAGCACAAGGACAGGACCTGTGGCCAGAAAGAGCTGCACTGGGGTTGTGATGGGTGACTGATGATATATTTTCAAGTTGGAAGGAGGATTAGGGATAATCTAAGTCTCTAAGGAATCTGCAAGCAGGTTTCCAGGACTTTGAGGGATCATTTACCGCTGTCTAGTGAAACCTTAGTCATGAGACCCTTCAGATGTATATCAGTGGGCCATATGCTTGGAGGATGACTGCTAACATGTATCTTGGGGGGCAGGGGGTAGAGATAAAGGAAGTTTCCAAAGGGATTTTTATATGTTCAAGAAGACTTAAAGGATCCTGGAGGTCAGGCTAATGTCAAACTAAGGTTGCCTTTTGCCTCTAGCCAAGTATTAACACCGAGGCAGTTGAGTTCCTGCAGGAAAGTCACTCTGCCTGTCCCAAGTACTTGTCAACGGGCAGCAAGCTGTAAGGAAATTTAATTTTTTTCTACATTTCTTTTGCATTTGTTCTCCACATCAGTGGGCATCTAAGCAGCTGACCTCCCACCATCTGATAGCTCTCCCTAGAACTACAGCTTTACCATAACCCTGACTTCTGCTTATGCCCTCTTGCCTGTGCTTGCCCTGGTTGTATAGTAAATGTGGCAAAAGAATCTGAGACTGGAAATGACCAAGACCTTACAATGATCTGATTAGCTTTCCTACCCTCAGCTTTCCCTCCCCTCACTCAGGACTTACAATATTGCCTTGCATATATACCATTCAGTAAATATTTGTTGAATAAATGAGGCAACAAATGGACAGATTTTTTTCTTGGACATGCAATCCCCTCCCCCCAACCGCCATACTCACCACCACATGTTCCTCCAAGTTCCCCACCTACTCATCTTTGCCCCCACACTCAAACTCAGTTCACTTCATATCCTCCACAAAAGTCTTTCAGTAATCTATACATTATCACTCACCCACCAAAAAATGCATACTTACTGTTATATACACAATGTTTAACTAAGGGTAGTGATGTGCATGCATGTGTGCATTGAATGACATACAAATTTATGTTTTCACTGATCAAATTAATGATATTCTACCAAATGCTTCAGCCTTCAAACAGATAAACGTGTCAACTCTAGCAAACTGAAATGTGAAGCAAGAAATTGTTTCTGAGATTTCTTCTAATAAGCTTTTGAGATGTATATGTCTTTCTTTAGATAAAATTTTCAAAAATAAGGGGTGCCTGGATGGCTCAGTCAGTGAAGCATCTGCCTTTGGCTTAGGTCATGATCCCAGGGTCCTGGGACCAAGACCCGGTATCAGGAGGGATCCTGCTTCTCCTTCTCCCTTTTCCCCTCCCCACTGCTCATGCTCTCTCTCTCTCTCTCTCAAATAATAAAATTTTTAAAAAATATTTTCTTTCAAGAATGAAACTTTTGTCAAGAATACATCTTTACCTGCTTTGAAATCAGGTGCCATGAAGTGAAAATTGTAATAATCTTTGGCACCAGAATTTTTCTTATTCCATTCTGTTACAAGCCCTTTAGAGTCTAAGATGAAAGCTTTAAGCTGGTGCATCATCAGTGACTCAATTAACCACCAAAGATGATTAAGCTTCTTCAACTTTTTTTTGTATTCTAGTTCTTTGCTTGGGTTGATTTGGCTTTCCCCTGGGAGGGAGGGAGAGAAGAGGAGGCTCAGGATGAGACAAGGATAACTGAGCAGCCTGATAAGGAGCAGCCAAGAGACATCTTTAGAAAGAGCATGACTGACGTTCAATTGGTTTGCATCGCTGGGCTATAGATCCTTCTTTTATTAAGCCCTTCGCATTTTCTCCCACTCAAAAAAACAAAAACCTACTTGCTTAAGGATGCTTTTGTGTAAGTGACATGTAGAATAGAAACTGATCAAGAAAGTTAGTGAGGTATCTAGGTCAATGGTATTTGGAACACAGATCTACTGAAAGCAGGCCCCAGAGCAGAAATGACCATAAATACATAAGGACTCTGGGAATTTTCACAGATTCATGTTCCATGCGGAATAGAAGTCAATTAGCTATGTATAACTAATTTTTGCTGAACTCAAAATAACTCTAAGAGTTATGTGTGTAGATTGCTCGCAATTTTTTATATACAAGATCATGTCATCTGAAATAGGAATAGTTTTATTTCCTTCCTTTCAATTTCAATGCCTTTTATTTCTTTCTCTTGCCTAACTGCCCTGGCTAGACCCTCCACTACAATGATGAAGGCAGTGGTCAGAGCTGAGATCCTTATCTTGTTCCTCATCTCAGACAGCAGTCAGTCTTTCACCATTAAGTACAATGTTAGCTGCAGGTTCTTATAAACGCCTGTTACCAGGCTGAGGAAATTCCCTTCTGTTCCTGATATGTTGAATATTTTTATCATGAAGGGATGTCAGATTGATAAATGCTTCTGCTTCTATTGAGATAGGCTACGGATTTTGTCCTCTATTCTATTACTATGATGTATTACTTTGATTTTTCTATATTGAACTGGCCTTGCTTTTCTGGGATAAATCCCACTTAGTCATGATATATAATCCTTTTAAATGTACTGGATTTGGTTTGGTAGTAATATCCCAAAGATTTTTCATCCATATTCATAAGAGATATTGCCCCGTAGTTTTTGTATGTCTTTGTTTAGTTTTGGTATCAGGGTAATACTGGCCTCATAAAATGAGTGAGAAGTGTTTTCTTCTGTTTTTTGGAAGACTTTGTGAAGAACTGGTATGAATTCTTTTTTTTTTTTTTTTAAGATTTTATTTATTTATTTGACAGAGAGCGACAGCCAGCGAGAGAGGGAACACAAGCAGGGGGAGTGGGAGAGGGAGAAGCAGGCTTCCAGCAGAGGAGCCTGATGTGGGGCTCCATCCCAGAACGCTGGGATCACGCCCTGAGCCGAAGGCAGACGCTTAACGACTGCGCTACCCAGGCGCCCCTGGTATGAATTCTTCTGAAATGTTTGGTAGAATTCTTCAGTGAAGCCACCTGGGCCTAGGTTTTTCTTTGTAGGAAGTGTTTTTTTGTTTTTTTTTTTTTTACTAACTTGGTGTCTTTACTTGTTGTAAGCCTATTTAGATTTCCATTTCTTCTTGTTTTGGTAGTTCAGTCTTCCTAGGAATTTGTCTAGGTTATCTAATGTGTTGGCATAGGAATCACTTATAATCCCTTTTATTTCTCTAAGGTAAGTAATAATGTCCCTGACTTTATTCCTGATTTTGGCAATGTGAGTCTTCATACCATTTTTCTTGGTCAACCTAGCTAAAGGTTTTTCAATTTTGTTCATGTCTAGATTTAATTTTATACAGAACTCAAGATGTCAGGAGCACCGGGTATATTTGGGTTCTACTGTGCATCTATAATGGAAACTCACTAAATGCTTATCCTTGAACACTCTCCAGAATTACACTCTCTTCTCCTTCCCCTCAATGGCATTCAGATAGCACTAAAACTGACCCTGTAAGACTATTCTACATAATTTCATTTCTACAAGTTTAAATAAACTTGGCAAGAATTGAAGATAAATATGTGTCATTTGACCCTTTTCAGAAACATTAAAACAGACAGAATGGTGAAAGAAGACATATAGTATCACTAGTAAGGGGAGGTGAGCAACACAAATCAACTTACATTGAAGTAATTTTTCCTCAATTAACTAACATTAACCATCTCCAAATTGAGTGATCCAAGTACTAAACTTTTAGAACCTGAAACTTGGACAGTCCCATAATTTCTAGTAAGAAGAGAGGCCCATGCACAGAAGGCCTTATGCACCTGCTTCACCACTGTGGCCTTCTGAAGTTGCGCCGATGCAAGGAAGAGGCAGCCCACATTTACAGGGTATAATAAACATGTGACAAGAGTTGGACATAAGTCCTACCATCCATGGTGACTCAGACAAGGGGTAAATAATGATGCCAGTGGAGCTACTTTCACAACTACCTGTCCTTAAAATTCACAGCCATGCTCATGCATATGTATACATACTCACACACCCACATAAAAACACATATACACATCTGAAATAATCCCAAAATAGAAAGAGAGTGAAAGTAAGAGATGTAAGCAGAACTCAAAGATTAATGCACAGCATCATATGAGGTGAGCCTGAAATGAAGTACATCCAATGATACCAGTTTGGTCCAGAAAAGAATGAGCTTCCACTGAAGTCACTCTCATTCTCTGCAGTCTTGCCCTCACAGCCCAGAGCTCACCTTACCCATCAACGTTGACAATAAGAGTGGAAAAGCAGAATAGCACTATGCATCTACACAAGCTAGCCACGCTTCTACAAGGAAAAAAGGAAAAATACAGAAGAGCAATGAACTTTTTTTTAGGCAATGAAGGATTGAAATTTTTTCAATTAATTATAGATGAAGAATCTATCAACTTGACTATAAAACAGTAACGAAAGAAGGAAAAAGCTAAAAGAAAGAGTAATAGTGGCTGAATCAGGGTAACATGACCTTGTTAGAGGTTACCACCAGCATAGTAGGGAGCTCCCCCTGACTCAGCAGAAATGAAAGAGTGAGCAAAGGACATCCAATCAAAAAGATGGGTCCTTTTTTTTATAATAACATTTTTTTATTATGTTATGTTAGTCACCATAGAGTATATCCTTAGTTTTTGATGTAAAGTTCCATGATTCATTACTTGCGCATAACACCCAGTGCACCATGAAATACGTGCCCTCCTTAATACCCATCACCAGCCTATCCCATTCCCCCACTCCTCTCCCTCTGAATCCCTCAGTTTGTTTCCCAGAGTCCATAGTCTCTCATGCTTCATTCCCCCTTCTGATTACCCCCCTTTCTTTATCCCTTTCTTCTCCTACCGATCTTCCTACTTCTTATGTTCCATAAATGAGAGAAACCATATGACTATTGTCTTTCTCAGCTTGACTTATTAAACTTAGCATTATCTCCTCCAGTCCCGTCCATGTTGATGCAAATAATGAGAAATCATTCTTTTTGATGGCTGAGCAATATTCCATTGTATATATGCACCACATCTTGTTAATCCAGTCATCTGTTGAAAGCATCTCGGCTCCTTCCATGATTTAGCTATTGTGGACAATGCTGTGATGAACATTGGGGTGCATGTGGCCCTTCTCTTCACTACGTCTATATCTATGGGGTAAATACCCAGTAGTGCAATTGCTGGATCATATGGTAGATCAATTTTTAACGTTTTAAGGGACCTCCACACTGTTTTCCACAGTGGCTGTACCAACTTGCATTCCCACCAACAGTGTAGGAGGGATCCCCTTTCTCCACATCCTCTCCAACATTTCTTGTTTCCTGCCTTGTCAATTTTTGCCATTCTAACTGGCGTAAGGTGGTATCTCAGTGTGGTTCTGATTTGAATTTTCCTGATGACTAATGATTTTGAATATTTTTTCATGTGTCTGTTAGCCATTTGTATGTCTGCATTGGAAAAGTGTCTGTTCATATCTTCTGCCCATTTTTTGATTTGTTTATTTGTTTCTTGCGTATTGAGCTTGAGAAATTCTTTGTAGATCTTGGATACCAGTCTTTTATCTGTAGTGTCATTTGCAAATATATTCTCCCATTCCGTGGGCTGCCTCTTAGTTTTTTTGACTATTTCCTTGGATGTGCAGAAGCTTTTGATCTTGATGAAGTCCCACAAGTTCATTTTTTCTTTTCTTTCTCTTGCCTTTGGAGATGTGTCATGGAAAAAGTTGTTGTGGTTGATGTCAAAGAGGTTGCAGCCTATGTTCTCCTCTAGGATTTTGATGGATTCCTGTCTCACATCGAGGTCTTTCATCCATTTGGAGTTTATCTTTGTGTATGGTGTGAGAGAGTGGTCAAGTTTCATTCTTTTGCATGTAGCTGCCCAATTTTCCCAGGACCATTTATTGAAGAGACTGTCTTGTTTCCACCGGATGTTTTTTCCTGCTTTATCAAAGATTAGCTACCCAAATTGCTGAGGGTCCATTTCTGGGTTCTCTATTCTGTTCCATTGGTCTATGTGTCTGTTTTTGTGCCAGTACCATGCTGTCTTTGTGATCACAGCTTTGTAGTACAGCTTGAAATACGGCATTGTGATGCCCCCAGCTTTGTCTTTCCTTTTCAACAATTCCTTGGCGATTCGGGGCCTTTTCTGGTTCCACACAAATTTAAGGGCTTTTTGTTCCAGTTCTTTGATAAATGTCATTGAAAGCGTAGATTGCTCTGGGTACCATAGACATTTTAACTATGTTTATTCTTCCGATTCATGAGCAAGTAATGTTTTTCCATCTTTTTGTGTCTTCCTCAATGTCTTTCAAGATTGATTTGTAGTTTCTAGAATATAGGTCCTTTACGTCTCTGGTTAAGTTAATTCCAAGATAACCTATGATTTTTGGTGCTATTGTAAATGGGATGGATTCCCTAATTTCTCTTTCTTCAGTCTCATTGTTCGTGTATAGAAATGCAACTGATTTCTGAGCATTGATTTTGTAACCTGTCACATTACTGAATTGCTCTATAAGTTCCAGTAGTTTCGGGGTGGAATCTTTTGGGTTTTCCATATAGAGGATCATGTCATCTGCGAAGAGAGACAGATTGACTTCTTCTTTGCAGATTTGGATACTTTTATCCCTTTTTGTTCTCTGATTGGTGTTGCAGAGACTTCTAGTACTATGCTGAATAATAATGGTGAGAGTGGGCATCCTTGTCATGTTCCTGATCTTAAGGGAAAGGCTTTCAGCTTTTCCCCATTGAGAATGATATTCGCTGTAGGCTTTTCCTAGATGGTTTTTATGAAATTGAGGAATGTACCGTCCATCCCTACACTCTGAAGGGTTTTAATCAGGAAAGGATGCTGTATTTTGTCAAATGCTTTTTCTGCATCTATTGAGAGGGTCATATGGTTCTTGACTCTTTTCTTGTTGATATGATCTATCACACTGATCGATTTGCGAATGTTGAACCACCCTTGCATCCCAGGGATGAATCCCACTTGGTTGTGATGGATAATCCTTTTAATGTACTGTTGGATCTTATTAGCCAGGATCTTGTTGAGAATTTTGGCATCCATGTTCATCAGGGATATCGGTCTGTAATTCTCCTTTTTGATGGGGTCTTTGCCTGGTTTGGGGAAAAGGTAATACTGGCCTCATAGAATGAGTTTGGTAATTTTCCTTCTGTTTCTATTTTTTGAAACTGCTTCAGGAGGATAGGTATGATATCTTCTTTGAATGTTTGGTAGAATTCTCCAGGGAATCCGTCAGGCCCTGGATCTTGTTTTTGGGAGGTTTTTGATCACTGCTTCAATCTCTTCATAATTAATCGGTCTGTTTAAATAATTTCTTCCTGTTTCACTCTTGGTAGTTTATAGGTTTCCAGGAAGGCATCCATTTCTTCCAGGTTGTTTAATTTATTGGCATAAAGCTGTTGATAAAAGTTTCTAATGATCCTTCCTATTTCATTGGTGTTGGTTGTGACCTCTCCCCTTACATTCATAATTTTATTAATTTGGGTCCTTTCTCTATTCTTTTGAATAAGTCTGGCCAGTGGCTTATCAATCTTATTTATTCTTTCAAAGAACCAGCTTTAGTCCTGTTGATCTGCTTTACTGTGCTCCTGGATTCTAATTCATTGATCTCTGCTCTAATCTTGATCACCTGCCTTCTCGTGCGTGGGTTAGGCCTGTTCCTCTGTTGCTGTTCCAGCTTCTTGAGGTTAGAATATAAAAACTGCAATTTAGATTTTTCTATTCTTCTGAGTGAGGCTTGGATGGCTATGTATTTTCGCCTTAGGACCACCTGTGCAGTGTCCCATAGATTTTGGACCGATGTGTTTTCATTCTCATTGGTCTCCAGAAATTGTTTAAATTGATTTTTACTTTCCTGGTTTACCCAATCATTCCTGAACAAGATGTTTCTTAGTTTCCAAGTGTTTGAGTTTCTTCCAAATTTTTCCTTGTGATCGAGTTCCAGTTGCAAAGCACTGTGGTCTGAGAATATGCAGGGAATAATCTCAGTCTTTTGGTATCAGTTGAGACCTGTTTTGTGACCCAGTATATGGTCTATTCTGGAGAAAGTTCCATGTGCATTCGAAAAGAATGAGTATTCTGTTGTTCTGGGGTGTAGTGTTCTCTATATATCTATGAGGTCCATCTGGTCTAGTATAGCATTCAAAGCTCTTGTTTCTTTCTTGATTATCTGCTTAGGTGATCTGTCTATTGCTGAAAGCGGAGTGTTGATCTCCTACTATTAACGTATTATTGTCTATATGTCTCTTTATTCTGTTAAGAGTTGGCTTGTGTATCTTGCTGCTCCCCTGTTGGGGGTGTAGATATTTATAATTGACATATCCACTTGTTGGATACATCCTTTAAGAATAATATAGTGTCCTTTGTATCTCTAACTACAGTCTTTAGTTTAAAATCTAATCTGTCTGATATGAGAATTGCTACCCCAGCTTTCTTTTAGGTCCATTGGCATGAAAAATGGTTCCATCCCTTCACTTTAGATTCAAGATGAGTCTCTTGTAGACAGCAAATGGATGGGTCATGTCTTTTTATCCAATCTGCCACCCTGTGGAATTTTATGGGAGCATTTAGGCCATTCACATTGAGAGTGATTATTGAGAGATAGGATTTTAATGAGGTCATTTTGCCTGTGAAGTCTTTGTTTCTGCAGATTGTAAATTTCTGTTCTGTATCACTCTTGGGGCCTTTTTACTTTCATAGAACCCCCCTCAATATCTCATGTAGGGCTGGTTTGGTGGTTATGATTTCCTTCAGTTTCTGCCACTCCTGAAAGGTCCTTATCTCTCCATCAATTCTGAACGACAGCCTTGCTGATAAAGGATCCCTGGCTGCATGTTCTTCTCAAATAGAGCTCTGAAAATACCCTGCCAACCCTTCCTAGCCTTCCAGGTCTGTGTAGACAGGTCTGACGTTATTCTGATATTTTTCCCTCTGTATGTAAGGATTTTCTTCCCCCTGGCCACTTTCAATACTGTATCCTTGGATCTAATATTTGCGAATTGCACTATGACGTGACATGGTGTAGTCTAGTCTCATTGACCTTGGGAGGGGTCCTCTCTGCTTCTTGGACATGAATGCTTGTTTCCCTTGCTAGATTAGGGAAGTTCTCAGCTACAATTTATTCAAATATCTCTTCTAGACCTCTCTCTCCACCCCCTCGGGGATGCCGATGATTCTGACGTTGGAGCGTTTCATTGCGTCAGTAATCTCCTGTAACCTACATTCTTGAGATTGGATTTTTTTGAGCCAAGTTTCTATTTTAACTTTCTCTTCTACCATCCCGTCCTCTAATTCACTAATTCGTTCTTCTGCCTCATTTACCCTGGCCATCAGAGCGTCTAGTTTAGACTGCATTTGATTCATAGCATTTTTAATTTCTGCCAGGTCACTCTCATTTCTGCCCTTAGAGATTCTATATGCTCATTAATATTTTCATTAATAATTTTTTCAAGCCCACACATCATCTTGACCATTGTTACTCTGAACTCCATTTCGTACAATTTGGTTATATCCATATCCATATCTTTTCTTTGCTGGGGGGATTTTCTCCTCCTCCTCATTCTGATGAGGAGAGGTTGCAGGGATGCCCAGAGCCCAAATTATTGACCAGGACACAGGCAGTGTGCGCTTGTTTTATAGGGATCTTAGGGATGTCGGCTCCTTGATTTTTCAGCCTGCCTTCTGGGGGAGGGGCCTGCTGCGCTGATATTCAGACAATCCTGTTTGGGTAGAGTTGCCCGTCCCCTGTGAGGGGGGATGGGGATTGGCACAATGTGAGCCAGTATTTCCAGGCTTTTGTTCTCTGGTGGCTTTCCCTGGCGGTTTTCTGTGGCTCTTCTGAGAGAGCAGCAGTAGCCATGTCCTAGCCCCTGTCTCAGAACAGAGAGATCGCAGTCCACTCTCCACTGAGCTCTCTTGGCCACTTTTACTCTGTTTCTGTCAGTGCTGCTAAAAACCCTGCAGTGTCCCGGCATGTGAGCCCCACAGCTGGTCTTCCAGCCCTCACCTCCAGGGCTGGCATGTCTCTGTCCTTTGTGCTTCTAAGACCACCAGCCACCCCCAGTTCCTGCGCGTGCTCCTGTGCTCCCTGTTTCAGTATGGTTTGTGTGCACTCCACAGCACCGGTTTTCAATCTGGTCGTGCACACGCTCCCGAGCTCCTGGTATCAGTCCAGTTCCAGTGAGCGCTCCGGGGCTCCGGTTTTCAGTTTGGACGCACGCCCACTCCCGAGCTCCCGGTTTTAGTCTGGTTCCAGTGAGCGCTCTGGAGCACTGGTTTTCAGTCTGGTTGTGCGCGTTCCCAGGCTCACGGTCTCAGTCTGCTTCCTCGCAGGTGCCGGTCCGGGAGTCTGGCCCACTCCCCAGTGCAAGTGGCTACTGCTTCCCTTCACCCGAGCACGTCAGCTCCTTCCACCTTCCGTTTATCTTCTGATATCTGTGCGCGGATTCACAGCTCCCTATTTCATACCTCAATATTCAGTGCTGGAAATGTTCATTTGTAGAGATCCAGATATATCTCGTCTCAAGCTGATTCCGTGGGTTTTCAGGATGGCCTGGTAGATATCCGGCTCGACTCAGGGGACCAGCTGAGAAAGGGTCTCCGACTCCTCCACCATCTTTTCTCCTCCTTGCAGAAAGTGGTCGCTTTTCTGTTCATAGATTTTCTGCTACTCTTTTTTTCATTCTCCTGTTGTGTTCATAGGTATTCAGAATTGTTTGGTAGTTCTCTAGCTGAATTCCTGGGACCAGATGAACTTTAGATCTCCTGCTCCTTGCCATCTTGGAATGCCTATTTGTCCAATTTTTTTTCTCTTTTCCCCTTTTCCTCTTTTCTGCCATTTTTTGGATTTGGTGATTTTTTTTATTCCATTTTATACCTTTAATTGGCTTATTAGTTGCAACTCTTTGTCATGTTATTTTAGTAGTTGCCTTAAGATAGCTAGTATACATATTTATCACAATCTACCTTCAAGTGATATTACATAACTTTTCATATAAGAACATTATAACACGGGCGCCTGGGTGGCACAGCGGTTAATCATCTGCCTTCGGCTCAGGGCGTGATCCCAGCAATTTGGGCTCGAGCCCCACATCAGGCTCCTCCCCTGGGAGCCTGCTTCTTCCTCTTCCACTCCCCCTGCTTGTGTTCCCTCTCTCACTGGCTGTCTCTCTGTCAAATAAATAAATAAAATCTTAAAAAAAAAAAAGAACATTATAACAGTATAATCATTTCTCTCCTCCAAGACTTTGTGCTATTATCATACATTTTACTTCTACATATATTATTAACCCTACAAGACAATATTATTGTTGCTTTATACAGTCTTTTTAAGATTCAAATAAGAAAAAATGTTTATATGTATCTCTCTATATATAATTTTTAGTGTTCTCCTTTCCTTTGTATAGATTCATATTTCTTCTGGTATAATCTTCCTCTGTTTCAACAATTGCCTTTTATAATTCTTATACTGCAGGTCTTCTGGTGATTAATTCTTTCAACTTCAATATGCTTTAAAATGTTCTTATATCACCTTTGTTTTCTAAAGATACTTTCAATGGGCAAAGAATTCTAGGTTCGTTTCCCCCTTCCAGTACTCTGAAGCTGTGGCTCTACTGCATTGTAGCTTGCATAACTAGAGTACAAGAAATACACTGTCATCCTTATCATCGTTCCTTTGTACATGATGCACCTTTTTTCTGCTGCTTTTAAGGTTTCTATATCACTGGCTTTAAGCAGATTAGACTTAATGTTGTTTCTTCATGTTTCTTGTGCTTGAAGTTTATTGGTGTTTTTGAATGTGTCCGTTTATAGTCATCAAATTTGGAAAATATTCAGCCATTATTTCTTCCCATACACTGGATTTTCAGAGAGTTCCTTTCTTTCCCCTGCAGTCTTTTTTCTCCTTATGTTTCTTTTTGAATACTTTCTATTGTCTTCAAATTCACTACTCTCTTATTCTGTAATGTAATCTGTTATTAATCCTACTTGGTTAGGATTAATTCCTATTAGTTACTAATCTTGTCAATCTTATTTTTCATCTCAGATATTATAGTTTTTATTTCTAAAAGTTCAGTTTGGGTCTTCTATATCTTTCATGTCTCTACTTAACATGTTCAGTCTTTTTTCTACATTCTTAAAAATATCAAATACAATCATAACTAGTTTAATGTTCTTTGCTCACTATATCATCTGTTATTTTGGGGTCAATTTTGATTCATTGGTTGATGGATTGGATTGGTTGGTTTTTTTTCCTCCTCATTATGGGTCTTATTGTTTTACTTTGAGCACTGGGTAACTTTTGACCAAATGCCAGACAATGTGATTGTTGAGTGCTAGGCATTTTTGTATTCCTATATTTTGTGCTTTGTTACAGGACACAGTTTAATTTCTTAGGTACAATTTGATCCCTTAAATTGCTCTTAAATTTCCTTAGTTAGGACCATAACAGCATTTAGTCTAGGGTTAATTTATCCTCACTGAGGCAAAGCCATCCTGAGTATTCTACCTAATATCTTGTGATATATGAAGTATTCCACTTTGCTTATGGGAACAGCCACTGTTCGAAGTCCCCTGATTGTTCCCTCTAATCCTTTCAGGTAGTTCTCTTTCCTCGGCCTCAGGTGCTTTTCTCTCACACACAGGCTGATCTGTACTGAGCTAAATAATAAATGGAGACCCTCTGTAAATTCCTTTCTGTGTGGCTCCCTTCTCTCCAGTACTCTGCCTTGCAAAATCTAGCTACCTCAGCTTCCTCAGGTTCCCAGCTCTGTGTCCTCAAAAAAGAGACTGCTCGGCTCTACCTGGCTTCCCCCACCTGCCCCTGTATCTTAGGAAACTTTCTCCAGGTAGTTAGCTAGGGTAATCAGAGGGCTCCGTTCATGTGTTTCCTTTTTCCATTACTCCATTCAGTTCTTCAGAACCATGGCTTCATATATTTTGTCTGGACTTTTGGTTTTTTGTTTTTCTTTTAGGAGAGACAGTAAGTATGGTCCCTTTTCCCCATCTTTTTATAAACAGGAATTTATATCCTTATGCTTTAGCTGTACATCATGTTAGCTATCATATACTTAGCTATTTTGATTCCAATCTGACAATATATGTTTTTTATTAGAACATCTTGCCATTTACATTTAACATAATTACTGATATATTTATGTTTGGATCTGCCATTTTATCAAGCTCCTGTGTTACCTTTTCTATATTCCTTTTCCTTCCTTCTCACCTTCTTTTGGATTATTTAAGGACGGGAGAGTACAAGAAGCAGCTGACAACTCTCAGATAAGGCTCACTCTGGGTAATGAGAATCACCTTAGCAGATATTATGCCCCCTTTCTGGAGGCAGTCCACATGCAATGGTTGGTTGATGCAAGAATCTAAGGACCTAGTCCCCTCACCTTGATTTGCAACAACTCTGAGGAGCCTCCCACTACAGAATTCCCATGGGATTGGCTGAGGCCTTTGCTGTGACCGCCTCTCAGCTCAACATTGTGGTGCAGGGGCCCTGCCAGGTAGGCTATACAACTCAAGAAATTCTATGCTATTAGAAGTATTTGTGGTGAAAAAAAAAAGATACCTGTAGTATTTGCAACAAGTCCTTATAGGAGAATCATATTATACTGCTAAAGTTCTAAAGCAAAGCCCCACCTTCTATGGCAGACACTAATGTCTTTTGAAAAACAGCTGTTGGTGCACTACTGGCCCTGAGAGAGACAGAGTGCCTGAACATAGCCAAACAGATGTCCATGCAGCCAAAACTGCCTTTGATGATCTGGCTCTGTCAGATCCACCAACTCATGAGGCCAGGCAGATCCATCAGCAATCCACTGTAAAAGAAAATGGTACTAAGGGATCAGGCATGAGCATGGCCACAGGGAACTTGTGAGCTTCACATGAGGTTGACATGAATATGTCATCCCCATTGTTGCATCAATGTCTCTTCTTCAGCTCACACCTGTAGCCACACTGGGGCCAAGGGAATATTTGAGATCAGCTTACTGAGGAGAAACAAGGACCAAGCCTGGTTTGCATGTTGGTCAGTTTTGTATTATCAGTACAAAGCCAAAAAGGGACTGCTGCCACATTACAGCCCTACTTATGGCAGCCCTGAAAGGCAGCAGTGAGTGACATCCTCGTCATGACATCCTTGGGCACCACACCTCACCATCTACTTTGCAGGAGGCAGGAGGAAGCCTAAAGTCAGAACATATATGGACTCATGGGAGGTGAAAAAATGCTCAGCTGGTTGAGGAAGAGTATAGCAGGAAAACAATTGGGAGGTCAGAGGAAGAGGCATGTGGATGCATGTATGGAGCGGGTACAAAGTGTGAGGGTCACTGGATCAGAGGTTAGTGTCCACCAGAAAACATCTACTACAAAGAGATAGCAAACATCCAAGTGAACAGAATGCCTCAGCCAGCTGGTGATCAGCTGGTCTCTCATCACCACCTCAGGGCTGACTCAACGGGTATATGAAGAGAATGTCAGTGATGGCAGGGGTGGAGGTAACTAAGACCAATGTGTCAACTGCTGCTGCTGAGTGTCCAGCATGCCAATGACGGCCCGATACAACACCATCCTGAGACAATCAACCAGACACTTTGGGGCAAGTTGAGTCTATTGTACCCTTTCAATCCTGGAGAAGGATGATTTAATCTTGCCTCTAATAGACATATTCTGGGGATGGGTTCACCTTTCCTACCACAAAGCCTCATGCTCTGATCCTGGGGGCAGCCTGGACCATGACTATCAGTACGAGGATATAAAGGCCCACTCCTCTTGCCCCAAATTAGAACAATTCTGAATGGCTATCCCAGCTCCAGAGTACTCCCACTGGAGTGGCTGAGGCCTTTATTGTGACTGTGTTACAGCTCACATTCTCCCTCTGCCAAGACTGCCTTACTCCCATAGGTATTGTTTCCAAGAGCACTTCTCAATAAACTTCCTGCACAAAAGTCTCCACCTCAGAATGTACATCCCGGGGAACCTGCTTGCAGTAGAGGACAAGGTTAGAGACAAAAAGACCAGCCTAAGCCAAACGGCATTGAGTGCCCTCTTCTATACACTGTCCATTGCTGATCCAATCCAGGACTAAGGGGCACATTATAGCATTAGGATCTCAATGACAAAACTGTTAATTCTGATTTCTGAGTTTCAAAAAAAGGGATCCAGTGTTTGCAGCCTTGAAAGTTCACCTAGTGCCTGGGCTTCTGAATTAGAAAATCAGGATTTCAAGAGAGAATAAGCAGAATGTTGTTGAACTGGCAAATACACTAAAAACAAAAAGAGTCACATTTGTAGCCACTGGCTGCAATATAATTTGGGTTAAATAAAATCATACAATAAAATATGCCCTGTATGAAATTTCTGAACAAACAGAATAGCTTGAACATAATACCAAGTATGAGAATACTGGCATTCTAATACAGAAAAATAAATTGTCTAGAGAAGAGCTTAATAAACCAGATTAAAGCTATAATATAATAATTCCTGCAGTTGGTTATATGTTGTCCAGCAATGTCTTCAATGAATCCTGAGAAAATTTAAATATTGATCTGTAATAGAAAACTGCCAATTCTGATTGGTCAAGGAGAAATAGAAATTTAGCTACTATGCCCTCTTTTTCTCCCTTCTCTTTCTTTTTTTCGCTCAGAGATATTTTTTTCCTGCCACAAAAGCCAGGGATTACCAAAAATAAAAACAAGCCCTTGAAGTCATATAAGCACCTGAAACAAGAGTGTGACTCTAACATATGTCTTCCTTGAATTTTTACAGATGCCATATTTATAAACTTCATATTAATCTGTATCTCTATTCACTTTATCAAATGAGTGAGGTATCCAGCAACTAGATTTACTGTGATTATCATTTTATCACACTTGATTAAATGATTTTAATATATTAAAAAATCCTGTATATATAAATACCATAGACAAGTCCATATTGAAACATAATTAAATAATGTGCCAAAGGGGATAAAATAATAATTTGGGGCCCTAGAGAAAATAATGGTTCAAATTCAATACTAGAAATACTACAAGTTCAGTCAGAGAGCAGATAAGAGCCCTAGTGGCATTTAGTTTTCTCAGTCAATATCCTAACAATAACCAACAGTTCTTATTTCCCTCCAGAACTCTTCAGTACATTCTTTGCTTCATCAAGAAATCAGTGTCTGTTTATAGTGGGTCTTATTTTTAAAACTGCCAGGATCAACTGATAGAACACCATCTATAGTTTCTTCAGAATACAGTTGCTACATGCATTAGCAGTATTTCAGTAAAAGGAGTATTTCAATAAAAGGGACGAGGCTCCCTTTTCCCAACTCCCAGAGCTGGGCTGGCTCCATCACCTCAGATCTTCTGCCTGCAAACTCAAAGGAGACAGGAAGTGAGTCATGGTAACCTACATTGTTAAGAGCCAGAGAGGAAAAGAAAGGGCTTCAGAAGTATCTAGGCTTCTTCTCAAACTCAATACACGTGAAACAAATAATCAAATAAAAAAATGGGTAGTAAGGAGGGCACGTATTGCATGGTGCACTGGGTGTTATACGCAACTAATGAATCATCGAACTTTACATCAAAAACCAGGGATGTACTGTATGGTGACTAACATAATAAAAAAACATTTTAAAAAATGGGCAGAAGATATGAACAGACACTTTTCCAATGAAGACATACAAATGGCTAACAGACACATGAAAAAATGTTCAAAATCATTAGCCATCAGGGAAATTCAAATCAAAACCACAATGAGATACCACCTTACACCAGTCAGAATGGCAAAAATTGACAAGGCAAGAAACAACAAATGTTGGAGAGGATGTGGAGAAAGGGGATCCCTCCTACATTGTTGGTGGGAATGCAAGTTGGTACAGCCACTCTGGAAAACAGTATGGAGGTCCCTTAAAAAGTTAAAAATTGAAAAAAAAAAAAAAGTTAAAAATTGAGCTACCCTATGATCCAGCCATTGCACTACTGGGTATTTACCCCATAGATACAGACATAGTGAAGAGAAGGGCCATATGCACCCCAATGTTCATAGCAGCATTGTCCACAATAGCTAAATCATGGAAGGAACCGAGATGCCCTTCAACAGATGTCTGGATTAAGAAGATGTGGTCCATATATACAATGGAATATTACTCAACCATCAGAAAGAACGATTACCCCACATTTGCATCAACATGGATGGGACTGGAGGAGATTATGCTAAGTGAAATAAGTCAGGCAGAGAAAGACAATTATCATATGGTTTCACTCATTTATGGAACGTAAGAAATAGGAAGATCGGTAGGAGAAGGAAGGGAAGAATGAAGGGGGCTAAACAGAAGGGGGAATGAACCATGAGAGACTGTGGGCTCTCAGAAACAAACTGAGGGCTTCAGAGGGGAGGAGGGTGGGGGATTGGGATAGGCCGGTGATGGGTATTAGGGAGGGCACATTTTGTATGGAGCACCGGGTGTTATACGCAAATAATGAATCATGGAACATTGCATCAAAAACTGGGGATGTACTGTATGGTGACTAATATAACAAAATAAAAATTATAAACCTCAAAAAAAAAAAAGAAGTATCTAGGTTTCACTTATGTGTTTCCAGCATGATAAAAAAAGTAAATCTTTCAGAAGAGTCAAAAAGGAAAAACATCTAAATGATCTGAGGACATGAATTTGGCTTCTAAAATGCAGGACATTTTGTTTTCTTTTGCACACATTCACTTTACCCAATCTAGATTCCCTTCCCTGGATGCAGCACTCAACCCTGTGGCTGCCCTCATTTCTATTGTTACATAATGACAGAAAATTGCAATAAAACACATTCACACATTTTTACATCTACAAAGTGCCTGACACTAAACAATTCTGGTCTGGTCTTTGCAAAAATTTCAGCTTTTATTTAGCTAAGCCAAAAATAAAACAAATAAACAAATGTCCTATTTCTCTTAGGAAACTGCCTACTAGCAAAACTCCTCTGGTTAAATATATAAATTTTTGCTCCCAGGGGGCCAAGATAACACATGTGCCTATAAATAGCAGAGAAAGCTCTTCTGGAAAGTAATACATGAAAACGGGTTATGTCAAGCACCTTTCTCTCTGAGGCTTGTGTCAGCCCTGGTGCATTTCCCCAAATGGCTGTCCTGCTGAGCCTGCTTATTCTCAAGTCAGTCTAGTCACTTTCAGCCATTGCTTTTGCCAACAGGACAGAAGAAACAGAGAGAGGATTTTTGTAAGTAATCTTTTATCCTCAGCACTGCCAAGTCATTCTTCACTCAGAATACTCTTTTTCTTGGAATTGCCCAAGTTGTTAACAATAAATAATGGAATATTATAAAGCACTACCTTATTCATATTTTATTTAGCTTAATTTTTAGCTTGCCACTTCCTAATTCCAGAATCTAATCAGCTCCAGTTTTAGCAATAACCTCATACTCTTTCTCTGCATCCTGCCAACCAAGAAAGTCAGTTCTTATTTGGGGCTTCTGACTTGGACCAGTTGGTAACATGGCCTTGAGACGTGTGTAGAGGACCTCTCATCCCTGACAACTGCCTCAGACTGTGCAAACTTGACTGGCTCACTGCCTAGGAATTGCCAGGATAGACAAAAACGCAGGTATGCTCCACTCTGTGACTTAGAAAATTCACTCCATTCATATAAAAATTAAAATATACACAAAAAAGATCATGTCTCTCTCACTGTTTAATTTACCTGCAAAGCTCCAGCCCATACCAGTCATCAATCTCACTTATATTACAAAAATCCAGGAAGATGCTCTCTTAAAATTATTGGGTTTTGTATTTATATCTAACTATAATAAATTTTATTTTTTCCCTCCAATCTTTTAAAAAAAATGTAGGGCTTTTTTATGTAGAGAGAATACCCTGTACTCCCTCTCCCCACAGCACCCACTTTCCCTAATTAGCATCTTGCATTACTGTGGTACACTTGATGAACAAATACTGACACACTAACTAAAGCCTTTAGTTTACATTAGGGGTCACTATTTGCACTGCACATTCTATGGGTTTTGACAAATGTATAATGCATGTATTCATCATTACGGTATCATACTGCCCTAAAAATGTCCTGTGCTCCATCCCTCCCCTACCTCCCTACCACTCCCCAAACTCCTGGCAACCACTAATCTTTTCACTGTTTGTCTTTTCCAGATGTCACATAGCTGAGATCATAAGGTATGTAGCCTTTTCAAACTGACTTCCTTGACTTAACAGCATGTATTTAAGGTTCCTCCATGTCTTTTTATGGCTTGATAGCTCTTTTTTTTTTTTTATTGAGGAATACTGTTCCACTCCTGAGAGAGCGTCTATCTCTTCCTCCTCCTCCTCCTTCATCATCATCATCACTATCGCTATATGTCAGGCATATTCTAAGTGCTTTATACATGTTAACTTAATCCTTTCAACAACCTTATAAGTACTAGTACTAGTAATATCCCCATTTTATAGATAAAAGAGGAACTATTTTACAGAGGAAACAGGGCAGAGAGCCCAAGCCTGCAAAGCTAATAAATGGTGGAACAGGATTTAAACTCAGATAGTCTGATCAAAACCACATTGAGAAACCACCTTACGCCAGTTAGAATGGCAAAAATTGACAAGGCAAGAAACAACAAATGTTGGAGAGGATGTGGAGAAAGGGGATCCTTCTTACATTGTTGGTGGGAATGCAAGTTGGTACAGCCACTCTGGAAAACAGTGTGGAGGTCCCTCAAAAAGCTAAAAATAGGGCTACCCTATGACCCTGCAATTGCACTACTGTGTATATACCCCAAAGATACAGACGTAGTGAAGAGAAGGGCCATAGGCACCCCAATGTTCATAGCGGCATTGTCCACAATAGCTAAATTGTGGAAGGAGCCCAGATACCCTTCAAAAGACAAATGGATAAAGAAGATGTGGTCCATATATACAATGGAATATTACTCAGCCATCAAAAAGAATGATTACCCAACATTTGCAGCCACATGGACGGGACTAGAGGAGATTATGCTAAGTGAAATAAGTCAGGCAGAGAAAGACAATTATCATATGGTTTCACTCATTTATGGAACATAAGAAATAGCAGGGAGATCGGTAGGAGAAGGAAGGGAAAAATGAAGGGGGGGTAAACAGAAGGAGGAATGAACCATGAGAGACTGTGGACTCTGGGAAACAAACTGAGGGCTTCAGAGGGGAGGGGGGTGTGGGATTGGAATAGGCTGGTGATGGGTGTTAAGGAGGGCACATATTGCATGGAGCACTGGGTGTTATACACAAACAATGAATCATGGAACACTACATCAAAAACTAAGGATGTACTTACTGTATGGTAACTAACATAATAAAAAATTTAAAAAATAATAATAAAAAAATAAACTCAGATAGTCTGGCTCTAGGGTCTATGCCCATAACCACTATAATATACTGCTTCATGTAAAAGTGTCTACAATATTTTTCAGAGCCTAATCTTGTTTTATTAATTCACAGAACTAAACTGAATATATAATTACATATAACTAAATTGGGGTGCTCCTTATTATTTCTCAGGAAGAGTAACATCTTAGTTCCTACATCTCTCTTTGCTTTTATTTGAGTAACTCTAGAATGAGTTACCCACATTAGTAATATCAGTATACATAAGTATAATTGGTGACGGTAACTAGACTCTTCATCTAATCTTCAATTCACCTTCAATTCCATTATATAGTATTTCCATAATAACTGCAGCCATCTTAGCCAAAATTATACTTTCTAACATCAACTGTAAAACGTAGGATATTAATTTTACAAGATTATGAAAATTCCAGGCTGAATAACACTGGGTCCACTTATAGTCCTGTTGTTGTGAGAGGCCCTTGGTTAAATACTACCTCAATCTCAACATCACACGCTCTGGGCAACACAGCAACCTGGGAGGCAACTTAGCAGGAAAACTACTCTTGAAATACTGATAGTATTTCTGCATTATGACTGCAAAACATAATGGAAGAGCAATTTGGCAAGAAAAAGAAATGAAAGATAAACACATTGGAAAAGAGTAAAATTATCTCTCTTTGCAGATGGCATGATTTTAGGTACAGAAAACACTAAATAATAAACAAGTTCAAGACTGAAGACACAAGACTCTCAACAAAGTGGATACAGAGGGACGATCTCAACATAATAATAGCCATATGTGATAAACCCACAGCTAACAAGACACTAACTGGTGAAAAGCTGAAAGATTTTCCTCTAAGATCAGGAACAAGACAAAGATGTCCACTCTTACCACTTTTATCCAACATATTACTGGAAATCCTAGCCACAGCAATCAGACAACAAAAAGAAATAAAAAGTATTCGGATTGGTAAGGAAAAAATAAAACTGTCACTATTTGCAGATGACATGATATTATGTATAGAAAACTCTAAAAACTCCACCAAAACACTATTAGAACTCATCAATGATTTAGTAAAATTGCAGGATACAAAACGAATATACAGAAATATGTTGCTTTTCTGTACAATAATAACAAACTAACAGCAGCAAGGGAAATTAAGAAACAATCCCATTTACATTGCATAAAAAAAAAAAACCTAGGAATAAATTTAGCCAAGGAGGTGAAAGACCTGTACACTGAAAACTATAAGACATTCATGAAAGAAACTGAAGACAGCATAAATCAATGGAAAGCTATACCATGCATAAGGATGGGAAGAATTATTATTGTTAAAAATGTCCATACTGACCAAAGCAATCTAGAGATTTAATGCAATCCCTATCAAAATACTGAAGGTATTTTTCACAAAATTAAAGCAAAAAATCCTAAAATTTTTATGGAACCAGAAAAAAATGAAACAGAACAAACAAAAACAAAACAACAACAGCAATACCCCAAATAATCAAAGCAATCTTGAGAATAAAAGAACAAAGCTGGAGGTTTCACAGGCCCAGATTTCAAACTATACTACAAAACTATAATAATCAAATCAGTATGGTACTGGCCCAGAAACAGACAGAGATCAATGAAACAGAATAGAGAGCCCAGGAATAAACTCATGTTTATATGGTCAATTTATCTACAACAAAGGAGGCAAGCATATGCAATGGAGAAAGGGCAGTCTTCAATAAATGGTCCTGGGAAACGGGAGAGCTACATTCAAAAGATTTAAACTGAAGCACTTTCTTACACTACACGTGAAAATAAATTCAAAATGGATTAAAGACCTAAATGTAAGACCTGAAACCATAAAACTCCTAAAAGAAAAAATAGGCAAGAAGCTCTTGAATGTTGGTCTTACTAACGTTTTTTGAATCTGTCTCAGGCGAGGGCAATCAAAGCAAAAATAAACAACTGGGACTATAAAAAGTTTTTGCACAGCAAAGGAAACTATCAACAAAATGAAAAGGCAACCTACTGAGTAGGAGAAGATATTTGCAAATGATATAGCCAATAAGGATTTAATATCCAAAATATATAAACTCAATCCCGCAGAACAAATAATCCAATTAAAAATGGGCAGAGGTCCTGAATAAGATATTTTCCCAAAGACATACGATGGCCAACAGACACATGAAAAGGAGCTCAACATCAGGGAAAAACAAATCAAAACCGCAATGAGACGTCACTTCATACCTGTTAAAATGGCTATCATCAAGAGGACAGCAGTGGTGAAAACGTGGAGAAAAGGCAACCCTTGTGCACTGTTGGTGAGAATGTAAATTGGTGCAGCAACCACTATGGAAAACAGTATGGAGGTTCCTCAAAAAACTAAAAATAGAAGGACCTGAGGCACCTGGGTGGCTCAGTCGGTTAAGTGTCTGACTCTTGATTTCAGCTCAGGTCAGGATCTTAGGGTTGTAAGATCAAGCCCTGCATTGGGCTCTGTACTGGGCATGGAGCCTGCTTAAGATTCTCTCTCTTCCTCTCCCTCTGTCCCTCCCTGCAAGCTCACACACTTGCACGCTCTTAAAAAGAAAAAATAGAACTCTATGATTCAGTAATAATACTACTGGGTATTTACCCAAAGAAAACAAAAACACTAAATGCAAATAGATATATGCATGTGTGTCAACTATACTCAAATTAAAAAAAAAGAAAAAGATATATGCACCTCTATGTTTATCACAACATTATTTTCAATTAACAACAAAGGGAAGCACCCTAAGCATCCACCGATAGATGAATGAAGAAGACATGCCATATATACACAATGGAATATTATTCAGCCATAAAAAAAGAATGAAATCTTGCCATTCACAAAAGGAAGGACTTCAAGGGTATGAATGTTAAGTGAAATAAGTCATACAAAGAAAGACAAATACATGATTTCATGTTTATGTGGAATCTAAAAAACAAAACAAACAACAGAAACAGACTCATAAATACAGAGAACAAACTAGTAGTTGCCAGAAAGGAGAGAGTGGGAGGGATGGGTGATACAGGTGAAGGGGATTAAGAGGTACAAACGTCCAGTTATAAATAATAAGTCCTGCAGATGAAAAGTACAGCATAGTGAATATAGTCAATAATATTGTAATAACTTTGCAAGGTGACAGATGGTAACTAAACTTATTGTGCTGAGCATTTCATTACTACATCATACACCTGAAACTAACATAATATTGTATGTCAACTATACTTCAATGAAAATTAATTAAAATATAAAATTTTAACGGATTACAGATTTGAACATATTATATGACACCACAAAATCCCTAGAAGAAAATAGAGGTGGTAATCTCCTCAACATTACTGTTGGCAAAGAGTTTTTGTATTTGGCTCCAAAAGCTAAGACAACAAAAGGAAAAATAAACAAGTGAGACTACAACATACTAAAAGCCTTCTGCACGGCAAAGGAACCCATCAACAAAATGAAAAGGCAACCTATAGAATAGGAGAAAATATTCGCAAATCATATATCTGGTAAGGGGTTAACATGCTAAATACATAAACAACTCATACAGCTCAATACCAAAAATAATAATAATAACATCCAGTTAAAAATGGGCAGAGAATCTGAACAGAAATTTTTCCAAAGAAGACATACAGGTAGCCAAAAGACACATGAAAAGATGTTCAATACCATTTAATCATCAGGAAAATACAAATCAAACCACAGTGAGTTAACACCTCATACCTGTTAAAATGGTTATCTTTAAGACAAGAGAAAACAGGTGTTGGTGAGAATGTGGAGAAAAAGGAACCCTCATGCACTGTTGGTGGGAATGCAAACTGGTGCAGCCACTGTGGGAAACAGTATGGAGGTTCCTCAAAAAATTAAAAATAGAACTACCATATGATCCACAAATTCCACTTCTGGGTATGCCTTCAAAGGAAACAAAAACATTAATTCAAAAAGATACCTGCACCCCCATGCCCATCGAAGCGTTATTTACAATATCTAAGACACAGAAACAACCTAAGTACCATCAATAAATGAACTGCTAAAATGTGTGGGGGAAATACACACACACACACACTCACATAGACACAGTGGAATATTATTCAGCCATAAAAAAGGAAATACTGCCATTTCCAACAATATGGATAGACCTAGAAGGTTATACGCTAAGTGAAGTCAGTCAGACAAAGATACCTTATGACCTCACTTTTTGTGGAATCAAAAAAAAAAAAACACAAAAAACTTTATATACAGAGAATGGATTGATGGTTTGCCAAAATGAGTAAAGATGATAAAAAGGTACAATTTTCTTTTTCTTTTTTAAAAGATTTTATTTATTTATTCGACAGAGATAGAGACAGCCAGCGAGAGAGGGAACACAAGCAGGGGGAGTGGGAGAGGAAGAAGCAGGCTCATAGCGGAGGAGCCTGATGTGGGGCTCGATCCCAGAATGCCGGGATCACGCCCTGAGCCGAAGGCAGACGCTTAACCGCTGTGCCACCCAGGCGCCCCAAAAGGTACAATTTTCTAGTTACAAAATAAATAAATTGTGGGGATGCCATACATAGTGGAGACTAGTTAATAATACTATATTGTATATTTGAATGTTGCTAAGAGTAGATCTTGAAAGTTCTCACAAGAAAAAAAATGTAAGTATGTGTGGTGACAGATATTAACTAGACTTACTGTGGTGATCATTTCACAATATACACATATATCGAATCATCACATTGTACACCTGAAACGAATGTTACATGTCAATTATATCTCAATTATTAAAAATTATTATGTTAGTTTTGACAATAACTTGGCTATGTAGGACCCATGTTATTTCTTTTAAAGATTTTATTTATTTGTCAGGGAGGAACACAAAGGTAGGGGAAGCAGCAGGCAGAGGGCAAAGCAGGCTCCCTGCTGAGCACGGAGCCTGATGCAGGACTTGATCCCAGGACCCTGGGATCATGACCTAAGCCAAGGCAGACGCTTAACTGACTAAGCCACCCAGGCTTCCCTTAAGAAGTATTTAGAGGTAAATGTTAGAATGTCTGTATCTTTAAAATACTTCAATACAAACATAGAGCTTTGAAAAAGAGGAGGGTCAGTTGCAAAAATAATTGTAAAAATGTGAGTATAAATGGCCCAAGTTTCAAAAATCATGCTCCAGCGTCAAGAATTATACTTAACTGGACAAAAAGATGCATGGACACAGAAGCTTTAATCTAAAGAGGCCTCCCTATAAGCACCCCTCCCACCCACCCGAAGTGCTAAATAAAAATTTCTCTAACTTAAAGTAAAACATCAACTTTAAGTGATTCCCTAATATAATTTTAGAGAAACTTTTAGGTTTGTTATACCAATGTTCAGAATCACTAAAGACAGGGATTAGATGATTTGAATTATAACAAAGTATTTCAGAGTAATCACAACTCAGGCAACATGGAATGTTGATTTCCATACTGTTGTCTTTATTGCAGGTGCTTCATTTTCACATCCTACACTGGAATTATTTCCTTAGTACAGTAATAAATATCCTTTGTTCTAAGCACGTTATCTAACAAATAAGGAAGCAAAGATTAATGTTTGGGAGAGAGGAATTAAACTTCAGTTAATACTAACAACTAACTTATTTCATATGACTTAATAAGCCTGCTGTGGCTGACAGTGCTGGTCATTAATTAGGAATAATATAAAGGCAACTAATGAAAAGTAGTAAAGGGCTTAGTTAGATTCTTAGGGATAGCAAATCAATCTAATTAAGATACAAATGGGTTAGACCTACACAGAACACATAATTTCTCTTCAAGGAGCCTAGAACAGAGGAAAAAAATATTGCAGACACACAATCAATATACAAAAATCAGTTGTAGCAATTAATCTGAAAATGAAATTGAGAACAATTCCATTCACAATAGCATCAAAAATAGTAACATACATAGGTATAAACTTAAAATAATAAGTGCAAGACTTGTATACTACGAAGAAAGACAACCATCAAACACTGCTGAAAGAAATCAAAGAAGATGTAGATAAATAAAGTCACCCCATGTTCATGGGTTGGAAGATTTAATATTGTTAAAACAGAAATACTTCCCAAAAGCAATCTGCAGATTCAATCCAATCGCTATCAAAATTTCAACTTTTTTTTTTCCCACAAGAATGAACAAGCTGGTGTTAAAAGTCATATGGAAATGCAAAGGACCCAGAACAGCCCACTCTTGAAAAGAACAAAACTGGAGGACTCACAATCCTTGATTTCAAAACCTATTGCAAAGTTACGGGAATCAAGACAGTGAAGTATTGACATTAAAGCTAGACTTGCAGATTGATGGAAGAGAACTGAAAGTCCAGAAATAAACTCACACATATATGGTAAACTGATTTTTGACAAGGGTTCCAAGACCATTCAACAAATGATGCCATAACTGTATATCAACATGCAAAAGAATGAATTTGGACCCCTTCCTCACATTATATTCAAAAACTAACTCAAACCAATCAAAGACCTAAATGTGAAAGCTAAAAATATAAAATTTGTAGAAGAAAACATAGATATAAATCTTTACTACTGTATCAGTCAAGACTAGATTGATCGATTGATCAATAGACATAGGCAGATAGACACAACACAGAGACAGACAGATTTATTAAGGAATTCGTTCAACCAACTGTGGGGCTGGCCAGTCTGAAATGTGTAGGGCAGCCTGGCAGGCTGGCAGTCTGCAAATTCGGGCAGGACTTGATGCAGAATTTGTTCTCCTCCTGGAAACCTCAGGTCTACTCCCATTCTTGAGGGTGGTCCCCTTTACTTAAAGTCAAGGGACTGTAGATGTTGCCTGTATCTGTGTCTACATCTATAAAGTATCTTAAGAGGAACATCCAGATCAGGGACTAATTAAATAACTGGTTACTACAGCCTAGCCAAGTTGACACAAAACCAACCATCATAATGACCTTGGACTAGGCAACGATTTCTTAGATGCATCAAAGTACAAGCAGTCAAAGGAAAAAAAGAAAAAGAAAAATTGGACTGCATAAAAATTAAAAATTTTTGTGCACCAAAGAATACTGTCAAGAGAGAGGAAAGATAATACAAAGAATGGGTTGCAAACCATGTGTCTGATAAGGATCTAGTATCCAAAATATATAAGAACTCTTACAACTCAACAATAAAACAACAACGAACCCAATTTTAACAAAGGGCAAAAGACTTGAATAGACATTTCTCTAAAGAAAATATACACATCTTGTAAAAAAAAAATGCTCAGCATCATTAGTGATTAGTAAAAACCACACTGAACTCCCACTTTATATCCATCAGGATTGCTAGAATCAAAAACAAATAAGCGTTGGCAAGGACGTGGAGAAAACAGAACCCCCATACACTGCTGGTAGGGATGTAAGATGACACAGCCACTTTAGAAAATATCCAGGCAGTTCCGCCAAAATGATTAAACAGAGCTACCTTATGACTCAACAATTCTACTCCTAGGTATCTACCAAAGAGAAATGAAAACATTTGTCCATGCAAAAACTTGTACACAAATATTCGTAATAGCGTTACATCCAAAAACTGGAAATAGCTCAAATGTCCATCATTCCGGAAATGCTCTGGAATTAGATAGTGGTGACAGTTGCGCAATCTTGAGGATATATTTTAAAACACTGAATTGTACACTGCTAAACGGTGAATTATATGGCATGTAATTTATTTTTTCTTTTTAAGATATTATTTGACAGAGAGGGGGCAGTGAGAGAGGGAACACAATCAGGGGGAGTGGGAGAGGAAGAAGCAGGCTCCCAGTGGAGCATGGACGCTGATGAGGGCTCGATCCCAGAACGCTGGGATCATGACCTGAGCCGAAGGCAGACGCTTAACGACTGAGGCACCCAGGAGACCCTGTGGTTTGTAATTTATATCTCAATTTAAAAAGAAATAGAAATGAAAAGCTCAGGAAATGTAGATCACTCCCAGCTATTCTGGCTTCAGGCCCAGCACTGTCAGGGCTGGAACGGAGTGGTCCTAGTAAAGTAGCAGAACGACACTGCAGCGTTGTCCAACATAGCTTCCACTCCAGCCAGCACCCTCACTGGGTGCAGGAACTAATCATGCTTAGGAGAGAGGACCTGACCAGATTGTCTGTCAGTCAGCACACTCTAAGAGAGCACTACTGGGCAGTGTTCCATACCATGTTAGCTCAAGGGTAGACTGGCTTCATCAATATGTCCAACCTCTACCTAGAGATGCAGGTCAAATATCTGTATTTCAGGTGGGCCAGTAAAGTGTGCGCCAATACCTGTGTGGGATGAATGCATCAGTGAACTACACCAACAATACCCAGTTCATGACAGAAAAAGAAAGCAAACCATCATAAATATCTATTAATGGTGACATGACCATGAAAAGGGCAGGTGGAAAGAGAAGTGGAGCTGGGTTTCAGAGGCAACAGGAACCAGAATTGAATACCACACCCTCCTCTCTGTCCATCTGTTATGTCTGTCTCTGTGGGCCAACCTGTCCTCTGATGGGCTTCATCCTTACAGTGAGAATGGCAGTCTACACTACGTCCTCTCCCTCATCCCACACACATTTGCCCCCAGGAAAATGAACACTGTCCACTTCTCACATGAAAGGAAAGAGGTGGACAATGGTTGTCTACCACACTGCCTTTCAAAATTCCTTTCAAATTATACATAGTTCATTAAAACTTCAATCCAGGCTGGAACATAAATATTTAGAAAGTGAGCTGATGACAGTTCTGGAAGTCATCATGGCGTTTTTATTTGCACTTTTACTCTTTGCTTAGAGGCAACAATTCAGAAAACTAGTGTATTTGGTAACAATGACAGGCATAATTTTCAGTGATGAAAATACTTTCTACAGATGCCTGGGTGGCTCAGTCGGTTAAGCATCTGCCTTCAGCTCGGGTCATGATCCCAGGGTCCTGGGATGGAGTCCTGCATCCGGCTCCTTGCTCAGCAGAGAGCCTGCTTCTCCGCCTGCCTGCCATTCCCCCTGCTTGTGCTCTCTCTGACAAATAAATAAAACCTTTAAAAAATGAAGGTGGCTCATGTCACTGCTCCTCATCTTTGCTTCTAGCAAGACACACCTTCAACATCGCTGACTCTTGACAAATAGCTGACTTTTCCCTTGTCCAGGGAACACATCTAAACCAATGGTGATCATATTTAGAGCCATCATTATTACATGAGTAATGTTTCTCAAAAGAAATGGTCTCAGAATTAGAAAATAGTCATATCCACGCACAGGTGCTAACAGGGAGGCTGTAGATAAAATAGCAACACAACCTTAGAAAGAGAAATGTCTGTAGTGCTTACAACATTTTAAGAGACATCGTACCTAACTCCACAACATTATGTGCTGAAGTTCAGAACTAGAAAGGAATTAAAATAAAGATCGAATAGACAACATTGCAGGTAACCTTAAAATCACACTTTACATAATAAACTATTAAATATTTATTACATAATTATTTGTAACTAATATGTATCAATTTACCCTGGTCAATTAAAAACATTTGAGAAATAGAGTTTAAAAAAAAAAAACCCTCAACAGTTCTTGTAGTAACTGAAGCAGCCCCTCTTTTCACTTTTTCCCTCTTCCACTGCAAGCTGGCATTCCTGTGACCTCACGCAGCGGTTTGCTTCTTACCACCCTGACCCTTTCACTCAATGGTTATGCCAACGCCGGACATGTGAGGCTGGCCACGCTGCTGGGCAGCACACACTCCATGCTAGTGAGGACTGCGCTGTATCACAGCAAGCCACTTTGTCGCTCACTCCAGGAAAATAATGCCTCCACCTGCAAGCTTTTACTTTACTACAGTTTGTTAGAGGAAAAAAGTAATAGGAGATGAACATTTTAATTGAGATAAGATTTGAACTTGGCCGTAACATGATACTTGAAATCTTTGTTTTGCAAAACTGAGTGGCCATGTGTCTGGAACAGGGGTGACGAGATTCCCAGGCTTGGTAAAAGAACTAGTATTAACAGGGGATGAAGGTTTGGATTCTGTGAGGCAGTGTTCAGAAATGCCCATCCCACCAGGGGGAGGGAGTAGCTATGCAAATAAATTCAAGACCAGAGCAATGTGGGCATACACCAATGGTGGGTCCATGGAGACCAGAGATGCAGTGAGGGGATGGGGGGCTGGAGGCACAGAAATATCACTGTCTGCACAGGAAATGCCAAGGACAGCAGTCGCAGTAAAACTAATTTATATACAGCCTAGATAGGAACATTTGAAAGAAAATTAACCTTCATGATGTAGCAATGTCAAATTTAGATACCTGGGGTAGAATCACCCCTCCACCCTAGACCCACACAATCACATGATTTGACATATCTCAAGTATGGGGCTGGTGAAGAACACCAGAGGAATTAACAGCAGAGGGCCAGAAAAGTAAGCAAGAAGGGAGAATTTGGAAAGACAATCAGCACACATGAGGACTCCTCCATGCAACTGCCCTTGCTCCTCTGTATAGAGAGAATGAGTTTACGCACCCAAAACATGGTTACTCAACAGTGTCTGCTATATGCTACATACTCCTCCATTACTTGCCCCCAAAACATTGTTTATTAGACCTTTTGGTACTGAAAGTGTGGTCCACCAACCAGGAGACATCACTGGGAATTTAAGAAATACTAAACCTTAGGGCCTATCCCAGATGTACTGAATTTAAATCATTTGAACAACCCCCGACTCAGATGCCATTAAAATCTGAGCAGCACTTCTCTATACCACTAAATTAAATCCTTCCAGACTGCACACTATACACAAATAAAACTATGATTCTTTGTGCCCCCACAAGACCACACTGTAAATGACTGAAAAATCAGCCAACTTGGCACTGAAGGGATTTCAGAACTTGTCTACTCCAACTTCCTTTTCATGGGTCAGGAAACTACTCCAGAGAATATGTGGGCTATCTAAAGTCTAAGTTATTCTTCAATGACAGTATAACCCTTTAATAATTCACAGGTTACCAAACACCAGGATGAGCAAATCAGTATGCAGGTGTGGTTTATATTCTCTTTAAAAGACATGCTCTCAATCATAGTATGTGTAGCTGTTCAAGAACCTTAGAAATTCAGTCCCGAGAAGATAGATGTCTCTTATGAATGTCCCCCAAAGGCCAACACTTCACCTCTCTTGGCATTTGTCACTAAATAAATTGCCTATTTGCCCATCTCTAAGGCCCAGTAGGTTGTAACCATGAGAAGATGCCGTGTGACACTCACCACTGTATATACATGCCTGGTGGACTGCATGAACCTAACACACTCTTGTTGAATTAATGAATTAATATAACCAAATAAAACCAATTAACCAAAATCAGACAACTGTTAGTGGTGAAGACAGTATTAAAAGCCAGTCTTTTAACACCTGGCAGGTATATCAGGGGCAAATATTATTAATTTAATCCACATTTTAACTTTGACTAGATAAAAAACAATCAAATAAACATTTACTGAGGTCTTAACCTATCCGGGAATTATAATATATACAACTCCAGGGAGGCAAGGATGAGCAAGAAGAAAGCCCTACTGTTGAGATTTCCTTGGAGGCACCACATACTGACATTTACTACAGTAGACTTTTTTGCGGAGTAAGGGAGTTCTACAACTTGGGTGACTTCAATGTGGTTCCATTCAAGAGTGAAGATGATTAGTGGAAGAGGCAAATTTGAAATGTAATCTTTTCCTTTAATCATGTTTCTTAGCACATACATTCACTTTATGTAGGTTGCATATATGAAATTTTCTACTGGAATGTAGTTGAAATAGTGGGGCCTTCAACCCAAGTTACACAAGCTTTCTTTTGCACTACAAGTACGTTACTTCTTGCCAATGGAACTCATTGTAAAAACCTGCTGATGCCAAAACAGCTGTGCCCACCCAGACGTGGATCTGCCAGGCCCACCACACCCAGGAGCAGGACAGGGGGAAGGGATCCTCTGGCCAGTGTCAGAGGTGCCTGGCATGCCAGGGCTAACATCCAGAAGCCCATCTATTTACCTTCAACCATGACCAGAAATTAAATTCATTCAGAATGCACAAGCAGCTTAATAAAGCACACATAACCTCATATAACTTCTTGAAAAATCAGCCCACACTTTCCACAGTAGAGACTTAATGCAAACGCATATTTTAACCTCAAGATTTAATGCTTAGATCAGTAACATTTTTAAATGCTACCACTTATTGATCACTCTGTATCAGAAAGTAATTAAAACATTCATATTATTTCATGAAACCACAACTCTGGGTAAACATGGACTTTACAGAAGAAAGTGAAGATTACAGAAGCTAACTTGCCCAAAGTCATAGGGCATACTGGCAAAATACTATTCACCCCAGGATTTGCACTGGCTTCCTCTCTACTGCTCTTCTCCGTTTACCAATAATACTAGCCTGTTCACCTTAGAACCTTATTGCTAATGGGCACTTAGGCTCTACCAGAAAGGAGAGCTCCTCCTGCCAACATGATCATTCACTCAATAACCAAGAAGTGACCATAACTTATATTTATGTATGAACTCCGTATTATCATCTATAGTCATGTATAATAAGTGGCATTCCACAAGGATTTAACACAGGGAGGTCTTGAAAACAAGTATTCCAATGTGTTTGGTAAAAAGAACTTAGTGAAGTTTTCATGACATAAAAAGTTACCTCATTTCTGGAGTCATGATTGCAACAATTTCTAATCCAAATAAATAATTCTAACATTTCTTTGCACCCAAATACACTTGTTTTCAAAAGGCAGTATTTTTAATAATCTTAAGTATCTCAAATAAGAAAACATCCAATTTTTTATTTTTAGTTTCAAAAAATATACTTTGGAAGTATGTTATTTAAAATACATTTATAGATAACTTTACAACTTTATTGTGATGACCACGGCCACCGTAACTGGCTGCCAGGACATCAACTCTCAGAATTTAAAGCCAAAAACATCAACACGAGGACAAGCAGGACAACAGAGGTAGGTTGAGAAAAAGATCTACAATCAGAGTGGTAAAGAAGTTAGGAAGGAAACAGATTTCAAACATTAACAGAGGTGATGAACAAAGGGCACGTGGTAGGAAGGAGTCAGAGTACACCAACTGATGCAGCTGGTGAAACAATCTCCAAAGAGTATTCTTCAAATTCATGGTTAATGCTGATTTCAAAGGAAGAGGATGGAGGGGATCACATCCGGAATGATGGGGAAGAAGAAAACTGACGGTGCCTAAAAGAGTTGCAAGGAAAAATCCACTCAGCAGGACAGAAGAGAACTGGTCACAAGAACAGAGGTGACCATGAGCTGGTGGAAAGGGAGATTCACCAGAGAATCATGGCACAGTAGTCAAAACAGAGAGGGAGGGGCCTTTTTAACTGCAGTTTATATTTTAAAACAATACATGTATTCAGCAACCATTACACCACTGGGCTTGGGGATCATACCATTTAGCCTGAAGACATCATTGATTAAAATGTGTTACCCTGGAAACTAGTAATACACTGTATGTTAACAAAGTTGAATTTAAATGAAATTTTTTAAAAAGGGGAAAATGTTACCCTAAATTAAAATGTTATCATCACCAATTATAAATAATTTTTATTCCTATACAGGACCACAATGACAGTAAAGTCTGTAATTCTTCATAATCAAGGGTTTAAGACAACTGTAGTCTCAAAGTGGAATCAAAGACTCACGAGTTCTTTGCAAGAACTGTCTGGCTAATAGAAAAGAGCAGTAGGGGATTTAATACAGAACTGTATTTACACCAAACGAAGGTCAGATAACAGAGCAAAGATGTTTCTGTAGCAGTTTGGCAAGAGAAAAAAGGTAAGAAAACTTGGGATCCAGCAGCACACCATAGTAGAGACACGGCAAAAAAGGGGGGGGAAAGCCAAAAGGAGACGACACCAAATTTACATTTCAAGCAGATTAAATAAAACATCCTCAATTCTAAATTATTTTACATTTTAATTACTCTGTAGTTGAATGTAATTTACTTTATAATTTTATAAAGGCCCAAGAGCGTAAGTTTATACATTTGCATTAGTACAGTTTTATGCATTAAACAATGTTTTAACAAAAATAATTCAAAACAATACCGAGTCTACAAGTACTATGTTTCTCCTTAAAGTCCATACATTACTCAAGATTAAGAAATCTAGGCATTTAGGTATTTTACTTTTCTTGTGTACTCAACTATTTTCACTTGAGTATTCCAAGTGAAGAAAAATCTATCACCCACTTTAAATTATCTGGAGTTTTTAAAATTATAGCAATAGAAAGATAATTTATGATAAGCCAAACATCTGACAATCATTACTTGGCCAATGTGGCTTGAAAAGGAGTAAAACAATAACACACTTCTTTGTCAGTTATCAATTTACTTTTTTTCCTCTATCAAAGGCTGCTAAACTACAATTCATCCCACCCTTGTATAATAACGCGTTTACAATTACCGTGCTTGTTGATTGTAAAAGGAGTCGTCTTTGGACCCCCAAAAATGACATTAATTATCGTAACAAATTTTACTATATTTTAATATGAGGATATCCTGCTAAAAAATCTCGTATTATATTGTAAATTTTCCAGGTTACTTTGTTATCTACTGTTTTTTTAAAAGCGATTATATTACATGAAGAATATACACTCAATTGTTAACAGTGCTTCTTTATAATCTTTGCACAAAGTATTTTAAAAAATTATCCAACTACTGCACTGAACAAACTAGTTTTTACTTTCAACTCAGTAATCTGCTTCTTTACTGACCACAGGTTTCTCATTACTATTGGATTCTTAGTGCCAACTATTAGTCTTCCTTTGGGGGTAAAATATTAACTTCACTTTTGTATAATTCCTTGGCTGTAAAAACTTCCAGATAAACAGCTGCTCATTATTGAACCAGGACAAGATAAAAGAATTCACACAAGTCTACATTCAGCAGCCAATGGATCACTGAACGAACCTTACATGTTATTTGGTTATTCATTTTAGAAAGAATGATTCCTGGAACCTTTTTAAGTTAAGAAAGTGAGATCTATCTGGCTTTGATCGTTGATTTCCTAATGAACTTGCAAAACTTGTGGGTCAGTCTTACAGACCAAACCTCTTCACATCCACTGGTTTTTTTAATCATGTACTCACTCCATGAGTTTCCAAAACTCCCTTATTCCACAAAATGATGGTTTTGACGTCATTTCTGTATCACCAAATACCTTCAAATTTTTCTCTCAGAAAATGCATATGGCATATCTTTTATTTTCAATGTTCCACTACACTTTTAAAATAACATTTTCAGTGTGAACTATGGTAAGATTTCCATCCACTCTTAATATAACTTCTATAAGGCATATTAACTTTAGCATAGAAGATATTTTATTTCCATACATTTCCTGCTTTTTAGTAAACACAGTACTGGTGGGAATTAACTGCCAATGCTCCTATCAATTCTGTAATACACTGCATCCATTCCTTTTTATAATGTTTCTGTTTTATATACAAAATACATATACCTTCCAGAACTATGAGAATTGGAATCTTTTTGTGAAAAAAACCAAAAATCAATCAAGTTGATACTGGAAAATTACATTGATACTTATCAGAAAAGTAAAATCAGTGCCTTTTAAATCCTTCCCAGCAATGAACAATACTATGATTCTACACACAGGTCTAAAAACTGTATTTTTAAAATGAAATCGGGGGAGGGGGATATCTTAAATACCTATCAAATCCCATTATTCATTACACTAGACTTTATCATTAGTACTTATATTCTTTAAACTGTATGCAAGAACACAGTCATGTGTTCATTAAACGGGTTAACACAGTTCTGACCAAAATCTGCAATTCCATGATGCACCTACCATAACCACCCAAAGCGATACATACACATCAAATCTATTAAGGATAATGCACTAATATTTTCCATCTGTCTCCTCTAAATTTTCAAAACAATATTAATTTCACACGTATTTATCAATAAATAAATATATATAGGGAAATATTTAAATCAATGAATTGACATTAATCCAGACTAATTAACCACCTGTGAATAAAACTAATGTATTCTCCAAGCACTTACTCAAATTGAAGTGATAAATTCTTTTAAAAGGATAATTTGAAATTATGAATTTCTTCTGTATTACACCCAAAAACCTCAAATGTCATTATCCTTACAAATGTTCCAAAATTCTGAAAACACTTAACCCATAACAAATGTCATCACTTAAAAATAATAGAAAAAATATGTTAAAACCAGCAATTCTGAAAATTTGTCCTAAAACCATTAAAGCATAACATTGACCTAATAGGACAAGAATTTCATTTTTGTAATCTTTATTAAATTTGTTGATTATCCCCTAGTGTTGCAACTGCTAGCGTTTTAAACAAATTTCGAAGGCAATTTTACAGTTCACTCAATACCATAAACTCCTATAACCTTAGCCACTTTAGAAAACAAAGGAAAAATTGCTTCAAAAACACGGTCTTAGAAATGTTACTATAATTAAGAGCAGCTCTATATTAGCTCCTTCTATAATCAACCAGTGTGTTTTAGATTGCCATGTATATCTTGATTGTGACATGCAAAATGGATTCTGCTTTAGAAACTGTTTAACTGGCATGCAGATTTCTGCAGATATCCATAGTCCCAAAAACAAAACAGGAAAAAAACACCCTCAGGCCGACTCAGACAACATATACTTGGGGAAGAACCCTTCACAATAGTGGATATGGGAAAAGGAAAGAGGACAAGAAATCAAGGTACCCAGATTCTCAGCCCACCAATATAATTTAACATTCAAATGGTTATTAGCTACACTGTATGACAAGACACATTTCCAAAGTGGAAAAAAACGTTGTTAGACTGATTTAGACTACCAGTCATGGTCTTACATACAAGGTCACTGTAACTCAGGTTAATCCTCAACCATTTAAAATTTTTAAGAATGTAGTCCAAGATAATAATTCATTTCAAACCTACTTTGATAAATCACACATGCACTAATTTGTGGGTATATAATTTCTATGTGTCATCTGAAAGCATTTTAAACATCTTTGATAATTAGAAACAGCCATGTTGAAATTAGTAAATTTAGACAAACTGTCACTAACTTTCATGTATTATTAACCAAGAAAAAGTAGCTCAGAGCTTTAACTGTGAATGACTTGATAAAAACATGTCAGGGCATCTTTGAGAAATTTGTCCTTGTTACCTGACCACCTTTCTATTTTCTTCAGGGAATTCATAAGAAAAGAGCATTTTTAACAAAGCAGTATACCCAGTGCTTTGAAATGAAAAACACTGAGTCATTTTGGTAAAGGCAGAACATAAATGAGCTTTCAATTAAGAATTACTATTTGCCAAAGTGGAGGTTAAGTGAAATTGGATAAAATTAATCCCAATTACTAAGTATCAGAAGCACTGGGGGAAGAAATGTCACAGAAAAAAAGAGTAATAAAGAAAAAATGGAATGTGTATCTGGATAATTTGTAATTTATAATTCTATAAGAATTGCTAGAATTCAAACACTTTTAAATAATATTTCTGGTAAACCAAAATTCAAAATATAATACCTGGGATTCCTCTTTCTCCAGAGAAGAAATTAAACTAATTAATTTGTTCTCTGAAATACTCTGCAAATTCCAATTCGCAAGAAGTATACAAAATAGGATAATAATAAAAGGTGTTTATAGATGAATAGCTACCGTAATTCCAATTTTTTCTACCTCAGCAAGGTACTGTACATATACCACATCAATGTAATAGAAATGGCACAGTTTCTGAGGACACGTTCCACATTTTATTTACATTTTAAGACTAACTTTAATCTCAAAATCACATATCCATACACCTATTTCCTTTTTGTTGATTTCACTTAAATGCATGGTTTGTCAAACAAAGACTGTAAACAAATATTTACCATGTCTGTTACATGTAACACACAGGAACGGCTTTTAACAGAAATTCATCGACCTCCCCCACAACATTTTTTATTATAAATACAGGTATCAAAACAATCTTGAACATATTTTTGATACTACTAGTAGTCAGCACCCACACCGCTTCAAAAATTAACACAATTTGTGACAATATTCATTGTACCTGCTACTTTAGACAATTTCAACTGAAGCTCTTTCACTAAGCAAGATGGATAAAGCATGCCATTTCTGTTTTTCCTTCTTGAGATTTTACTTTTCAGAAACACACATGCTTCCACAGCATCTGACTCTTCTCTCCATGTTTTCATCTTGTAAACCTGAATTCTATTTTGAGTACTCCAGGTTTATGCTTAAATGATAGTGCCTTAACAAGAGAAAAAAAATTGTGCTGCATTTTTCCTCCTGTAACCTGAAAACATAATGGTGTACATATATTAAATATATTCTTACAAATGTCCAGGTCATGTTTACCAGCTGGAATTCTTTTACTTAATGTGTGGGTATTTTGCATTGTGATATTTAATCAAGACATTAACATGAGTAGAAGGTTGTTGATTTAAGACAAGTTTGAGAACCACTAAAATTAATTGTTGTATGTTTGTCCTTCTGGTGGCTGTGGAAGCTTCATATTTTCTTTGGACATCATTAGACGTCTTAGCTCTTGAAGTACAACTTTAATGCTATATGAATTTTGCCATTTTGCTAACACTGGTATGCTCCGTGCATCCACCTGAAATGGAGGGAAAAAAGCAAAATTAACTACAGTTTAAAGTACTATGGCACCAATTTATTAAACATACCTTAATGAGAAGCAGTGCCTTTAAAATTCATAGCCTGGCTCTACTTTCACAAAAGAGAACATTATAAAGCTACAGGTTCATATCATACTTAGGAAAAATAGTGCTTCTGTAACAGATATTTCCTAAAAATGTGTGTCTTGTGTGTATGTGTGCTTTTCTATATCACAATAAACATGTAGTGAACTTTGGACATCAGAAATAAACGTTACATTAAATAACTACGTTGTAAACGTATTTGCCAATTGCTTCTTGATGAGGTAAGGTCTGAAAGGTTCCTCTCCATTTCCAATGCCACTACCCAGAATATGGGCAATTATCTTCACTGAGGTTTAGGAAAAAGCTGTGAACCTGACTTGTGCTTTTCAACTTTTCTTACCAGTGTTTTCTCTGCAGCACAATACTGAACAAACCTTCCATTGTAGAAGATGGATAGAATGGGACTGACTGACATCTTATTCCCAGATAACTGACATCATTTGACCTGTTTGGCAGTTCCTGGAAAACCCCACTCACAGGGTTTTTCTTTATCTGACCTCAAAATTCACCACTGAGTACTGCTTATTCCTCCTCCCACCCACATCCATACCTACCCCAGGCATTTGTCAAAAATAATCAGTGTCAATTGTTTTAACATCTCTGCTGCCTGAGTAGACAATACAAACAGGAAGTTGATCAAAATATTTCAGAGGAAAAATTGGGAAATGAGATGTCCACAGGGACCTTGAAAAGTTCCAACATATCCCTGAGAATCTAGAAGACCACACATGTACAGGGTTGTGCACAGGGTTGTGGCTGACCCTAACACATAAAAAAGATTACAACCAAGTGGGATTTATCCCAGAACAGCAAGTTTGGCTCAAGATTTTAAAAGTCAGTCAATATAATACACCATATATTAATAGAGAACAAAAACCGTAATTATTTCAATAAACACAAAAAGGCATTTGACAAAAATCCAACAACTTTTCATGATAAAAAAAACACTTAACAAACCAGGAATAAAAGGGAACTTCCTCAGCCTGAAAAAGGGCATCTATAAAAGCCTACAGCTATTTTCATACTTAATCATCACTGCTACTCAACATGGCACTGGAGGTTCCAGCCAGGCAATCAGACAAGAAAATGAAATAAGAGGCATCAGACTACAAAGAATGAATAGATCAATCTCCATCTGCAGATGGCATGATCTTATATAGAGAAAATCCTAAGGTATCCATTAAAAAAACTAGCAGAGCTAATAAATAGAGTAAAGCTGCAAGATACAGAATCAATTTATAAAAACCATGTCAATATACTTGCAATAAACAATCTAAAAATAAAATTAAGAAAACAATGCCATTTACAATTGGATAAGAATAAAATGCACAGGTATAAATTTAGCAAAAGAAGTGTAGGCCTGATATAAGGAAAACTATAAAATATTGTTGAAAACTTAGACCTGAATAAATGGAAAGACCTCCCCTATCCATGGATCAGAAGACCTAATATTGCTAGGATGACAATACTTCCTCAAAGTGGTCTACAGATGTAATAAAGTCCCTACCAAAATTTCAACTGCCTGGCATTTTTTGTTTTGTGTTTTTGTAGAAACGAACAAGGTTATCCTAAAATTCATATGGATACAAGGAACAAAGAAGAGCCAAAATATTATGAAAAACAACAAAGTTTTTCCAATTTTAAAACTTACTACAATGGTACAGTTATCAAGAAGGATGGTTCTGACATAAGGAACAACATTGGACCAATGGACTACAACTAAGAGCAGAAAAGTAAATCCATGCATATATGGACAACTAACCTTTTGACAAAGGTGCCAGAGAAACATACACAATGGGAAAAGGATAGTCCCTTCAATAAATGTTATTGGGATAACTGGATATCCATAAGCAAAGGAATGAAGCTGAGCCCTTAATTCACATCATACATGAAGACTAACTCAAAATAGATCACAGATCTAACTTAAGAGCTTAAGTAATTTAAAAAAAAAACTCTCAGAAGAAAACAGGAGTAAATCTTCATGACATGGGATTTGGAAATGGTTTCTTAAATATCTTATGCCTAGAGGGCATTCAACAAAAGAAAAAGTAGATAAATTGGCTATATCAAAACTTAAAATTTTTCATTGCAAACCACACCCTCAAGAAAGCATAGACAACCCACAGAATGGGAAAAAAATTCTTGCAAATCATATATTTGATGATGTGTTCCTGTTCTGTATAAAGAACTCTTACAACTCAATAATAAAAAGCCAAATATCTCTCAATATACACTGTTGGAAAGAATGCAAAATGTTATGTTCACTTTGAAAAACAGTGTGGCTATACCTCAAAAAGTTAAACATATAGTCAGTCACCATATGATCCAGCAATTCCATTCCTAGGTATACACCCAAGAGAAATGAAAATATTTGCCCATACAACCTTTGTACACAAATGTTCACAGTAGCAATATCCATGATAGCCAAAAAAGCAGAAAAACCCCAAATGTCTATCAGGTGATGAATGGATAAACAAAATGTGATATATCCATATAATGAAATTATTATTCAGCAATCAAAAGCAATAAAGTACTGATATATGCTACAACATTGATGAACCTTGAAAATACTTGTTCAGCTAAAGAAGCTAGTTACAAAAAAGCACATACAATATGACTCCATTTATATGAAAGTCCAGAACAGGCAAATCAATAAAAACAGAAAGATCAGCAGTTGTTTAGGGCATGGGAAGGTGGGATAAAAAGTGACAATTAAACTAACGGGTGTGGGGTTTCCTTTGAGAGGGACAAAAATGTTCTAAAACTGGATTGTGGTAATGGGTCCACAAACCTGTGAATACTAACAAACACTGAATTATATGCACTTTGAATGAACTGTACGGTATGCAAATTGTATCACAATAAACTGCTTAAAATAGAGGAGAAAGATAATTTTTAAATAATTCTCTTGTAAGTAACTGAAATGATAAGAAGAATATTATAACGTTAAGATGTAAAGTGCTTACTCTGATGCTTTAACTTATGGAGTAGCAAGCCCCTTAGCTTATTTTAAGTAGACTCCATTAAGTAGACTCTTATTTTAAGTAAACTCTTGTAAACAAGAGTTTACAAGTGGAGAAAATATCAAGCTCTTTTCAAATAAAAAACAAACACTTCCAGCTGTAAAGTTACATGATAGTTAAATAAACATAAGTGATTGCAAATCCTGTGAACTACCAACGGAGTACACACACACACACACACACACACACACACACACACAAAGGGGGGGAGATGAAGAGAGAGGAGGGAGAAAAGAGCATGGGAAAATAAATATCGTATCAGAACAAATCTGCCTCTTATCATTCTATAATATACAATAACCTCCAAAACTTGAGACCTCACAGCATAAAGAACTATAATTTACACTTTACAGTGCTAACCACCCACAGGGAATAAGTCTGTCCTATATTAAATAAATATAAACCAAAATTACTAAAGCAACACCCATAATTCACCAGGTACTTAAATAACCTCAAAATATATAAAATTATCCTGGTATATCATCACGAACAGTCAATGTGAGATTACAGCTATGTTACTTACTAGTTATGAAAGTAATACTTTAAATTCTTAAATATCGATCAAGAGAAAAACTGATGTCCAGTGTATTCACCCTACCTCTAACCCTCTACACACTCATCTACACTCTCATAATTAAAATCAGTATTTCTTTTTCTGATTTCAAATCCCCATTCCAGATTGACAACATGAAGTGTTAGTGAGAATGTATGGTCACAGGGTACTGTTACACACAGCTAGCAAGACAGACATGGATACAGTTCTGTGGAGAGTAAGCTGACAATATTTAATCAAGGTGAAGGCAAGCCCCACACCTCAGCAGACATTCCACTTCTAGGTGAATGCCCTGGAGCAGTGCTACTCAAAGTATGTTCCATGGAATGATGCCAGGCCTTGAATTAATTTTCTGCTGGTGCAGCACAAGATAAACACAGAAATTGCAAGTGTTTGAAGAGTTCTATGATAATTTGACAGAGATATTTTTATTTAAAAAATCCAAGCTTGTATTTTATCCTTTTCATTTCATTTTCTTAGTAATTTTTATTGTATCTTACAAAGGTACTGATCTATCACATATTGGAACCAACAAACCAAGCAACCAACACCCAAATCTTGAGAAGCACTGCCTTAGGGTAAAAGAATACATGAATACAAGAATGTCCACAGTAGCAATCTTTTCAGTGAAAACTGAAAACAGTCTAAATGCCCAGCAAGTGAAACAACGAAAAAGAACAATCTAATTTAAATAACTCAACATGGGTGAAGCTCAAAAATCACTGGCAAAAGTGATACAATACAGAAGTATATACACACATACATAGTAGAAGCACAATGATCATGCTCAGTAACGATAAACACAAATTCAAGATGAGACGACCTCTAAGGAAAGTGAAGGGGAAACTGGGGAAAGGTACACAGAGTTAACTATTTATAATATAGTCTTTCTTTAAAAAAATAAAAATAAAAATAAGGGCTATTACAAATAAGACCAACATGTTAAAATTTGACAAGGGAAAATGGAGGATGTTGGTTATATCATTTTCTAAAACTTGTCTATATGTTAAAAATATTTCTTTTAAAAAACACCAAAAATGAGGGCGCCTAGATGGCTCAGTTGGTGAAGCATCTGCCTTCCGCTCAGGTCATGATCCTGGGTTCCTGGGATCCAGCCTGCAACGGGCTTCCTGCTCAGCAGGGAATCTCTTTCTCCCTCTCCCTCTGCCCCACCCCCTGCTTGTGCGCGTGCGCGCGCTCTCTCCCTCTCTCAAATAACAGACACTAAAAATGAGTATGCTGTTGTTCTAGGGTGGACTGTTCTGTATATATCTATGAGGAGCATCTGGTCCTGTGTGTCATTCAAAGCTCTTGTTTCTCTGATGACTTTCTGCTTAGATGATCTACCTATTGCTGAGAGTGGAGTGTTGAGGTCCCCTACTATTAACATGTTTTTATCTATATGTCTCTTTATTCTGGTTAACAGTTGGCTTATGTAGTAGGCTGCTCCCGTTGGGTGCATAGATATTTATAGTTGTTAGATCCTCTTGTTGGATACACCCTTTAAGAATAATATAGTGTCCTTCTGTATCTCTAACTACAGTCTTTAGCTCAAAATCTAATTTGTCTGAAATGAGAATTGCTACCCCAGATTTCTTTTGAGGTCTGTTGGCATGAAAAATGGTTCTCCATCCCTTCACTTTCAGTCTGGATGTATCTTTAGGTTCAAAATGAATCTCTTGTAGACAGCAAATGGACGGGTCATGTCTTTTTATCCAGTCTGCAACCCTGTTGCATTTATGGGAGCATTAAGGCCATTCATATTGAGAGTGATTATTGAGAGATACGATTTTAATGTCATCATGTTGCCTGTGAAGTCCTTGTTTCTATGGATTGCCTCTGTAAATTTCTGTTCCATATCACTCTTGGGGTCTTTCCCCTTTTATAGAATCCCCCCCCCCGTTGATATTTCTTGTAGGGCTGGCTTGGTGGTCACATATTCTTTCAGTTTCTGCCGGTCTTGGAAGCTCCTTGTCTCTCCATCCATTCTGAATGACAGCCTTGCTGGATGAAGTATCCTTGGTTGCATGTTCTTCTCATTTAGTACCCTGAATATGTCTTGTCAGCCCTTTCTGGCTTGCCAGGTCTCTACAGACAGATCTGACATTATTCTGATGTTGTTCCCTCTGTACGTAAGGAATCTCTTCCCCTCACCGCTTTAAAGATTGTTTCCTTGGATCTAAGATTTGTGAATTGTACTATTATATGTCGTGCTGTTGGTCTGTTCTCATTCATCTTGGGAGGGGTCCTCTCTGCCTCTTGGACACGAATGCTTGTTTCCTTCCCCAGATTAGGGAAGTTCTCAGCTACAATTTATTCAAATACCTCTTCTAGACCTCTCTCTCTCCACCCCCTCGGGGATCCCTATAATTCTAGCATTGGAATGTTTCATTGAGTCAGTAATCTCCCGTAGCTTTTTTTCTTGAGAAAGGGAGTTTTTTCCCCATGTTCTCTTTCTTTCTTTTCTATCATCTCATCCTCTAATGCACTAATTCGTTCTTCTGCCTCGTTTACCCTGGCAGTCAGCACATCCAGTTTAGGCTGTATTTCACTCACAGAATTTTTAATTTACGCCAGACAAAAGAATACTCATTCTTTCCGAATGCACATGGAACTTTCTCCAGAATAAACCATACACTGTGTCACAAAACAGGTCTCAACCAATACCAAACACTGAGATTATTCCCTGCATGTACTCAGACCAAAATGCTTTGAACTGGAACTCAATCACAAGGAAAAAGTTGGAAGAAACTTAAACACTTGGAAACTAAGAACCATCCTGCTTAAGAATGACTGGGTAAACCAGGAAATTAAAGAGGAACTTAAGCAATTTATGGAAACAAATGAGAACGAAAACACATCAGTCCAAAACCTATGGGACACTGCAAAGTTGGTCCTAAGAGGGAAATACATAGCCATCCAAGTCTCACTCAAAAGAACAGAAAAATCTAAAACGCAGTCCTTATACTCACACCTTAAATAGCTGGAGGTGGAACAAAAGAAGAGGCCTAAGCCACACACAAAAAGACAACTGATTAAGATTAAAGCAGAGATCAATCGATTAGAAACCAGAAATACAGTAAAGCAGATCAAAACTAGAAGCTGGTTCTTTGAAAGAATTAATAAGATCCATAAGACACTGGCCAGACTTATTCAAAAGAATAGAGAAAGGACCCAAATTAATAACATTATGAATGAAAGGGGAGAGATCACAACTAACACCAAGGAAATAGAAACAATCATTAGAAACTATTATCACAACTATATGCCAATAAACTAAGCAACCTGTTAGAAACGGATGCCTTCCTGGAAACCTATAAACTACCAAGACTGAAACAGGAAAAGATTATCTAAATAGACTGATTAACATTGAAGACATTGAAGTAGTGATCAAAAAACTCCCAAAAAACAAGGTCCAGGGCCTGGATTCCCTAGGGAATTCTACCAAACATTCAAAGAAGAAATAATACCTATTCTCCTGAAGCTGTTTCAAAAAACAGAAACAGAATGAAAACTTCCAAACTTGTTCTATGAGGCCAGCATTACCTTGACCCCCAAGCCAGGCAAAGACCCCATCAAAAAGGAGAATTACAGACCGATATCCCTGATGAATATGGACGCCAAAATTCTCAACAAAATCCTAACTAATAGGATCCAACAGTACATTAAAAGGATTACCCACCACGACCAAGTGGGATTCATCCCCGGGATGCAAGGGTGGTTCAACACTCGCAAATCGATCAGTGTGATAGATCATATCAACAAGAAAAGAGTCAAGAACCATATGATCCTCTCAATTGATGCAGAAAAAGCATTTGACAAAATACAGCATCCTTTCCTGATTAAAACCCTTCAGAGTGTAGGGATAGAGGGTACATTTCTCAATTTCATAAAAACCATCTACGAAAAGCCTACAGCGAATATCATTCTCAATGGGGAAAAGCTGAAAGCCTTTCCCTTAAGATCAGAAACACGACAAGGATGCCCACTCTCGCCATTATTATTCAACATAGTACTAGAAGTCCTTGCAACAGCAATCAGACAACAAAAAGGGATAAAAGGTATTCAAATTGGCAAAGAAGAAGTCAAACTCTCCTTCTTCGCAGGTGACATGATACTTTATATAGGGAAAACCCAAAAGACTCCACCCCCAAATTACTAGAACTCATACAACAATTCAGTAATGTGGCAGGATACAAAATCAGTGCTCAGAAATCAGTTGCATTTCTATACACGAACAATGAGACTGAAGAAAGAGAAATCAGGGAATTGATCCCATTTACAATAGTACCAAAAACCGTAAGATATCTCGGAATAAACTTAACCAGAGAGGTAAAGGATCTATACTGTAGAAACTACAGAACACTGATGAAAGACACTGAAGAAGACACAAAAAGATGGGAAAACATTCCATGCTCATGGATCGGAAGAATAAACATAGTTAAAATGTCTATGCTACCCAGAGCAATCTACACTTTCAACGCCATCCCAATCAAAACACCAATGACATTTTCAAAGTGCTTGAACAAACAATCCTAAAATTTGTGTGGATCCAGAAAAGACCCCGAATCGCCAAGGAAATGTTAAAAAAGAAAAACAAAGCAGGGGCATCACATTGCCTGATTTTAAGCTATATTACAAAGCTGTGATCATAAAGACAGCATGGTACTGGCACAAAAACAGACACACAGACCAATGGAAAAGAATACAGACTCCAGAAATAGATCCTTGGCTCTATGGTCAACTAATCTTTGACAAAGCAGGAAAAAACATCCAATGGAAAAAGGACAGTCTCTTCAATAAATGGTGCTGGAAAAACTGGACAGCTATATACAGAAAAATGAAACTTAACCACTCTCTCACACCATACACAAAAATAAACTCCAAATGGATGAAAGACCTCGATGTGAGACAGGAATCCATCAAAATCATAGAGGAGAACATAGGCTACAACCTCTTTGACATCGGCCACAGCAACTTCTTCATGACACGTCTCCAAAGGCAAGGGAAACAAAAGAAAAAATGAACTTTTGGGACTTCATCAAGATAAGAAGCTTCTGCACAGCCAAGGAAACAGTCAAAAAAAACTAAGAGGCAGCCCACGGAATGGGAGAAGATATTTGCAAATGATACTACAGGCAAAAGACTGGTATCCAAGATCCACAAAGAACTTCTCAAACTCAATACACGAGAAACAAATAATCAAATCAAAAAATGGGCAGAAGATATGAACAGACACTTTTCCAATGATGACATACAAATGGCTAACAAACCCATGAAAAAACGTTCACAATCATTAGCCATCAGGGAAATTCAAATCAAAACCACACTGAGATACCACCTTACGCCAGTTAGAATGGCAAAAATTCACAAGGCAAGAAACAACAATTGTTGGAGAGGATGTGGAGAAAGGGGGTCCCTCCTACACTGTTGGTGGGAATGCAAGTTGGTACAGCCACTGTGGAAAACAGTGTGGAGGTCCCTTAAAAAGTTAAAAATTGAGCTACCATATGATCCAGCCATTGCGCTACTGGGTATTTACCCCAAAGATACAGACGTAGTGAAGAGAAGGGCCATATGCACCCCAATGTTCATAGCAGCTCTGTCAACAATAGCTAAATTGTGGACGGAGGCAAGATGCCCTTCAGCAGATGACTGGACTAAGAAGATGTGATCCATGTATACAATGGAATATTACCCAGCTATCAAAAAGAACAATTTATCAACATTTGCAGCAACATGGACGGAACTGGAGGAAATTATGCTAAGTGAAATAAGTCAAGAAGAGAAAGACAATTATTACATGGTTTCACTCATTTATGGAACATAAGAAATAGCAGGAAGATTGTTAGGAGAAGGAAGGGAAGAATGAGGGGGGGTAAACAGAAAGGGGAATGAACCATGAGAGACTGTGGACTCTGGGAAACTGAGGGTTTTAGAGGGGCTGGAGGTGGGGGGGAATGGGCTAGCCTGGTGATGGGTATTAAGGAGGGCACATATTGCATGGAGTGCTGGGTGTTATACGCAAACAATGAATCATGGAACACTACGTCAAAAAGTAATGATGTACTGTATGGTGAATAACATAACAAAAAAAACACCAAAAATGAAAACAAAGAGAAGTGGTAATAAATTTATATTAACTGTGACAAAGGAAAAAATAATCAGAGTAATAAAAGGGACAGAATTCAAATTGAAGAATCACAAAGGACTTCTCTGAGAAAGCGACATTTACACTGAGAAATGACACATCCGTAAGGATTAGCCAGAGTGGAGGAGATGTCCAGAATGGAAGAATAGACAGTGCAACAGTTAAAGCAAAATGAAAGGTGTGTAGGGCAGTGTGTACCCTGTGAGTCCCAATGAGCCATAGCAAAAAGCATGCACAATGCGGCTGAAGTCATTAAAGGATATTAAAGCACAGAAGTGACATGACACAATTTGTGTATTAGAAAGATCCTCTGGCTCCTCGCTCTGGAAAGACTGGAGGACGTAAAAAAGCGAAATCAGAGAGACTGTTGCAAAAGACGAGATCATAGTCAACATTCATTTCTTGGCAATGTAAACATAAAAATAAGACCTGATTCAAGCTACATTTTCAAGAAAGACTGACAGGACTTAATGGGAGATGGGCAAAGGAAGAAAAGCAGAGAGCGAGAGAGACAAAATGTGAAAAAGCAGATAAGATACCCATGAGATCAGATAAACTTGTTAGAGGTGTGCCTGAAATTTAATCCTGAATTACCTAGTTCCCACAACAATGCAGAACTCACCATTAATTACTGAATTTACAGAGTCTATAATATGAAACCAGCATTTGAGAAGAACAGCTACTCCTGGTAGAGAAATTTAATAAAAATATCTTCCTCATAAAGGCAATGCTGTGTGTCACAAAAGAAATTCCCTAAACAATATTCTTCCTATAAATTCAAAATGTTTTATCATCTTGCTTCTATAGCATCTCTTAATATTACCTGACACAGAAACTGTTAAGAATGCACACTGTAATTTCTAGAATAACCACTGAAAAACAGGAACAGAATTTAAAAAGTTGAGAACAACCATTTCAAAAGTAGACAAGAAAAAAAACATGGAAAAACAGAAACCACAAAATAAATTTATTAAACCTAAATGTATTAATATATTGCATATTAAATAAACTAAATGTTCCCAGTAAATTACAAAGATTGACAGACTGACAGGAAGGACTCTCAGAACCCAGCTTTTAGCTGGCATGCACCAGGTAGGGAGGTTGGGAAGTGACCCAGCATGTCTGGAACTGAGATTTCCAATGATCTGTGCACCTTCTTCCTATCAGGGTCATGCTTTCATCCAGTGTATCCAGCAGGAAGGCACCAGCCATTCCAGGGTCTAGCTGTGGGCCTGCACATTTGACTGAGGCTGGCGGCTAGGGGGCTAGCTCTAGGTCCAGGGCTCGATTCGTAGCCAGAGGGAATTACAAATGTGGAACAGATGAAATATGGAATATACCCTATCATGTTGGAATAGAACTGAAGGTACTGGTATAAACTCATGGCTTTTTTGTTTTTGTTTGTTGTTTTCATTTATTTGTCAGAGAGAAAGAGCACGGGAGCAGTGGAGAGGAGGCAGAGAGAGGGAGAAGCAGACTCCCCGCTGAGCAAGAAGCCCGATGTGAGACTCATGTGAGCCGATGGCAGACACTTAACTGACTGAGTGACCCAGGTGTCCCATCAACTCATGGTTTTTAATAGATGAAATATTAAGGTAGGTATATAGGTAGATAGGAAGAAAAGAAGGAGGAAGGATAGACACATGTGATACATTGGGTAAAATTTTTAAAAAATAAGAGTATAAAAGAAAATTTTCAAGATGTTAATTACCATTGGTGAGGAAAAGGAACACAGGGATGGGATGAGGAGGAGCACACAAGAAGTTAAGGTTATTGATAACATTCTATTTCCTAAGATGATGTTCATTTTATTATTATGTTGTTGTTGTTACACACCCTAACGTGTATTTTGCATGTGAGTGTGCCCTCAACATGGCATTTCAAGAGCTGGGATTTAAAAGTCTTAACATGAGGAGCGCCTGAGTGGCCCGCATCACATCGGGCTCCCTGCTCAGCAGGGAGTCTGTATCTCCCTCTCCCCCTCCTCCTGCTTGTGCTTGCTCTCTCTCTGTCAAATAAATAAATTCTTTAAAAAAAAAAAGTCTTAACATGAACCTTAACCTACTCATACTGACTGAAACTCAGCCTTCCCTATGTGAATCTGGTAAAGCACGTCATTTTGGTTTACTTGCTTTCAACAGACAACAATGTTCAACCTGTTTCTTCTAATACAGACATACTTTTCCTCAAAGAAAAGCCTCCTCTTTACGAATACTCAATCTTTTAATCTCACCAAATGTACTTTACCCTTAAAGAAAAGTAATGTTCAAAGAGAATAACGGTCATCTTTTGACACCAAATAAGGATTCAACTAAAATATGACTACTGAAGCAATTAATAAAACCCAAAGAAAACTGTTGTCATCACATCTATCTAGGCTGATATAAAGGTTTTTTAAGGATAGGTTGATTTATAAAACAACATAAGATTGATTTCTTTTAGAGTTCCAGCTAAACAAAGGTCCTTTTCTAATTTCAACTTTCTCCTGACTATATATTATTCATTATATAAGAATAAAATTACTATTTTAACTTACCATTCCACTGGAATTATTAATTCCATTCATATTAATTTTGGTTACAAATCTAACTGATGGAGGAGCTTCTGGGTATTTAGGTCCGCATTCTACTTTCAGGCTATATATTCTGTTTTCATAATTTGTCTGGAAGGCAAAAAATAATAATAGTAATAATAATAATAATATTCAAGTACTAATACAGAGAAGAAGTACAATATGAATATATTTGATATTACTTTATGATCAAGAATTTACTTTTCTACATCCAAATTTATCTGACTTAATATGGTCAGAAAAAAATGGAGCAAGCATACTTAAAAATCAAGATTTTATAATACTAAAATAATTCTACCAAGTAATATCAAGACAATCAGAACTTGCTTTTTGTGGTACAAACAATGCCTATAACAAAATTAAAAAGGAAAAACAAACAAAACAAATTCAGATTTTACTAAAAAGTTTACATTATGGGGGGGGGGGGACTACTTGACTTGTGCCACACATATATAAAGGTTCCCATTTGTCCAGAACAATTCTATCTATTTCTACTGTCCCAGTATTAATTATTAACAATACTTCTTCACTCACAAAAGGGTCTGGCTGGACAATAAATTACACGGTCACTCCATTTACACGGCAATCAAAAACTTCTAGCCAAAGGGAAAACAGCATATTATAGCATCTTACTGCAATAAAACAATTATTTCATGCCTCTTATTATATTTATATTACTTCACTAACTTTGTGATTCATTAAATTCCATTTTCATAGATATGACAGCAAACTTTATGTCTCCTTATCATTTTAAAATAGTTTTTTAATCGAGAAGTTGAATATCACCATATTATAAAACAATTGTTTTAAAGCTACCAAACTAAAATACTTCCAGATTATTTAGGCTTATTTTCATGCTATAATTAACTCTTTATCCTTATGGCTTTTGCTCACTTTATCCTTATGGCTTTTGCTAACTTATTAATGTACAATCAATAATAGTAAAGTAAAAAATAAATGAAAGTGACAAATTTAATACCTGTTGGTTCCTGCACAAACCTGGAAAAAAAAAAATAAGCTAACCATCTATAGATTTCACTTACCCAAACTGATCCATAGCTTCCTTTCCCTTAAGTAAAAGCTATTCCCAAGTGGAGGTCAGATCTGGGATATTAAACTACTGTAATTTAAAATGTATGCAACAATCTTGAATTATATGATTATTAAATATTTTGACACTTTAAAAAGAAACACCTGCATAAAAGTCATCCCAGTTTAACAGTACACATCCATTAACAACATGCCCAGCACTTTGGATATGTATAGAAAGGACTAAAATCAGGGAGATCAAGGAAATCATCCAGTCTGTGGTTCTTCAATCTGGGTACACATTAGCCTCTCTATAAAACTTGCATTAAAAAACAGTAATAGCCCCCAAGAAATTCTACAATGTTAGAAATACTCACTGTACGTGGAAACAACCAGAACTCCACACTTTGCTGGGAGGAGAGACTGGTACACCATTTTGGAAACAATTTTGGCATTTTCTTATGGAGAGAAATAACTGTACACCTACTCTATGATGTAGCAATTCCATTCCTAGGCATTTTATCCCCCCCAAAAATGGAAGCAAACATGTTCACAAAAGACTTTTAGAAGAATGCTCATAGCAGCTTTACTTCTAATAAGCACAAAGTAGATAAAATCCAAATACCATTAACACAACGGATAAACACATTATGGTATATATCCATGCAGTAAAATACTACACAGTAATAAAAAGAAACACACTCCTACTATACGGAACAACACAGCTGAATCTCTTAAGATACCGAGTCAAAAGCAGACCAATAAATACACACACACTGCATGATTTCAATTATACAAAATCCTACATCCTACAAAAGTGCTCTAAGGTGCAGGAAGTAGTGCCTGGGGTGGGGGTGGGAAGAGGCACAGGTGACTGAAATGTTCTATATCTAAAGTATAGGCAACAGGTATATTTGTGGAAATTCATGGTAAGATTTGCGCATTTCATTGTACGTAAATTATATCTCGGGTTTTTTTTTTTAAGATTTTATTTATTTATTTGACAGAGATAGAGACAGCTAGCGAGAGAGGGAACACAGGCAGGGGGAGTGCGAGGGGAAGAAGCAGGCTTGTAGCAGAGGAGCCTGACGTGGGGCTCGATCCCATAACGCCACAATCACGCCCTGAGCCGAAGGCAGACACTTAACGACTGCGCTACCCAGGCGCCCCTCGTTTTTTTGTTTTTTTTTTTTTTTTAATTTAAAAAACTCTAAGCTACCCTTTTGGTCTAATTCAATGCTTAGAGTAAACATCATCATAACTTTGGACACCTTGGACTAATTTTATAACCTCTAAATTTTAAAAAACAGCCACATCTTTCTGTTATCTAATAAAATAGTAAAATAAAGTAAAAAAAGGAATATTTACTAAAAATATACTATAGTCAGGCACCCTCCTACTGTCTAATTAAGTCATTTAATTCTCCATATTTCTTTTTTTAAAGATTTTATTTATCTGAGAGAGAGTGAAGAGAGCACGTGCACATGTGTGAGCAAGGGGAGGGGTAGAGGAAGAGAGAGAATCTCAAGAAGACTTCGCGCTAAGCCCGACACAGGGCTCAATGCCAGGCCCCTGAGATCGTGACCTGAGCTGAAATCAGGAGTCAGACACTTAACCAACTGAGCCACCCAGGCACCCCTCTGTGCGTGTGCGTGTGTGTGTGTGTGAATGTGTGTGTGTATATACATATATGTGTGTGTGTATATAGAGAAAGAGATATAAAAAGATGGGTATAATATCTCCATTTACACATAAGGAAACTTGGAAAAGCTACTAAACCTCTAATGCTAAAAAATATTGCTTCAGAAAATTTAAAACACAAATATAGATGGAAAAACAAAACTGCTATTCATATAAATCCAAATACTGGAATAACATAAAAAAACAGGGATCTTAATAATGCATAAAACAACTTAAAAACCACCAACCAAGTGACAGTATGGTAAGGCAAAAATTTTCCCATTATCCTGGTTAGATGTAGATACCTAAAGCTGGGGACTAACTGTTCTAAACATGGTACCTTCTAAAGAGAAAACAACTAGGGTGAGACAGCAACCCTTGCAGGTTTTATTAAAAAGCAACTGAATGAGTGCACAAGCACTCACCCCACTGGGTTCCACGTGCCTCAGTGAGAGAGCTTAAGTAGAGAGAGGGTGGGTGATGCAAGGCAGAAATCACTGGCTGGCTGGAAAGATGCTGTGCCTTTATGAGATGCTCACCTCTTGCCTCTTCTTGGCACCCAAAGGAAGTGAGAAGAGGCTCCAAGACTCCCACCCTCAGAAAGGGGAAGGCCCAATGAACAGAAGCCTAGCATGGCCACTGGCAGCACTGTGTCTACAAGCCCTTTCAAGCAAGCCAGACCCACTCCTCCCAAGCTAGAGCAGCCTTCAGTATGCACTTGGGCATAGCCTGGACACAGGAGCTTCCTGCAGTTCAATGACAACAGGAAAGGCAGCTAGTCTGGGGAGTCCTGCTGGTGACCCCAACGGTGTGAGATCAAGTGGGAGCTGCTCTTCCATATTTGGGAACTATGCTATAGGACAACCCACAGAATCACTAAGGAACTCATACACAAGCTCCAAAACATTCCTAACATTTAAAGTCCACTGGAGGTAGTACCTGGAGAAAAACTAAATCTAAATAACTTCAAATTTGTACTCTACCAAGTTCAGACTGTCAAATCTTCAAACTATTCGTTAAGAACGTTCATAAATTAAATCACTTTTTTTAACCAACATGGTAATAATGTTCATAGGCACTGAAAATCAAGGTTTTCATTAGAAATAGCAAGTTATAAAATACATCAAGAATCTTAACCATCAATTTTACATTTCCTTCCTCAAATATCTTATGGAAAAATCAAAGCAGTGGAAGGAAGTGAAAGTTTGTTAGGTTAGTAGTGTGCTCAAATTTTGCTAAGGAATACCAGAAAATATAAAACATACATTAATTCACTCAAGTTAACATTGCTGATTACTTGGATCCATTTTTCTTTTGTAATAATCAAGAGGAAATCTAAACTCTACCCAATAGCAAAACAGCCGAAATGCTCTCATAAGGTAGCCAAGGTATACAAAACCAAAGACTAAAAAAAAACAAAAACAAAAACCCTTCAAATTGGTGTTCTTTCCAGCAAGTCAAAAACATTATGCAGTACATATTTCAAAGACTCACTGCCAAGAGTGCAGTAAACGGGACCTTTGAGTAAGGAATGCAATGTAGAAAAATATTTCCCAGTCTGGAAAGGAAAAGATTTTGAGTAAAAATAAAACTTCATAAACTTGAGAAAGACCTAAGAATGAAACACAATGGGTCTGTTGCCAACAACAGAGAATATGCAAAAATCACACACTTTTCTATATACTTTATTAATGAAGAAATTGAGGCCTATAGCATTTACAAGGCAAGTCAAATGTCAAAAGAGCAAATAGCAGTGTGCACTCAATACAAACCAATTTAGAAACTCTTGGTTACACACATAGCAGATTAGTAACATGTTACGTCAAAATATACACTGTTTGCTCTTCCCAAATACCCCTCCAATTCCTCACCTTTTCTCCTCTCTATCTGGAATGTTCTCCATCCCCATCACCACCTTCTGAAATCCTACCAGTCAGTCCTTTAAGGCTCATTCCAAAGGCAACTTCCTCCACTGTTCAGCCTTCCTCAATTATTCCGGCTAGAAGAAACATATTCTAAAGTCCCGTAGTGAACTTTCTCTGCCATATTTAGAATCTGTCATTTGTATTTATTTTTTCTCCTCTACTAAACTGCAAACACCTTGACGGCAATGACCATATCAATCTTTTCCCCCCAGTCCTCCATAAAATCAAGCATTATACCCTACACACAGGAAGCATCAATAAATGTATACAAAATTAATTAAAAGGGAGGAATTGTTTCAGTTAGAAGTGATAATTACTTTAATGTCAATATTATAAAATAAAATGCTTACTCTACAATAACAATAAGTAACAGAAAAAATATATAATTTATAGCACTGACCCTTGGTGGCCCAATAATCATGCCTGTCCACCTTGTAAGTGTCATATCTTCATCATCTTCAAGGCCCCAGCTAACCGTACCATCGCCTACTCCTTTTTGTCCTTCTTCAAGTTCTTCCAACAAGCGAAAATTACGAGGAACTTTAACTCCTATACAAAAGAATGTCAATGTAAATGTAAAAAGCCCATAATTACAAGAGCTGCATATATTCAAATTCAGCTTTTTCCAAATTAACCTTTATAAATTATTTCCCAAAAAGACAAAATTCCATTTAAGCATTCCACTCCAGAAAATGCTCAATCTAAAAACCACTCAAAATGAAAACACTAAAGAAAGCGCTGTACCAAATATTAACTGCAATATAGAACATGTATATAAATTCCTAATTAATCAGTTATCTTGATATAAATCAATCATAAGGAAATCATTATAAAATGAATATTTTCCATAATTGAGATTTCTGTTCCAGAACACTGCATCAAATAAATGGGCAAAGACCAGAAAGTTCATAAAAGTTCAAATTCATTAGCATACACTCTCTAATGCTTTTTAAAGAATAGAATTATGTTATAACTTTAAAAAAAGCACTAGAAAGTACTATTTTTTTCTAGAATACTGAAGTAGCCCCACCCACAGTCCCCAGTCTTCTTTCCTGTTCTCGTCCCAAACCAGTAGGGTCTTATCTCTCCCATGTCAGAATGGTGCATAATCATCACTTGGAGAGTTCCTCCATTTGAGAACAACTCTCCTCATGGATATACCAGTTTCCTAGGACCCGCCCTTCACCTCTGGACCCAACCCAGCAAATTATTCATGATCCACTAGCCCTTCTCACATCTCCCGTTCTTTAAACCTCATCACCCCTACTTTATTTTTAAAATCTTAACACAGAAGTCTTAATTTCCTAGCATTTCACAGTTTTCTCTCTTTCATTCTCAGTAAACCTGGTCTTTGCCACCATTGTGACCTCCAACCCCTAGAACTCAACTATGATTCTTCTAATTGACCACAACCTTTCCTAAAATAATTGGCCTAGCCTCTCCAAAGGATGGACCCTGTGGTCTCCCATGTTCTCAACAGCACCTCGCTTGAAACATCCCCCAGCCCTACCACATAAGTCTTGAAAAAATTAGGTAAATGCCCCCAGAAGCCATTCTCTTTGGCTCTGGCGCTTGCACACGTATGCTTGTGAACTCTTTCTCTCATGCGTGCACACACACAATTATGAAGTAGAAAGAAGTGACATTACTTTTATTTTTTTTTAAGAGACATCCCTTCTAAAACAACTGACATTTTGCGTAACTTCTCTCTCGGTAAAACCAAAACAGCTCTCACTAGTTCACAGAAATCCTTCTGGACATACAATGAAAAAACAATAAATATTGTAACTTAAAAGAACACTAGCCATTTCATGTACTGTGCTTTATAAAAAAAATGCTTGAAAATCTTGGGCCACAGAAACATGGAGCTGTCATAAATCACAAGAAACAAGAGTAGCCATTATTACAACTACTACGATTATTAATAACCACTTGTTTAGCATACATTCTGTGCTACTTTAAGCAAATTATCCCATTTAATCCTAAAAGCACCCATTTTACAGTTTGGAACTAGGATATAAAGAAGTTATGTGACTACCTAAAGTCACACAGCTATAAGAAGCGTATCCTCAGTTTCTAGACCAAAACCACTTTTAACCATCAAGTTGCACTGCAGTACAAACTACATAGACAGCATATCCTGGCACAGATCTAAGAATGAGACTGCCCAAATCCAGTTCTGCTAACCACCTGATATGTGACCCCCAGCCCTGTTTTCTTGTCTATAAAAGTGAGGTAACAGTAGCTCCTACCTCACAGAATCACTGTGAAAATTAAACAAGGTAATCCATCTTAAACTCAATAAATGTTGACTATGATGATCATTTCAGTATTTTAGACAGAACGTCTATCTAAGCCATGTGAGAAGAAAAGCTCTTTGTACAACCCTGTAGGTGGACCCTAGAAATTTTATCCTAAGCTCTAAGTTTCTATTCACCTAACACTGCTATTTTCCTGTAACTGTATAGTCATGACCTCCACAATACATTGCTTCTGAAATATTTTTTAAAGTAATCTTAAATGAACTTGATTACCCTTACCCTTATGAAGTCATTCCCCAAGAATTATTCTAAATTTGTGTTTAATTTTGTTGTCTCCTGTGGTAAACCTAGTTACTGCTAAACTTTTCACCCTTTCTTTATACAGCTTTTTGGAAAAACAGTTCTAAGATTGATAGATCAATTACTGACAATACTAACATTTAAAAGAGATCAATTACTGACAATACTAACATTTAAAAAGTTAGAGCAGCTAAGACTATTTTGCTTTTAAGGTATAAGACAAACAAAAACCAAAAAACACTGAGCCATATTTTCAAATTCAGGACTAAAGCAATCTGGCTTTTTATTTCACCCAACCACTAATGTCTGTGAAGGGGGGGGAAAAAGCCACAAGATGGGGATGTTGCTCCATAAAAACTGAAGTATTACATAAACTGCCTTCTGGATCTCTTGCCTTCTATGAGCCTTTTTCTATAGTTCTACTTGTCTTTTTCCTGTATGTCTGTGTGTATTGTTTTTTAATAGTTTTTTTTAAAGATTTTATTTGTTTATTTGAGAGAGAGACAGACAGCCAGTGAGAGAGGGAACACAAGCAGAGGGAGTGGGAGAGGAAGAAGCAGGCTCATAGCGGAGGAGCCTGATGTGGGGCTCGATCCCATAACGCCGGGATCACGCCCTGAGCCGAAGGCAGACACTTAACCGCTGTGCCACCCAGGCGCCCCTAGAGGTAGTACAGTTTTAGAGAGGGCAGTGTGGATTCCAGTTCCAGCTGACGGTAAACAGTCTAAGATGTACAAAAGTCCCCAAAATTCAGGAATAATTATTGTTACCATTTTAGTGTACTTCTCTTCAGATTACTTTCCACACACAATATATGATTTCCATGCTTTGCCAAAATGAGATGTCTCATAGTTTTGTAACTTCCTTTTTCCCCTACTTATAAACATATTTCTATGGCAGACATTATCAAATGCCATTTTAAAATGCCCCAATGAATTAGTCTTGTTTGAGGGGCAGGGGTTGGGAGACTAGACTATAACAATCATCACATACTCAAAAATTAAAGGAAAACATCTGTAGGGATGGAATAAACTCTTCTGTGTTATGTGCTTTTCAACCATCCTTTAGCTGGTTCTCAAGAACATCCAAGTCGGCTATGGGTCCCTTCCCCTCATCTCACTACCCAGAGTACCTATGAGGTTAAGGAAGAGAGTATCTGGGGCATATGTACTGTGGGATGCGACCAGGCTCTTTACCTGCCCCCTACAGAGTTCTTAGGTGTGGGCTGCAACAAACCTGAGCAGACACACTGTTAAGATGGAACTCGTGAAAAGTCCCACTTGTGATTTTAGTTCTCTGGTTCTGCCCCACTGTGGGAGTTCTGAGTTCTCCTCAAACCCCAACAAGCAGTCTGACTTGATTAAAAAGAACATATTTATTGAGTACCTCCTATGAGACAAACATTTGCTAAAAACTTTACAGGCAGAAGCACTTCATTAAATCTCACCTTGTAAACTGATAATAATATCACCATTTCCCTAGGTAAGAAAATTAAAGCTTAAATTATTAGGCTGAACCTTATAAAATGAAACTACTGCTATTCAGGCATATTTTTAACCAACAGAAAGTGTAATCTCATAAAATTCAATCTAATTACATGGAGAGTGATTGAGTAAGGGTTGAAGCTCTGAGCCATTATTCTCCAATGCCTCTTCAGAGTCCAGGATGGAACTCATTTCCCTAGTTACCACTAACATGTCTCCAGTCCCTGCAAATCTGATGGGGATGAGAGATATATCTTGACCAACTGTGGAAGCAACTCTGACAAAATACATACTGTTCTTTTTTTTTTTTTTAAAGATTTTATTTATTTATTTGACAGAGATAGAGACAGCCAGTGAGAGAGGGAACACAAGCAGGGGGAGTGGGAGAGGAAGAAGCAGGCTCATAGCGGAGGAGCCTGATGTGGGGCTCGATCCCATAACTCTGGGATCACGCCCTGAGCCGAAGGCAGAGAGCTGTGCCACCCAGGAGCCCCCAAAATACATACTGTTCTGAACTCCCTTAAAAAGAATCTTTCTGTGTGTCACACACTGGATGTACTCAAAGGAAAACACTCCTATGCAAGGAAATAACATAGCATTTTATATTTCTCAAATTACTTTCTCATATAGCCACCTGTCTGTATATAAAAGAAATCTTTTGAGCTATGACGGATAGCTATATCCACATTTAAAAGACCAAAGACATTAAGTAACTTATTCAAGACCATGATAAGCTAGTGGCAGTGTCAAAACTAATACTCAAATTTCCCAACACAGTTACAACACTCTATCACTCAAAATCCAAAAAATTTTATTCATTTTTATTTTATGTCCAATGTGGGGTTCCACCAACTGATCCAGCCAGGCACCCCAAAATCCAGAAAATTAAAAAAAAAAAAGAAAACTGTGGAGATTACAGAATGTATACAACTTAAAATATGTATTTTCTAAAAACCACTCACTGTTGAAATTTGTCATATAAACAAATACTGTAAAGAATTTCTGTAATTTGTCATGTAAAAAAATACTATAAAAGTGTTAAAACTAAAGTCCAAGAAACTTCTGGTCTTATGGTGCTTAAAACCATATATTAATAAAAGCATTTATAAAACCTCTCTGATTAATACTCTATATTTTTCAGTAATTTAAGACTCAAATATTTGTTTGATTTTAACGTTATTATCTTCCTTAATAGAACAAACAAAATTATGAAAACACAATGTAGAGGAACACCCATAAGGGAGCAAAATATCAGGAGACCTATATTTTGCCATCCATTCACTACTGTATTAATTCACACCTTCATTCAATAATCATTTGACTACTAGATTCAATTACTATGCTAGGCAGTTGAGACCAGGAGGACTAAAACCTTTGTTTGCTTTCAAGAAGTTTACAATCTATGAGAGGAAGACAAAGAGACAGCACAATACACTGTAAAAAATCATCTGGGAGCATCTAACAAGGACAACTTACCCCAAAAGAAGGGACAAAGGAAGTCTCGTAAAAGAAGAACTCTCCAGATGCACCATAAATAAGAACAGAAACCATACAGGGTAAAGAATGGGTGAAAATATGTAAGATGTCAGCAGAGAAAATTATAAAACATAAGCAAAGAACATCAAAAAAAATAAAGCAATTTGCTACATGACAAACTTATTGCAAAGATTAAGTTCTCAAATTAATCTACAGATCCTTTCAATTTAAGCTGAAATTCCAACAACATTATCCCTGGAACTTGACAAAGAGTCCTAATATTCTTCTGGCAAACCTAAGGGGCAAGACTCTGGAGAAAATTTTTAAAGAAAAAGAAAACAGAGGGGACAGTTTTCCCTAGATATTAAGATTTCCTCATCAACCAGAGAATGTGAATGTAAAGAAGGTAGTGTGAAATTAGTGCAGGAATCAACAGCCTAATTGGGGTTGGGGGGAGGCAAAACAGATACATGCTGGAAAAAGAACAGCAAATAAAGCCTAAATCCAGCAGAAGAGAAACAATAAAGATTAGAACAGAAATCAATGACATGGAAATAAAACACACACACACACACACACACACACACACACACTAGAACAAATAAAACTAGAAGGTGTTTCTGTGAAAGAATTAACAAGATTGATAAACCCCACCCAGACATATAAAAAGAAAAGAGAAAGTACCCCAGAAACAAATAATGCATTATATGTTAATAATAAAATTTTTAAAAAGGAAACAAAAAAAAAATAATAAAGAGAGGGAGAAAGGACCCATTCAGTAAAATCATAAATGAAAGAGAGATCACAACCAAGACCAAAGAAATGCAATTATAAAAACATATTATGAGCAACTATATGCCAACAAAGTAGGCAATTTGGAAGAAATGGACACATTCTTAGAAACATATAAACTAACAAAACTGAAACAGGAAGAAATAGAAAACCTGAACAGACCCATAACCAGGAAAGAAATTGAAGCAGTAATCCAAAATCTCCCAACAAACCAGAGCCCAGGCCAGATTGCTTCCCAGCAGAATCCTACCAAACACTTAAAGAACTAATGCCTATTCTTCCAAAACTGTTCAAATAAATTGAAATGAGAGGAAAATTTCCAAACTCATTCTATGAAGCTATCATTACCTTGATCCCAAAATCAGACAAAGACCCCACTAAAAAGGAGACTTAAAGACCAATATCCCTGATGAACATGGATGTAAAAATTCTCACCACGATACTAGCTACTAGGATCCAACAGTGCATCAAAAGGATTATTCAACATGACCACCAGGAATGAGATTTATTCCTGGGCTGCAGGAGTAGTTCAACATCTGCAAATCAATCAATGTGATACACCACATTAATAACAGAAAAGATAAGAGCCATATAATCCTCTCAATAGATGCAGAAAAAGCATTTGACAAAATACAGCATCCTTTCTTGTAAAAACACTCCACAATGTAGGGATAGAGGGAACATACCTCAGTATCATAAAGGCCATATATGAAAGACCCACAATGACTATCATCCTCAATGGGGAAAAACTGAAAGCTTTCCCCCGAAGGTAAGGAACACAACAGGGAACATCCACTCTCATCACTGTTGTTCAAAACAGTACTGGAAGTCCTAGCCTCAGCAATCAGACAACAAAAAGAAATACAAAGCATCCAAATCGGCGAAGAAGTCACTCACTCCTCACAGATACTCTATGTAGAAAACCCAAAAATTCCACCAAAAAATTGCTAGAACGATACAGGAATTCAGCAAAGTTGCAGAATATAAAATCAACGCACAGAAGTCAGTTACATTTCTATGCACTAGCAAAGAAGCCGGAGAAAGAGAAATCAAGGAATCAATCCTGTTTACAACTGCACCAAAAAAAAAAAAAAAAGGTACCTAGGAATAAACCTAACCAGAGTCAAAAGATATGTACTCTGAGAACTACAGAACACTTACGAAAGTAACTGAGGAAGACACAAAGAAATGCAAACACATTCATGCTCGTGGATTGAAAGAACACTGTTAAAATGTCTATACTATGGACTCTGAGAAACAAACTGAGGGCTTCAGAGGGGAGGGGGTGGGGGAATGGGATAGACTGGTGACGGGTAGTAAGGAGGGCACGTATTGCGTGGTGCACTGGGTGTTATACGCAACTAATGAATCATCAAACTTTACATCAGAAACCAGGGATGTACTGCATGGTGACTAACATAATATAATAAAAAAACATTAAAATAAAATAAATAAAATAAAATGTCTATACTACCCAAAGTAACCTACACATTGAACGTAATCCCTATCGAAATACCATCAGCATTTTTCACAGAGCAGGAATACACAATCCTAAAATTTCATGGAACCAGAAAAGACACCAAACAGACAAAGGAACTGCTGAAAAAGAAAACCAAAGCCGGAGGGAAAACAATTCCCGGACTTCAAACTGTATTACAAAACTGTAATCATCAAGACAGTATGGTACTGGCACAAAAACAGACACACAGATCAATGGAACAGAACAGGGAGCCCAGAAATGGACCCTCAACTCTATCATCAACTACTCTTAACAAAGCAGGAATGAATATCCAATGGAAAAAGACCAGTCTCTTCAACAAATGGTATTGGGAAAATTGGACAGCCACATGCAGAAGGAGGAAACTGGACTACTTTCTTAAACCATACACCAAAATAAACTCAAATTCAATGAAAGACCTAAATGTGAGACAGGTATCGACCCAAATCCTAAAAGAGAACATAGGCAGTAATCCACACATGAGAAAGCAGTTGATCAAGATGAGAGCAGAAATCAATGAATTAGAAACCAGGAGTACAGTAGAGCAGATCAACAGAACTAGAAGCTGGTTCTTTGAAAGAGTGAATAAAATGGACAAACCACTGGCAAAACTTATCCAAAAGAATAGAGAAAGGATCCAAATTAATAAAATCATGAATGAAAAGGGAGCGGTCACAACCAACACCAATGAAATTAGAAGGATTATTAGGAACTTTTATCAACAGCTTTATGCCAATAAATTAAGCAATCAGGAAGAGATGGAGGCCTTCCTGGAAACCTATAAACTACCAAGACTGAAACAGGAAGAAATTGATTTCTTAAACAGGCCAATTAATTATGAAGAGATTGAGTCAGTGATAAACAACCTTCCAAATAACAAAACTCCAGGCCCGGACGGTTTTCCCGGGGAATTCCACCAAACATTCAAAGAAGAAATAATACCTATTCTCCTAAAGCTATTTCAAAAAACAGAAACAGAAGGAAAACTACCAAACTCATTCTATGAGGCCAATATTACCTTGATCCCCAAACCAGGCAAAGATCCCATCAAAAAGGAGAATTACAGACCGATTTCCCTAAGGAATATGGACACCAAAATCCTCAACAAGATCCTGGCTAATAGAATCCAACAGTACATTAAAAGGATTATCCATCATGACCAAGTGGGATTAATCCCCGGGATACAAGGGTTTCAACATTTGCAAATCTATCAGTGTCATAGATTTTATCCAGAAGGAAAAAGCCAAAAATCACATGATTCTCTCAATAGATGTGGAAAAAGCATTTGACAAAATACAGCATCCTTTCCTGATTAAAACCCTTCAGAGTGAGGCATAGAGGGTACATTCCTTAATTTCATAAAAACCATCTACGAAAAGCCTACAGCAAATATCATTCTCAATGGGGAAAAGCTGGAAGCCTTTCCCTTAAGATCAGGAACACGACAAGAATGCCCACTCTCGCATTATTCAACATAGTACTAGAAGTCCTTGCAACATCAATCAGACAACAAAAAAGGGATAAAAGATATCCAAATCGGCAAAGAAGAAGTCAAACTCTCTCTCTTCGCAGATGATATGATACTCTATATGGAAAACCCAAAAGAATCCACTCCCAAACTATTAGAAGTTATAGAGCAATTCAGTAATGTGGCGGGATACAAAATCAATGCTCAGAAATCAGTGGCATTTCTATACACGAATAATGAGACTGAAGAAAGAGAAATTAGGGAATCCATCCCATTTACAATAGCACCAAAAATCATACGTTACCTTGGAATTAACTTAACCAGAGACGTAAAGGATCTATATTCTACAAACTATAAACCACTCTTGAAAGACATTGAAGAAGACACAAAAAGATGGAAAAATATTCCATGCTCATGGATCACAAGAATTAACATAGTTAAAATGTCCATGCTACCCAGAGCAATCTACACTTTCAATGCCATCCCGATCAAAATACCAAGGACATTTTTCAAAGAACTGGAACAAATAGTCCTTAAATTTGTATGGAACCAGAAAAGGCCCCGAATCTCCAAGGAACTGTTGAAAAGGAAAAACAAAGCTGGGGGCATCACAATGCCGGATTTCGAGCTGTACTACAAAGCTGTGATCACAAAGAAAGCATGGTACTGGCACAAAAACAGACACATAGACCAATGGAACAGAATAGAGAACCCAGAAATGGACCCTCAGCTCTTTGGGCAACTAATCTTTGATAAAGCAGGAAAAAAACATCCGGTGGAAAAAAGACAGTCTCTTCAATAAATGGTGCTGGGAAAATTGGACAGCTGCATGCAAAACAATGAAACTTGACCACTCTCTCACACCATACACAACGATAAACTCCAAATGGATGAAAGACCTCAAGGTGAGACAGGAATCCATCAAAATCATAGAGGAGAACATAGGCTACAACCTCTACAACATCGGCCACAGCAACGTTTTTCATGACACATCTCCAAAGGCAAGAGAAACAAAAGATCAAATGAACTTGTGGGACTTCATCGAGATAAAAAGCTTCTGCACAGCCAAGGAAACAGTCAAAAAAAACTAAGAGGCAGCCCACGGAATGGGAGAAGATATTTGCAAATGATACTACAGACAAAAGACTGGTATCCAAGATCTACAAAGAACTTCTCAAACTCAATACACGAGAAACAAATAAACAAATCATAAAATGGGCAGAAGATATGAACAGACACTTTTCCAATGAAGACATACAAATGGCTAACAGACACATGAAAAAATGTTCAAAATCATTAGCCATGAGGGAAATTCAAATCAAAACCACACTGAGATACCACCTTACACCAGTTAGAATGGCAAAAATTGACAAGGCAAGAAACAACAAGTGTTGGAGAGGATGTGGAGAAAGGGGGTCCCTCCTACACTGTTGGTGGGAATGCAAGTTGGTACAGCCACTGTGGAAAACAGTGTGGAGGTCCCTTAAAAAGTTAAAAATTAAGCTACCCTATGATCCAGCCATTGCACTACTGGGTATTTACCCCAAATATACAGACGTAGTGAAGAGAAGGGCCATATGCACCCCAACGTTCATAGCAGCTCTGTTCACAATAGCTAAATCGTGGAAGGAGCCGAGATGCCCTTCAATATACGACTGGATTAAGAAGTTGTGGTCCATATATACAATGGAATATTATTCAGCTATCAAAAAGAATGATTTCTCAACATTTGCTGCAACATGGACGGCACTGGAGGAGATAATGCTTAGTGAAATAAGTCAAGCAGAGAAAGACAATTATATGGTTTCTCTCATCTATGGAATATAAGAACTAGGAATATCGGTAGGAGAAGAAAGGGATAAAGAAAGGGGGGTAATCAGAAGGGGGAATGAAGCATGAGAGACTATGGACTCTAGAAACAAACTGAGGGCTTCGGAGGGGAGGGGGTTGGGGAAATGGGATAGGCTAGTGATGGGTAGTAAGGAGGGCACGTATTGCATGGTGCACTGGGTGTTATACGCAACTAATGAATCATCGAACTTTACATCAGAAACCAGGGATGTACTGTATGGTGACTAAAATAATATAATAAAAAATATTAAAAAAGAAAAAAAAAAGAGAGAACACAGGCAGAAACAGAAATCTCTCTGACCTTGGCCACAGCAGCTTCTTGAGAGACATGTCTCCAAAGGCAAGAAAACTAAACAAAACTACCAGGACTTCAAGATAAAAAGGTTTTGCACAGCAAAGGAAACAATGACAAATCTAAAAGGCAACCTACAGAATGGGAGAAGATATTTGCAAATGTCTTATCAGGTAAAGGTCTAGTATCCAAAATCTATAAAGAAATTATCAAACTGAGCACCCAAAGAACAAATAATCCAGTCAAGAAATGGGCAGAAGAAAGAAACAGACATTTCTCCAAAGAAGACATACAAATGGCTAACAGATACATGAAAAGGTGCTCAACATCACTCATCATCAGGGAAACACAAATCAAAACCACAATGAGATATAATCACCTCACACTTGTCAGAATGGCTAAAATGAACAACTCACGAAACAATAAATGTTGGCAAGGATGCAGAGAAAGGGGAACCCTCTTACACTGTTGGTGGGAATGCAAGTTGGTACAGCCACTGGCAGTATAGGTTCCTCAAAAAGTTAAAAATGGAGCTACCATAAGACCCAGCAATTTCACTACTACGTATTTATCCAATGGATACAAACATAGTGATTCAAAGGGGTATACGCACCCTACTGTGTACAGCAGCAATGTCCGCAACAGCCAAATGGAAAGGGCCCAGATATTCATCAACAGATGAATGGATAAAGAAAATGTGGTGTGTATACACACACACACACACACACACACACACACACAATGGAGTAGTACTCAATGGAATCTTGCCATTTTTAATGACCTGGAAGGAACTAAAGGGTATTATGCTAAGCAAAATAAGTCAGAGAAAGGCAATTATCCTATGATTTCACTCATACGTGGAATTTAAGAAACAAAACAGAAGAATATGGGGGAAGGGAAGGAAAAATAAAATAAAATAAAAACAGAGAGGCAAACCATAAAAGACTCTTAACTACAGGGAACAAACTGAGGGTTGCTGGAGGGGAAGGAGTGGGGGGATGGGGTTACCTAGTAACCTGAAGTAATGAGACTGGGTGTTATATGCAACTGATGAATCACTAAATTCTACCCCTAAAATAATACAGTATATGTTAACTGAGTTTAAATAAAAAATGTAAAAAAAAAAAAAAAAGCACATTAGTGGGAAATTTGGCAGAATTTGAATAGGCCTCTATGTTAGAAGTTCTATATCAATCAGTGTTCATTTCCTGATCTTGAAAATTACGTTGTTATAATTTAAGAGAATGCCTGATTTTCAGTAAACACGTAACAACATATTTAGGAGTGAAGAGGCCTATGTCTGTCACTTATTTTCAAATGGTTCAGAAAAAAAATTGTGTCTGTGTGGGAAGAGACGGGAGAAGAGAGCACATACGCAAGTGCACATAAAAACGTTAAAATATTAACATCTGATGAACCTGGGAGAAGGTTTATAGGAATTGTTTGTACTGTGTATGTAATGTATCTGTAAATTTGAAATTAATCCAAAAGAAAAAACTAGGAAAAGAATGTACTTCTCAGTTAATGGTGTTAGGACATTTCATCTATATGGAAAAATTAGATCCCTATCTCACAGTATACATAAAAATCAATTCAAGGCAAATTAAGTCTAAAAGAAGAGCAAAATATTAACTTTAATGTAAGATATCCTTATGACCTTGACATATAAGAAATGATTTCTTAAAACAAAAAAAGCAAAACCGAAGGACTGATAAACTTGACGAAATAAAAAACAGGTTCACTGAAAGATAAAAGATGAGGCACAGACTGAAAGAAGATTCGAGTAACATAACTGGTAAAATGTTAACATCTAATATAAAGAGACAAGGAAAAGACGGAACAGAAAATAGGACTGAACAATAAACATATAAAAGGATGTTTAACCTCAACAGTAATCAGAGAAACATAAATTAAAACAGTAACTATCCCCCAGATTGACATTGTCTCACAAAACTTGATTTGATGAAGATGTAGAGAAGAGAAGCTCATACACTGTTGACGTGAGAATAAACTAGTACAACTACTTTGGTGAGCAAATTGGTAATATTTAGAAAGATCCAAGCATAGGGCTGAAGAAAGTCATGTGAATGCTCAGAGGAAGACAGGAATAAGAATGCTCACTAAGCATTATCTCTAATAGTGAAAACTCAGAAACAAACTAAAAGTAACACGGTATAATCAACGATAGAAAACTGCTGCAATTACAATAAAAGAATTAGAGCTACAAGTATCAATCAATGCTAAAATTTTTTAAGCACACTATTTAATGAGTAGTTTGAGTTTTCAAGTTGAAAAAGTTCTGGAGATTATTACAAACAACATGAATATACTTAACCTTACTGAACTGTACAATTAAGATGGTAAATGTTATATTACATATATTTTACCACAATTAAAAAGAAAAAATAAACCCCTCAAAAGCCATATATAAAAAGATCTTTATACTGTTCCTGAGTACATACATATGGTAGCAAAAGTATAAAGACATTTGTGCAATAACACTCCAAAATCAGGAGAGCAGTAATCTCTGGGCAAAGAGGAAGAGGCCTAGTACTTGGAAGGGTACTGACACTTTATTTCTTCAAAAACAACCTGAAGCAAGAAGAATTTACTAGAATGTGAGAGAGCTGGGAGTCGATATATGTGTATTCACACATTTTTCTGCTGTTTGAAGTCTTTCTTTTTAAAAGGAGAACATTACAAAAAAAAAAAAAGGAGACAGAATGGTAGGCAGTGTTTGGGGATAGTAGCTGAGAATGAATGAGCAAAGAGCCAGATACGGCCTGGAAGGTAGGGCTCAACACAGAAAGGACAGGTTCACTTGCAAACTCAGACTTTACCTGCAGCAAGGAGTGGGGGCAAGGGCAGGGACGGGCAATAAGCATGAACTCCATAGATAAGGAAGGAAGAAGAGGAAAATAGCATCAATTGTGATGAAAGACCAAGAAATGTTAAGTGCCTCAACTAAGAAAACTGTGGTTCATTTTATTCTAATTCTGTAATTTTATTTACTTCCAATAAACCAAAATCAAAAATCAACTACAAGTGAAGAACTATACAAAGCCAATGGGATCTAGCACTGACAGTCACAGTCCCAGACCTCTTGCAGCTTACAGTTTAACAGGGGAGCAAGACACAGAAATCACAGTACGAGAAGTGCTAAAGACAAGAAGGAGCAACACAAAATTTTCATTAATATTTTGCCCTACCAGGAAACTAGCCAAATGACACTGAGCAAATAGTGTTTCCTTTTAAACTGTGCATATTTCAGTGTGAAATGTGGAAGTAAACTACATCAGTGGTGTACAACTTTTTGTCCATCCCAACAAATCTAAGTGACCAACAATAAAAGCTTACTATAGGAGGGAATCCACCAGACTGGGGAGAAAGAAGAGGCAACAGGAAGAAGAAATCCTCTCGCCTTTTCTCTGCCCTAAACTCCATTCTCTGGTTCAGAATTCTTGCTGAACCACATTACTTCCAAATTTAGGATTCTCGAACTCCATGAAAGCAAGTTATCAGAGACCAATTTTAAAACAAAACAACCTACCTATATGATTCCTGAAATACCTTTAAATCAAAGATCAAATGCAGTTTTAGTGTTACGCAATTTATAATGTTTTACTTTCTAAAAATTCATGATTCTTTTATCTATTAACTAGCGATCAAAACAGTCGAGAATCATTGTATTTTGTAGCACATTAAAGGTGGCCAGAAATTCTTTGCTATTCCCTCCACTGAGAGGTGTAGTCTAACTTTCCTCCCCATTTAACCTTCCTTCACTTCATCTAGAGGACTGTTTCAGAATATCGGACATGACCCTATCCTAAGAAGTTAAAAAAAAAAAAAAAAGCAAAAATGAAGAAGTACTAAATATAAGGTATAAAATTTTCAAGTTGACTTCAATACTTTCTAAATTATTAAAACTTGCTAATATCAATAACCAGTTCCTTGAACAAGAAGTAAATGGCCACACATGTTTTTAATAAATGGGTAATATATATTTCACAAACATGAAATACAAATGATAAACAAGAAAAACACCAAACAAGAAAATTTTTAAAAAACAGGCAAACTAAAGGATGAAATTATACATCCATCAAAAAATAAAATTTTAAAACATGATAAACACAATGCTGGTAGAACTGTGGGAAAAGTATATTTATACATAATTACACACCACTGGAAATCAATTCCACCTTGCTTAAGAGGTAATTTGACAAAATATAACAATTTTTATTCATATGCTTTGACTTAAAATTCCACTTTATGAAATTCGCCCTCAAGAACAAAACACAAGTAGTCTGTAGACTGCCTCCAAAGCCAGCTATGAACAGTTCTTCTCCCTCGGGGACACAGTCCCCTCCCCCCCATCAAGGGATGGAGGCTATTTCCTCTCTGCTTGAATCTGGGATGGCCTTATCACTTATTTTGATAGAATATGGTATAGTAATGCTGGTGCAGTTGTGGGAATAGCATTCTCATAGGCCTGGTGGCTTCTCTTCTTTTTAGCTCTTTAGAAGCCAACTACCAATTAAGGCACTACCAGGAAGTGAAGAAGTCAAACAGGCCAGAGAATGGGCAATCCTAGTTGAATCAAGGCACGTGGGCAACAGACCCAGCCCATCATCACGTGAGACCAGCAGAACCACCAAGTTAATGAGAAACCATGAGAAAGAATGAATCAGGTTGAAGCCACTAAATTTTGCAGTGATTAGGGGCACCTGGGTGGCTCAGTCGGTTAAGGAGTCTGTCTGTCTTCTCCTTCAGCTCAGGTCATGATCCCAGAGTCCTGAGATTAGGCCCCATATTGGGCTCCCTGCTTGGCGGGGAGTCTGCTTCTGCCCCTCCTCCCTGCTTGTTCTCTCTCTCTCTAAAATAAATAAATTAAATCTTCAAAAAAATTTTTTTAATTATATAAAATCACTTTAAAATACATGAATTAGGGGCACCTGGGTGGCTCAGTCGGTTAAGCATCTGACTCTTGATTTTGGCTCAGGTCATGATCTCAGGGTCGTGAGATCCAGCCCCACATCAAATTCTCCCTCTCCCCCTCCCCCCCTAAAAAAAATTAAATTAAATACATGAATTGTATCCCACAGCTAACATCATTCTTAATGGGGAAAAACTGAGAGCTTTTCTCCTAAGGTCAGGAGCAAGACAAGGATGTCCACGCTCACAACTGTTATTTAACATAGTACTGGAAGTTCTAGCTAAAGCAATCAGACTACAAAAAGAAATAAAAGGCAATCAAATTGGAAGTAAGAAGTAAAACTTTCACTATTTGTGGATGACATGATACTCTATATAGAAAACCTAAAGTAAGTCCACCAAAACACTGCTAGAACTGATAAATGAATTAGGTAAAGTCGGAGGATACAAAATCAATGTATAGAAATCTGTTGCATCTCTTTACACCAATAATGAAGAGGAAAGAGAAATTAAGAAAACAATCTCATTTCAATTGCACCAAAACAGTAAGATACCTAGGAATAAACCTAACCAAAGAGATGAAAGACCCATACTCTGAAAACTGTAAAATACTGATGAAAGAAATTCAAGATGACACAAAGAAATGGAAAAACAGGGGCGCCTGGGTGGCACAGCGGTTAGGCGTCTGCCTTCGGCTCAGGGCATGATCCCGGCGTTATGGGATTGAGCCCCACATCAGGCTTCTCCGCTATGAGCCTGCTTCTTCCTCTCCCACTCCCCCTGCTTGTGTTCCCTCTCTCGCTGGCTGTCTCTCTGTCAAATAAATAAATAAAATCTTAAAAAAAAAAAAAAAGAAATGGAAAAACATTCCATGCTAATAGACTGGAAGAACAAATGTTGTTAAAATGTCTACAATACCCAAAGCAATTTACACATTTAATGCACTCCCTATCGAAATTCCAACAGCAATTTCCACAGAATTAGAAAAAACAATTCTAAATTGTATGGAATAAAAGATCCCAAATAACCAAAGCAATCCTGAAAGAGAAAACAAAACTGGAGGTATCACAATTCCAGGCTTCAAGTTGTATTACAAAGCTGTAGTGATCAAAACAGTATGGTACTGACACAAAAAGAGACACACAGATCAATGGAACAGAATGAAAAACCCAGAAATAAACCTACAACCAAATGGTCAATTCGACTTTGACAAAGTGGGAAAAAGTATCCAATGAGAAACAGTTTCTTCAACAAACGGTATTGGGAAAACTGGACAACAACGTGCAAAAGAAACAAACTGGACCACTTTCTCATATGCCACACAAAAATAAATTCAAAAGAGGGGCGCCTGGGTGGCACAGCGGTTAGGCGTCTGCCTTCGGCTCAGGGCATGATCCCGGCGTTATGGGATCGAGCCCCACATCAGGCTCCTCCACTATGAGCCTGCTTCTTCCTCTCCCACTCCCCCTGCTTGTGTTCCCTCTCTCGCTGGCTGTCTCTATCTCTGTCTAATAAGTAAATAAAATCTTTAAAAAAAAATAAAATAAAATAAATTCAAAAGAGATTAAAGACCTAAGGTGTAACCTGCAACCATAAAAATCCTAAAAGAGAACAACAGGCAGTAACTTCTTTCACATCGGCCACAGCAACTTTTTTCTAAATGTCTCCTGAGGCAAAGGAAATAAAAGCAAAGCAAACTACTGGGACTAGATCAAAATAAAAAGTTTCTGCATATGAAGGAATCAATCAACAAAACTAAAAGGTAACCTATGGAATGGGAGAAGATATATCCAAATGACATACTTGATAAAGGGTTAGCATTCAAAATACATTAGAACTTAACACCCAAAAAACAAATAATCCAATTAAAAAATGGGCAGAAGACATGAAGAGACCTTTCTCCAAAGACATATAGATGGCCAACAAAGATGCTCAACATTACTTACCATCAGGGAAATGCAAATCAGAAGTACAATGAGATATCACCTCACACCTGTCAAAACGGCTAAAATCAGCTAAAGAAACAACAGGTGTTGATGAGCATGTGGAGGGAAAAAAACCCTCTCACACTGCTGGTGAGAATGAAAACTGGTGTAGTCAATGTGGAAAACAATATGAAGGTTCCTCAAAAACTGAATAATAAAACTCCCCTATGATCCAGCAATCACATTACTGGTTATTTACCCAAAGAATACAAAAACACTAATTCAAAGAGATACATGCTATATTTATAGCATCATTATTTATAATGGCTACAATATGGAAGCATCTCAAGTGTCCATTGATTGATGAATGGATAAAGATGGGGTGTGTTGCATATAATGAATATTATTTAGCCATAAAAAAGGAAGGAAATCTTTCCATCTGCAACAACATGGATGGAGCTACAGAGGATAATGATAAGCAAAACAAGTTAATCAGAGAAAGACAAATACCATGATTTCACTCCTATATGGAACTTAAGAAACAAAAGAGCAAAAGGGAAATAAAAAGACAAAAATCAAGAACTTATAGAATGTCTTATAGAGAACTGATGGTTCCCAAAGGGAAGTGGGTGGGAGGATGGGTTAAATAGGTAATGAAGATTAGGAAGTGCACTTGTGATCAGCACCAGGTGATGTGTGAAGTGTTGAATCACTATATTGTACACCTGAAACTAACACAACACTGTGTTTACTAACCAGAAAATGAAAACTTAAAAAATAAAATACATGAATTACATTAACTGTGTATAAATGAAAAAACAGACCTAATTAACAACACATACACATTGGTCATATTTATCAGAAGCTTTCAAATGTTCATTAATATGGACCCAAAGATAACCCACAAGTGATGCTTTAAATTCACTAAGGCTTTTACCTTACAATGTTAATAGCAGAATATTTTAGAAAAGTAAATGAGGTCATTCTGTGTCACCACTGTACTGCCCTCTATTTTGGACTATATGCACTTACTCTCTCTTCCATACACCATCAGTGGAAATCCCAGCTGAGGAGGCCTATCAACGTATTAGCTCTGACCACTCATTGATCAAGAGAACAAATCTGACTGAATCATTAATCCTTATTCCAAGTTCTTCACTCAGAAAAAACCCATTCCACAATTCTAACTGGGCCTATAACCCCGCTAGCTTTTTCAAAACAGCAATTACAATCCCACTATAAATACTATCATCAAGAATGTCAAAAATGTTAAGAATACAGAAATACTGACATCAAAGCATATGATTTACATTACAAAAAAACTTTAGAATGGAATTATGTCCATCAGTTGGTATGAAATGGTAATACATTGATTTAATATTAAAAATTATATTTATATAAAGCACAGAAAAATATCGGAATATCCTTCTGCTGAAATGAAGGTTTATCATATACAGCAATTTTAACTTTTGTCTCTAAAATAAGTATTTCAAGAAATTGCATGAGATTAAAAATTATTTCACTGTATTATTTTATTTTTATTTGAGAGAGAGAGAGAGAGAGAGAGCACGCACGCACAAGCAGGGGGAGCAGCAGAGAGAGAGAGGGAGAAGCAGGCTCTCCGCTGAATAAGGAGCCCAATACGGGGCTCAACCCCAGGACCCTGGGATCATGACCTGAGCTGAAGGAAAAGGCAGACACTTAACCCACTGAGCCACCCAGGTGCCCCTACAATTTTTTGAGCTTATAATAACTGCTTAATATTCAGTTAAGAAATGACAACACATGTTAACACGCTTGTAGAACCCTGTACTTTAAAATCTGGTATATGGGGTGCCTGAGTGGCTCAGTGGGTTAAGCGTCTGCCTTTGGCTCAGGTCATGATCCCAGAGTCCTGGGATCAAGTCACACATCGGGCTCCCTGCTCGGTGGAGAGCCTGCTTCTCCCTCTCCCTCTGCTGCTCCCCCTGCTTATGCTCTGTCGAATAAATAAATAAAATTTATAAATAAACAAAATCTGGTATATATTCACCTCACTGAATGCTTTGTAATCAAGATTTTAAATATTTTCTTTCATCTAAATCTAAGATAGCATAAACTATGATGGACTATTTTTTTTTAAGATTTTGTCAGAGAGACAGAGCACATGCGCACACACAAGCACACAAGCAGGGGGAGCAGCGGGCAGAGGGAGAAGCAGATTCGATGCCAAGCAAGAAGCCTGATGTGTGACTTGATCCCAGGACCCTGGGATCATGACCTGAGCTGAAGGCAGACACTTAACTGAGCCACCCAGGCGTCCCTATGATGGACTATTTTAAGAAATTAACAAAAGGAAGGAAGGAAGGAAGGAAGGAAGGAAGGAAGGAAGGAAGGAAGGAAGGAATTAAACACTACCAATTAAACTATACAACATACATGTATTTCAGACATTAAAATGTGTCTTAGAACTGATGAAACATGAGGTGCCTGAGTGGCTCAGTCAGCTGGGTGTCTGCCTTCAGCTCAGGTCATGATCTCAGGGTCCTGGGATCAAGCCCCATGTCGGGGTCCCTGCTCAGCTGGGAGTGGGTTTTTCCCTCTCCCTCTGCCCCTCCACCCTGCTGGTGCTCTGCCGCGTGCACACGCGCTCTCTCTCCAATAAATAAAATCGTTGAAAAAAAAAAAAAAGAACTGATGAAACATGGTAAAAAAAACATCTAGAAAAAATTCAAATCAAATATTGTACATCTGAAGCGTCTGTACTGTACCTTTAAATATACATGGAAAAACCTCTGGAATACAGGATTTGTAAAGTATCTCAATTCTGTGGTTTGGGAGATGCATTATGCGCACAGAATATGAAGTATGCTACTAGTACTCTAGGTTACAACCAAAACCACTCTGCCCCTAGACACTCCCAAAAAATTCTGCAACTACATGAATGAATTATTCATATAGTTATGTACTGTATACTAACTCAGCTAGATAAGGAGAAAATAGTCAATGTGTTTATTTAATGCATGCACTTGAACGTAAAATCTTTTAGTACTGTTTTACTTCAGAAAAGTAAACTGAAACCAATTTACATGTAAAACATAATTTATAAAAAGGGAAAGCCAGATTTTACTTGAACCATTTATTTTCTCATTATTAAATCACTTAAATAGAAAGTACCATAAAAATGATGGCAACACAAAAGGCACTCAAAAAACACTTGGTGAATTTATGGCAGGTGCTTACTTTCAATCTTGCTCTCGACACTTATCGACCAGTCCTGTAGCAGGTGCTGCTGATTCTGAACACGAACACAGAATCTTTTCCCCAAGGTCTTACACTCAGGTGTCAGGGAAGACAACCATACAATGCAGTAAGTTGTTGAAGACTTTGCTCAGATACACTATAGATATCTCAGTGAGATAGGCAAATGAAGGGGGAGTACAGAAGTTACTATTCTCCAGGAAAGCAGCTAACAATGTTTATTCTAGAACCAGGAAAGGACATTTCCCTTAAAATAAATAAACGAGGAAGTGGAGGAAAGTTAGGTAAGCTGCAATATACCACGGTTCCTTTCTAGTATGAATTTCTAAGTAAAATTAAGAATGCCATACACTCTAGGGGCGCCTGGGTGGCACAGCGGTTAAGCGTCTGCCTTCGGCTCAGGGCGTGATCCCGGTGTTATGGGATTGAGCCCCACATCAGGCTCCTCCGCTATGAGCCTGCTTCTTCCTCTCCCACTCCCCCTGCTTGTGTTCCCTCTCTCACTGGCTGTCTCTATATCTGTCAAATAAATAAATAAAATCTTAAAAAAAAAAAAAAAAAGAATGCCATACACTTTAGAAGATAGAAGGTCTTCCGACAGAGACCATTTAAATGAGTATAACTATTCTCCTGTGAGTCCAATTAGTTTGCAGTCAGAAAACCATATTAAGCAAAATAAGTAAATATCCCTCCAAACCACCGCTTGTAAGGTAAACACAAGAAAATTAAGAACTTTACAACAACATAAGTGTTTCCTCTCAGGAAAGAACCACTTACATCAATATAATTTAGTAAGCCACAACTGATAAATTAGGTAACAGGTGATACTAGCATAACAATAGTAAGCCAACCTATGCATTGTTTATATTTTTCAATAACATCCCAGGCACTAAACTGAAAAACCCACACCATAATTACAGTACTTACAAAATCATAAACTGCTTAGAGTATGCCTTGTATCTGGCTATTTAACTTTTTTAACTGTAAGGTTAAACCTCATACCTGGCAAGGGGGAGCATGGACTCCTACAGCCCTCTGTCATACCATAATTATGTAAAATAATCATAACCAGTCATCGATCAGAAGTTACATTATGTCCTCACTTCTCCTCCTTTTGGCTAAAATCAAGTGTAGATTTTACATGTATCAACATGACATTTTTAAAACAAAGAACCAGCTAGACAATGAAATACACACCAAAAGCCATACTTTGCATCTTAATAAAGTGGAAAGAATAGATAATTGGACTTAATCAAAATTTAAAACTTTTGGGTTTCAAAGGATAACATCAAAAAAGCGACACGATAACCTACAAAATGGGAGAAAATACTTACAAACTATATATATAAGGAACTTGTATCTAGACTATATAAAGAACTCTTACAATTCAACAATAAAAAGACAGCCTAATTTAAAAATAAGCAAAGAACCTGAACAGACATTTCTCCAAAGACAATATACCAATGACCAATAAGCACATAAAAAGATGCTCAACATCATTAGTCATCAGGGAAATGCAAATCAAAACCACAATGAAGTGTCATGTTACACCCACCAGAATGGCCAGAATCAAAAAGCCAGGCAGTTTGTGACATGTGGAGAAATCAAGATTCTTACAAACTGCTGGTGAGAATATAAAATGGTCTCCCTTTGGAAAACAGTCTGACAGTTTCTCAAACAATTAATAACAGAATTACCATATGATCCAGCAATTGTACTCCTAGATATATACCCAGAGGAAATGAAAACAGACATCCATAGAGAAACTGGCACACAAATGTTTACAGCAGCATTATTCATAACAGCCAAAAAGTTGAAACAATCCAAATCAACAACGAATGGATAAATCAAATGTGGTATATAAACAATAGAATATTATTCAGCCATTAAAAGGAATGATAAGAACTGATAAATACTACAACATCAATGAACCTTGAAAACATTACATTAATTGAAAGAAGTCAGAGACAAAAGACCACATATTCTATGATTCTATTCATATGAAAGTCCAGAATGGGCAAATCTACAGAGACAAAACATAAATTACTGGTTGCAGGGGCTGGAAGGGGATGATGCAGGGATAGGATGGTGAGGGTTAAAGGATACAGGGTTTTTTAGGCAATAAAAATGTTCTAAGGTGACTGTAGTTAATGGTTGCACACATCTGCAAATACACCAGAAAACAATGAATTGTACACACAGGAGAACTGTATGTTGCGTGAATTCTATCTCAACAGAGGTTTTCAAAAAAAAAAAAAAAAAAAGTAGTAAAGAACTCCCTGAAACTAAACTTAGTATTTATTTACAGTTCCATCTCCCAGAGGCTTCAGCTTTCTCAGTGACCCATCACTCAAAGGTGTAGTCAAGGACTACATGGACTTCATGCAGAAAACGCCTTTTTCCAAAGGACCCTGGATTTTATTTATTTTTTTAAAGATTACTTGAAACAGAGAAACTGAGAGTGTGAGTGTGAGAGAGAGAGGATGAACACAAGTGGGGGGAGGGGCAATGGGAGAACCAGACGCCCCAATGAGCAGGGAGCACGATTTAGGGCTCAATCCCAGGACCCCAGGATCATGACCTGAGCCGAAGGCAGATGCTTAACTGACTGAGCCACCCAGGCACCCCAGGACCCTGGATTTTAGAAACCATTTCAAAACCGCAGGGGAGAATAAGCAGCCCAGGTTACATAGCCGTTGCCAGTCTTCCCAGTCCCACAAAGCTTGGAACCAGGTTCTTCCTACCCAGTGAACGTACACAGTCCTGTCCATAAGCACCCTATTTAGAGAAGTAGGTAAGAGGAAGAATGGGAGGAGGGGGAGTCAGTATTAAATGTCGTAAAGAGCCACTTTATGAGCAATATGGTAATGTTTAAAATAACTCATCAGGTTATGCTGCCTTACTTCTAATAGAGATGAATTTCTATAAACCTCATAGCACTCCCAATAACCTCCCCTCCCATCCCATCCCCCAAAAAAAAGCTCAAAGGAAAAATGTCAGCTATTGTAAGAATCACTAAGGGAAACAATTACTATGTATATTTGCCTGCAATACCAAATTTGTGCTCACAAAAAAAAAAAAAAAGAGTAAACGTGTAACAAGATTTAGCTATTAATATCAACTCTCTTAATTTTTTTGTTATTCTTTCAACATATTTATACCTTATAATGCCATTACACTCTTTCAAGTGTTTTGTCTTGATCCTTAATGGCATTTATTTATGAACTCACATTGTTAGATTCTTTTTTTTTAAAAAGATTTTATTTATTTATTTGACAGAGATAGCCAGCGAGAGAGGGAACACAAGCAGGGGGAGTGGGAGAGGAAGAAGCAGGCTCATAACGGAGGAGCCTGATGTGAGGCTCGATCCCATAACGCCAGGATCACGCCCTGAGCCGAAGGCAGGTGCTTAACCGCTGTGCCACCCAGGCGCCCCATCACATTGTCAGATTCTTACAAAATAAAAGCTAACAAAAAGTTTATGGAATACAGTGTAATACAGAAGTAGTATGAAAGAAATTGAAATCAAGAAACTAGCTCTGAGCTCAACATCTAGCTAGATAATTTTGTGAAAGTCATTTCATATCTAGATTTCCATTGCTCATCTATAAAATGAGGTTGGCCCAGAGCCTAGATAATCCATAAAGTGCTTTCCATTAGAACTACTATTTCAACATATGTAAAGACCTACACAGGCCTTAAGGATTTCTCTCCTGTGGTCTGAAACTTTGCAGAGTTCTAACTTAAACTGAATATAACATCTGCTCTTATACAAATCAGTGGAGACTTTGTAAATAAGTTACTCACAAATACCAGTCCTGAAGTCTCACCTATTATTACCTCAAAGATTTACTTATAAAAGCGTCAGCTCTTTTAAAAAGTCAACTATATTTGAAACAAACTTTTGAACACTGAATTTTATTCCATTTATTCCAGTCTACAAGCCTCATGTATCCACTTCGAAATTCTGTGTCAAGCAGCTCCCCAAATAATTATCAAGTGGATGTTTCCACTAAGGATAATCTTTGCTTTCCATAGTTTCCATTTGCATGACTTTCAGTTAGCACTGTTTAAATAACACCAGTCCCCCAACAACACGGTTGAAGCTTCAGTTAGCAGTCTGTCAACTGTGGGTAACTGCATTAAGTACAAACTTTGCTGCTAGCTCCCCAGTCCACAAATCACTATGTAAATAATAGATGAGCATCCTAACCAGTGGCCAATCACTTCGCGTCTTTCAAAATCTGTTGGTGATGGGTCATTGCACATCTGTTAGTCAAATATAGACAGCAAAACTTATAGTAGTGTTGCCTCCCTGTCTGCCAGTAGTAAACCCAGGTGACATTCTCATTCTTTTTTTTTTTTTAAGATTTTATTTATTTATTTGAGAGAGAGAGAGAGACAGAGAGCATGAGAAGAGACAGCACAAGCCAGGTGGGGGGCAGCAGGAAAGGGTTCAGAAGCAGGCTCCCCGCCGAGCAGAGAGCCAGATGCAGGGCTAGTTGCCAGGACCCTGAGATCATGACCTGAGCGGAAGGCAGACACTTAACCGACTGAGCCACCCAGGCACCCCAACCCAGGTGACATTCCGTAAAAATAGCCAAAAAAGGAAATTAGCCAACAAAGATCAAAGTACAGCAAAGAAATGAAAACTGAAAGTAAGTGCAGCAAAGAAACAAAAACTGGTAACACCGAAGTGAAATGTGAATCAAATGTAAATAGTTAAGAAGAAATACCTGCCCATAAAGTGTTGGAGACTCTAGATGAGCAGCCTCATGAACTTTGTGAACTTTGTGAGGGAAGTAATTTAAGAATAGGATAACAGTGTTCCAGAGGAAGTAAAACACTTCACAATAAAGAAAGTTGCAGATTATTTCCTAACACTTGAAAGCACAAAGGATAAAATACTGGAAATAATCCCACTTTAGGAGTATGACAATTCACCAAAGCACAAAAAAGATGCTTGCTTCACATCCTAAGTTATATTAGAAAACGGAAACGTTCAAACTACTTTTTACAAGTTTTTTTTAAAAACAAAACACTCAATTCTTAATGTCTCATGTTTAGAGTACTAAACAAATACTAGTTTTACAATTTTTTTTCATTTTCCTATACATTTGCAACCACAGGAAGAGTTTTTAATGCCTGAGCCAACATTTTCAAAGGTCACAGAGTAAGAATTTTTCTTACTTAATGGAACTGGTTAGGGGGCACCTGGGTGGCTTAGTCGGTTAAGCATCTGACTCGGCTCAGGTCATGATCTCGGGGTCTGGGGATCAAGCCCCATTGGGTTCTGTGCTCAGCAGGGAGCCTGTCTCTCCCGCCCCCCACCCACTCACGCTCTCTCGGTCTCTCTCTCAATAAAAGAATAAAATCTTAAAAAAAAATGATTTAATAGTTTCGGTTTGAATGGTCATTTTCACCACTCTGTAGTACTGTGCAAAGGAATGACTGCCTGTATAGTAAGGTTGTATTATTTAATCATATTGTCAAGAGCAAACGTGTATCAAGAGTATGCAGGTTCCTAACGGACACAGAAAAATCTATCAGACCAGTTAGTAAAGTCTCAAAAGGGAAATGTACTAGACTACTGCAATTAGGCTCTCCTGTTGTTTAGTTCCCAGATTGTAGGTTTCGATTTACACGTGCAGATCTCTTCTGTTATTACTCCCAAATTCCGCCCATTTCTCTTCATCTTGAAGATGCGGAAAACAAAATCATGTTGTCCAACCTTTTCATAGAAGGGATGGGGAAAGCAAGGCTTAAGAGATTCAGTCGCATGCCTATCATGCCTCAGTAATCTACCAGGGGCTAGCAGGGGAATTAAAACACTAATCTGGTTCTTGTTCCCGTATATACAATGCTGCCCACTTCTGAAGAGCGTTACTAGTTAAGTTTTATTTTGATTTCATTTTTCAACCATATGGCTTACACAAATCCACTATAAGAAAAAATACTCCATATTTTCCTGAGCCTCTCATTACTTAAAGATATTTTACAATCATCTGCATTCAGAGACTAGAAGGCCACTCTAACACTACTGTAACTTAAGCGATAAGAAATTTTAAAATGTTTCATATTACAATGTATCCCAGATGGGATCCTGAGACAGAAAATGTACAGTAGTTACTCTAACGTACAATCTTCTCTATACTATCTTCACAACTTCCCTGTAAAATTAAAACTTTTAAAATTTTTAAAAAAAATTTTTTTAAGATTTTATTTATTTGAGAGAGAGAATGAGAGAGAGAGAGCGTGCATGAGAGGGGGGAAAGGTCAGAGGCAGAAGCAGATTCCCTGCAGGGAGCCAGATGCAGGACTCGATCCTGGGACTCCAGGATCATGACCTGAGCCAAAGGCAATTGCTTAACCTACTGAGCCACCCAGGTGCCCCCCCCCCAAATTTTTTAAAGTATTGCACATACTTTTTTATGTATGTCTTTTCTTAGTGTTGGGATCTAATTAAATTTTTGAATCAAAGGTACTAAATGCACTAATAAATTTCTATTCCTTGTTTCTTAAGCTATGTCCTGTGAAATCCTCCCCCAGAGGTGACTCTGCCTCTTGGAAAAGGGGAACCTAGGAAGTGGGTCTCCACCACAGCCCAATTTCCATTCATAAGAAGCATCAAACAGTCTGAAACAAAGATTCTGCTAGAACGAAAAGTGTGAAAGTCACTCTCAAGCTTCAAAGGGAGTAAGATTCATGATTTGAGGAATATTAAAAATTCACAGTTCCTCGTAACAGAAAGAACATTAGACTGAAGACGAAAAAAACCCGCATTCTAATCTTGAATCCGTCACTAAGTACAATCTCGTATTTCTTTAGGCCTCAGTTTTCTCATCTGCAAAGTAAGAGGACCAAGAGTTCCCATTCTAATTAGAATTTTTTCTCCCCAATTTTTCTTCCAGTAAGAGGAAGGGTAAAAGTATATGACTTAAATAATGCACATTAAAATATAATGCCTTAGAAAAGATCAAAAAACTATTTGTCAGGTGTCTCTTTTTGGCCTACCAAATAACTATTTTTATCCAGATTATTTTGTCTATGTACATTTTTAAATGATTCTTTTTTCAAAGTTTATTATTTCTTTTTAGTAATCTCTACACCCAAACTGGGGCTCTAACCTATGACCCTGAGATCAAGAGTCCCATGCTCCTCAGACTGAGCTAGCCAGGCACCCCAAAACATGCACATTCTTACAGCCATTTAGCTCATCTCATTTTAAATTTCAAGTTACATCATATTTACTTCACAAATATACTGTTTCCTTTGCCATGCCAAGAAGCAAAGAATACTAAAATATAGCTAACAGAAAGTATAATTTAAAAAGTCCAAAGCTGCTTTTGCACTCATATTCCTCTCAGTTCAACAACACTGTAAATAACGTAAGGCACATAAAATGAATAGAGTATTGAAATTTACCAAGGCAAGTTTTTAGCAACAGTTTCAAAATGAATTTCAGTGGTTTAAGAAGGCTGAAACGCCTAAATTACATCCTTATTAATTATGCTAAGGCTTCAAATTTCATATATCTAAAAACAGTGAAAATGTTAACAATTGTGATGTTGAAATATAAACTAGAAAATACAGCCATCCGGTGTATAAGAAAATATGCCAATAATCAGCAACATCATAATTTAACTTACTTTAAATGACTAAAAGTGGTTAACAAAAAGTATCTGCCATTAATATCATCTAATATTTGGTCTTTTCAAAATATTTCCACACTTTCTTATACGTATAACGTTAGGGAAAAAAATCATGTTTAAATAAACAATGCAATCCACCAAATGAAAACTACCAAATGAAAATGCACCACTTTATTACTAATTTTCAAGAACCATAGGTACTAAGCACAATTCTTAAAAAGATATGGTCCATTCACAAGCACATTGGATTTCAATAGCAAGTCAAGTTGTAACAGTAAAATCTCATTTTTGAAGTAATCCTTGTTTTACTAGTTCGCTCTGACCTCAAGTATATTTCCCAGCGCTAAAACTGTTAAAGATCTCATCACCTATGACATCTGTAAATAAAGATGAGACTTAAAAGACACAATTTTTCATTAAAATGTATGTTGAATGTATTCTGAGGTATTACAAGTTCCAATAACATACACTGCAATCTTCCTTTTTTATTTTTAGCACAACATAGGTTTAAAAATTCGTTTCATTATGCAATGATGGCATGAAATATTAAATCACACTGTTCTATAACCTGGTTCCAATAATGACTAGGAAAAATGGAAGATCAAACGTATGTTTAAGCAGTTAAACTTAACATTTTCACTCTAACATTTTTTAAATGGTCAAGCTTCGAAAATCTCGGCTTTAATATTTAATTTCAAAGTCTGTGCTCACAGGAAACCAAACATTGACTCAGTACGACAGAAGAGTTGAACGGCCTAAGAAACCACTCCTTCAATTAGCTTTTCCTTGCTCTGTGCTTTTATTTTACCTGCACTACAGTTTTGCATTCAAATGAAAAAAAGACAACACGTATTCAGTCAGGTAAGAATGGTCATCATTTCTCCGTCGTTACAAACAGCAACAGTCCTTTTCTTAGTCCTCTCTTCCTCCACCCACATAAAGGCAAGCCCAAGGGAACGCAACCCCCACTCTATCCGGGACGCCCCTTAACCCGAAACCCTTCGGAGCCTAAGGTTGACACCGCCCACCTTGGGCCTCCTCTCTTCCCTCCCACCCAGTCTTCCGCTCAGCAATCTGACCCGCAACCGCCAGACCCCGCGAGTGCGCCCGCGCCGGAGCCACCCCGCCCCCAGCCCGAGGGCGCGCGGCCGACGCGCAAGCACGACCCGCAGCCCCCGACGGCCGCCCCGGGCCCTCGGAGCCGGCGCCCGGCCCGCCTGGACCCTCCCCGCTCCCGGGCTTCGCTCCACGGGGAGCCCTGTGTCCGAGAAGGCGCACTCCGGATTCTCCCACACAGTCAGTGCTCGGCCTCCAGCAGCAGGCGGAGGGGCAAACCTGGGTTGGAGTGGGAAAGCAGGCAGCCCACCCCGGGAACCGACCTGTGGAGACCGCCATCTTCTCCTGCAGCCCGACGCAGCCGCCTGCACGCACAGCGACGTCAGCGCCACTTCCGGGAGCGCGCCGCCCCGCCCCCCGCCCCGCGGCTTCGCGGCGCGCGTCACATGGGCTCCGTTCCCGGCGGCGTTCTCTCCAGTCACCTAGCCAAAGGGAGCGCAGGGCCTCGCTGCTGTTTGGACTGCTGTACTGGAACTTCCTAAGATTCTACTATTGATTCAAAGTAAAAGTTAAAGATAAGTTTATTGGGACACCACGTTGAGTCGGTCATCATAGTATAGAGCAAAAAAGAAATATTTTCTAAAAGACATGTGCAATGGAGGGGAAGAGAGGGGGAAATTTTTTTGTTTGTTTAAAGGCATGTGCAGTGCGGCTGCAATCCCCAATCCGGCAGCCACGTGTGTTATGAGCTCGTGCCTGGGGATGTGCTGTAAGGGAGACTGCGCAGGTTTGCAAAACCTTAATCTGTTTAACAATACCTGTAAAGAACATCTCGTTAAGAATGTTTTATATTGATTAAATATGGAAGTAATATTTTGATATATTGAATTAAGAGAAGTATATTATTAAAAGGCATAGCAAAATAGGGCATTGACAATTCTGTGTTGAAAAGTGATTTAAAAGGGTTTGACAGAAAATTTAAAGAACCCCTTAGAATTAAATTTATTGCATTCATATTTTACTTTTGAGATATGCATGAGAGCGAAACACTAAAATCTATGTCTGAGTCGGAAAGTTCTTTCAAAAAAGTCTAAAATAAAATTTCTAAGTAATAAAGAAGGATGTTCAAAAAGCAAAGATTTTACATCCTTAGTTTTCACTATAGCGACACAGTAGAAATGTTGCCATCTAGTATTATGTAACTATCATGGCTTTCTATATCATCCTCACAAATGTCATTAGTAATATTTGATACAGCCACCCCCATTTTATAAGAAATGAAACTAAACCCCAAAGAACTTAAATGATTTTCTAGGAGCGTGAATCTACCAGTAGTTGCAACAGAGCTGGAATTCAGACAAAATTCTGATTCCCAAGTCAATTCTCATTTCATTCCTGGTTGTCCTTGCAGTGCTGGTCCTGATAGTAAATACTGATGCTGCCATAGTAGTAATTGGGAGGCTGAAGTTTTTACTTTTAGTGGTTCTTAGTTCTTTCCATCCCACACACTTAATTTCCCCCATCTTTCTTTTTTTCCTTTTTTTTTTTAGATTTTGTTTATTTGACAGAAAGTGAGAGAGCATAAGCAGGGGGAGTGAGTGGCAGAGGGAGAGGAAGAAGCAGGCTCCCCATTGATCAGGGAACCTGATGTGGGGCTCAATCCCAGGACCCTGAGATCATGACCTGAGCAGAAGGCAGCTGCTTAACCAAATGAGCCACCAAGGCTCGCCTACCCTGTCTCTTAACCTGTGTCTGAAGCTTTGGGAAAAGAAAGGCCCTATTCTTAATTTCTGAGCTTGGAGCACCAGCTGCCTTTTCTTCCTAGTCAGTCCCAGCTCTGTCCCATAACATGAACTGATGCTATGCAGCATTCTTTTAATGTTTGTTTCACTCTCTGTGGTAGGCAAACCTCTAAGATGGCTCCCAATGACCCCTTCCTGGTATCCATGCCCTTGTTTTTTATAATTCCCTTGCCTTTCATGGGGGCTTACTTTGAGTGAATAAAGTAAGACAGCAGGGCTGGGATATCACTTTTGAGATTTGTTTTAGAAAAACTAGATTCCATCTGCAGCACTCTCTCTTGCTCTCTTGCTTCCCCCCAGGGTCACCAGCTGCCGTACGAGAGCTACCCTAGAGAAAAGCCCAGGTGGCAAGGAACAGCTTCTGGCCAATAGCCTTGGAGGAAGTAAGGCCCTCAGTTCAACAGCCATGAAGAACTGAATCCTGTCAGCAAACATAAGGGTGAGCTTGAAAGCATACCCTGCCCTAGTAGAGTCTTCAGATGAACTTCCTGACAGACACCTAATTGCCACTCTGCTAGGACCAAGATAACACATGTTTGCTGTTTTAAGCCACTAAGTTTTGGGACAATTTGTTATGCAGCAGTAAGAATCTAATACATTCTCCCTGCTTACTGTTATTCTGTGTTAACTATTCTTATAAACATTGTTTGAGTAACCATTATCATACATTTTTCACAAATGTTCACTTAAATTTGGATGTTGATGAACTTCTGTTAACATATATTTACCATCTTATTAGGGCAGATTGATGGATAATGACATTTAATAGATTTAATCCTGTCCTCCCCACAACAGAATCAAAATTAACAACTAGCAAAACATTGACCGAATTCAATTCTACTTTACCAATTGTAAATATTTTCTCAGGAAATGCTTGAATCTTAAAAACAAAATACATAAGTGTTGTCTCCCCATTTTATAAACAAGACTTGCAAAGCCAATAGTAGTCCTACCATTTTCCTACTTATTGTTCTTGAAAGAGCAAATTACAGTCTGTGGGAGGAAGTCAGATTTTGTGTAACTTGAAAACCAAAATGCAGGGGCGCCTGGGTGGCACAGCGGTTGAGCGTCTGCCTTCGTTCGGCTCAGGGCGTGATCCCGGCGTTACGGGATCGAGCCCCACGTCGGGCTCCTCCATTGTGAGCCTGCTTCTTCCTCTCCCACTCCCCCTGCTTGTGTTCCCTCTCTCGCTGGCTGTCTCTATCTCTGTCAAATAAATAAATAAAATCTTTAAAAATTAAAAAAAAAAAAAACCAAAATGCTCAATTTTTGCTTATTCACAATAATATATAAAGCAAAAAGCCTCAGTGACAACCAGGAAAAACTAGGGGGGAAAAGTTACTTCAAATTTCTTGGGAGTCAAAGAAGAAACAGAAGAAAACAAAAAAGTAAAACAGATGAAAGAAGAATAAAATCACAGAAATAAAAAAAATCAACTAATCTAATACAACTTTGATTAATATGGAAATGAAATTGAAGAAAGAAGCAAATCAAAAGATGTCTAGAGTGTTAGAAACAGTTAAAGAACAATTGTGGAAGCAGTCTGGTGTTTGTGGGGTACCAGCATGAGGCAGGGGGCAATGTGAAGGGCTCATGAACCCAGGAGAGTCAGGAAGGGCCAAGGTGAGCAATGGGTGTAGGTGCCGCCATCACCTTCCACCATGGCTCACTCATCTCATCAGTGTGCAATAAAGAAATGCTGGATTTGGAACCAGAGAGATCTAAGTCCAACCACTTGTTCACCTTGTGACCTTAAAAAAGGCATTTAATCTCTTTAACCTCCAATTTTCCAGCAGTGAAATAGAAGTACTCTTAGGATTTATACTCAACACATTACATATAGTACCTGGCAATCAAATGTGCACAGTAAATGGTTGCCATTCTTATGATGATTGTACCGTAAGAGAAAACTATTCTTTTTCCTAGTAGGCAAATAATTTTTATAGGCATTTTGTTTTTCCTCTGGCTCTAGCTATGAAGAAACTCAAAACGCAATTTCTAGCACCTGTCTACTAAATGTTTATGGTATATAATATATCTTCTGACTTCACCCTTCAATTCACTTTGTTTTCTCATTTCTCCCTCATCATACTTTACACTTATTTGGTTCTTTATCTTGGTATTTAATATATCTCTGTAAGCTACCACAAAGTCTCATATTTTTGAAGGGAGGGCAGTATTAATAAGTGATAAATTAGCTATTTATAAGCTTTGATTTCTGTATAACCACTGGATAACTGATATACGTCATTTCCTAATCCCTTCTTGAGAAAAAATGCCCTATCATGCGCTCTAGTAGAAGAGACCCTAAGCTGTTCCTTGAACAAAAATGATCCAGCTGCAACAGTTAAACCCCTTCCTGCCAGCTACAGCTAATATATGATTCAAGGGCGTCCATTCTATAGACTGACTAGCAGCCTATGTGAAGGTCACAACAAACACCTTTGTCAAACATGAATATCTCCGCCCCCCCCATCTCTGTCTCTCTCCCTCATCTTCCAGGAAAATACAGAAAACAACTATGGATGGAAGCAGAAAAAAGAACGACAAACGAGAAGATGCATAGACACAAAAAAAGTCACAGAATCCCTTTAATGGCAACTTGAAGGCATTAAGATGACTTAGGTCCTTAGGTCCCTGTTGCCTCTTTCTAGTTGCCAAAATAACTGTTCCTCTTCTAACAGCAGTAGAAGTACAACTCCCATGAAGTTTCTGCCTCCCTCATTGCCATTAATGTTTGTGGTGGACAGTCTGGCACCCCATGATCCCACCTGGTATTCATGCCCTAGTACGATCCCTTCCCCTTGAGGGTGAACAGGACTTGTGGCTTGTCTTTTTTCTTTTCCAGTTTTATTGAGGTATTATTGACAAATTAAAAATGTGTATATTTAACATATACAACGTGATGTTTTGATATATTTATACACTGTGAAATGATTCATAATCAAGCTATATACATCACTCATATAATTACTATTTTTTGTGGGTGATGAGAACACTTAAGATTTACTCTCTTAGGGTGCCTGGGTGGCTCAGTTTGCTAAGCATCTGCCTTCGGCTCAGGTCATGATCCAGTGTCCTGGGTTCGAGCCCCGCGTTGGGCTCCCTGCTCACTGGGGAGTCTGCTTCTCCCTCTCTGCTCCTCCCCTGTTTGTGATCTCTCTCAAATAAATAAAGTCTTAAAAAAAAAAAAAAAAAGATTTACTCTCCTAGCAAATTTCAAGTATATAATACATTATTTTTTTTAAGATTTTTATTTATTTATTTGACAGGCAGCAAGAGAGGGAACACAAGCAGGGGGAGTGGGTGAGGGAGAAGTAGGCTTCCCGCTGAGCAGGGAGCCCTATAGGGGGTTAGGACTTGATCCCAGGACCTGAGCCAGGGGCAGACACTTAAGGACTGAGCCACCCAGGTGCCCCTCAAGTATATAACACATTATTATTAACTGTAGTCCCCATGCTGTAAATTAGGTCTCCAGAACTTATTTATCCTATTACTGAAAGTTTGTAACCTTTGATGAATATCTCCCCATTTCCCCTACATCCCAGCCCTGGCAATCACCATTTACTCACTGTTACTAAGCTATATTTTTTTAAGATTCCACATATAATCGAGACCATACAAAATGTTTTTCTGTGTCTGGTTTATTTCACTTAGCATAATGTCCTCCAGGTTCATCAATAGCATTTACAAACAGCAGTCCTTCCTTCTTTTTTAAAGAAGATAAATATTCCATTGTAGGTGTACACTTCTCATTTTCTTTTTCTTTTTTTTTTTAATATTTATTTGTTTGATAGACAGCCAGCGAGAGAGGGAACACAAGCAGGGGGAGTGGGAGAGGAAGAAGCAGACTCCCAGTGGAGGAGCCTGATGTGGGGCTCGATCCCAGAACGCTGGGATCATGCCCCAAGCCAAAGGCAGACGCTTAACAACTGAGCCACCCAGGCGCCCCATCATTTTCTTTATTTGTTTGTCAACAAACACTTTGATTGTTTACGTGTATTGGCTACTGGGAATAATGCTGCAATGAACGTGAAAGTGTCGCTATAGCTTCAAGATGGTGGTTGTGTTTCCTTCAGATATGTACCCAGAAGCAGGATTGCTGGATCATATGGTAGTTCTATTTTTAATTTTTTGAGCAACCTCCATATTGTTTTCCATTGTGGCTGTACTAGAACTTTGTCTTTAATCATTAGAGAATATGGTAAAGTGATGGGATGTCACTTATGTAATTAACACCTACTACTGTATGATCATCTTACAAGGAAGCTTTTTCATTTGCTGGATTTGTAGAGGCAAGCTGCCATGTTGCAAGCTTTAGAGAGCCATGTGTCAAGAAACTGAAGGCAGCCTCTGGCTTACAGCCACCCGTAAACTGAGGCCCTCCGTCTGATGGTGTGCAAGAAACTGAATGCTGCTAACAACCACATGAGCCTGGAAGCAGCTCCCTCCCCTCAAGCCTTAAAAGGAGACCACAGACCCTGAACTGACACATAGATTGAAGCCCTACAGAGGACCCAGTAGAGCTATGTCCCAGACTCCTGACTCACAGATGCTGTGAAAACATAAATGTGTGTTGTTTAAGCTACCAAGTTGGTGATAATTGGTTATACAGCAATAAAAACTAATACTGTATCCTTATATAAAGTCACCATGACTTGACAAAGCCTGAGGGATTCTTTTTATTTTTTTGACAAAGGAATCTGGCATAATAACCTGACTAGAATTTCTTATCGCTGGGGGGAAAAAAACCAGTATCATCAAATTATTAAATATGGTTTCCCCAAGCTTGTTTTCTCAATTCCTACTGACCTCAGCATTGTACTGCATACCTAGAATGCAATAGCCTCCCAGCCGAACTATCCTAAATATCAGTGTTTCTTAAACATTGCCTTTATTCTGTCCTTCCTAATTGAGAAAATCTACACTTGCTCCAGTTTGCCTACCACCAGGTTCACAATGAGTTTCATATTTATTGTCAATTCTTACCAATTCATAATGGCCACCTGAAGAGCTATTTGGAGAATTCTAAGGCTATATTCATGCTCAGCAGAAAAAGAAGTGCTGTCATCAAAAGTTGAAGTCTGCCATAGGGAGTTAAAGCAAACAACTGTCTACCTAACAACGTGGCCAAGGATATCAAGCCCAAATACCACTGCCTGACCTTCACAACCTTCCAGAATCCAGCCCCCTCTGACTTCTCCTGTGTTATTTCTCATCACTCTCCAATGGGCAAGCCGCAGTATACTCAAGCCATCTCTCAGGTGTGCTATTGCTATTGCTATGGGCTAATTGCCACTTTCATGCTTATATCTCTACCTTAGATTTCCCTTCTCACCTCTACCTTTCCATTTCCTGTCCTTACCACAGGCCAAATTCAAATTCCACTTTACTGAATCCTTTCCTGATTAATTTTTCTTGTCCCTTCATTAAACTGCTCTACCTCTTTTAGTCTGTACTAAGGAAGTAGTACAGGAAAATGCAGACATGTTCTGTCTGCAACATAAAAATCAGATCCATTTGAAGCCAGTTAACTTGTCGACTCAGGAAGTTGTAAGCCCTCAACCACCAATGCAAGCATGGATTTTATCACAAATGGGAAGCTCAGTACCTGTAATTGAAATACTCTTATGCATATATACACACACAAAACCTCATTATTCATTCTGGGAATATTTCTGTCTTCTCAGAATTTTAATGCTACCTTCTCTGTGTTACCCTTTTATGTAGCTGGACTTTTTTTTCTCTTGTTTGGAACAAATTTCAATCATTTAAAGTCTTTGCTCCAAAGCTTACCTTTCTCCACTGTTGTTATCTTTCCCTGTTTAAAAGCCTTCCAATATTGAAATGCTGTCCAATAATGGAATCTGATTGTTAATTCCCAGTGCTCATCATACTTGATCTGGAAACATATGGTAGCATAATTGACCATTATGTTATCTGAAGACCAATTTTTTCATTTGGCTTCAGACTCACCACACTTTCCTAGTGTTTTAAAGGTAACTGGGACTCATTTTAATCAGATATGGTAAGACACATAGATAGAGAAATGACTGTCATGAAGAAAGAAATTTGTTACACTCGTAGTTCCCTAGAAAAAGTAGGCATGGACATCCCTGTCATGTTCCTGACCTTAGGGGAAAAGTTCTCAGTTTTTCCCCATTTTCAGTCAAGAAATGGGCAGAAGATATGAACAGATATTTCTCCAAAGAAGACCTACAAATGACCAATAGACACATGAAAAAATGCTCAACATCACTTGACATCAGGGAAATACAAATCAAAACCACAATGAGATACCACCTCACACTGGTCAGAATGGCTAAAATTAACAACTCAGGAAACAATACATGTTGGTGAGAATGTGGAGAAAGCGAAACCCTCTTACACTATTGGTGGGAATGCAAACTGGTGCAGCCACTCTGGAAAACAGTGTGGAGATTCCTCAAAAAGTTAAAAATAGAGCTACCCTATGACCCAGCAATTGCACTACTAGGTATTTATCCAAGGATACAAAAGAGGCACATACACCCCACTGCATATAACAGCAATACCAAGAGCCAAACTATGGAAAAGGCCCAGATAAATGGATAAAGAAGATGTGGTATGATGTGATATAATGTGGTATAATGGAATAGTACTAAGCCATTTAAAAAAAATGAAATCTCACCATTCGTAATGACCTGGATGGAACTAGAAGGTATTATGCTAAGTGAAATAAGTCAGGGAGGTGCCTGGGTGGCTCAGTCAAGTGTCTCCCTTCAGCTCAGGTCATGATCCCAGGGTCCTGGGATCAAGCCCTGCATCAGAGCCTGCTTCTGCTGCTGCCCACTGTTCATGCTTGCTCTCTCTCTGTCTTAAATAAATAAAATCTTTTTTAAAAAAAGAAATAAGTCCAAGAAAGACAAATACTATATGATTTCACTCATATGTGGAATTTTTAAAAGATTTTATTCATTTGACAGAGCATAAGCGGGGGAGCGGCAGGCAGAGGGAGAGAGAGAAGCAGGCTCCCCACTGAGCTGGCCGCCCGACAGAGTTCGATCCCAGGACGCTGGGATCATGACCTGAGCTGAAGTTGGTTAAGCATCAGTCTTTAGCTCAGGTCATGATTTCAGGATCCTGGGATCGAGCCCTGCATTGGGCTCCCTACTCAGTGGGAAGTCTGCTTCTCCCTCTCCCTCTCCTTCTGCCCTTTCCCCTTGCTCATGCTCTCTCTCTCTCAAATACATAACATCTTAAAAAAAAAAAAAAAAAAAAGCAAACCATAAGGGAGTCTTAACTATAGGAAACAAACTGAGACTGCTGGAGGGGAGGTGGGGGGATGGGGTAACTGGGTGATGGGCATTAAGGAGGGCACTTGAAGTGATGAGCACTGGGTGTTGTATGCAACTGATGAAACACTGAATTCTACCCCTGAAACTAACAATACAGTATATGTTAATTAAATTGAATTTAATTAAAAAATTAAAGTAGGCATGGTATATCATGTTGAACCCCTTGGGGAAGCATCAGTTAGTCAAGAGACAGAGGGAGTGAAGGGGAAATGTAGGCAAGAATCTTTATTGTGGATTCCACAAGAAAGAATGGACAAGGCAGGATAAGCAGGCTTAGGACTGACTAATTTAAATCATTTCGGTGGGTTCTGGAACATAGGGAATGTCCTTAGTTTGATGCCTTACTCTGGAGTGATTAAGGCAGGGAATAGTGACCCAGAATGTGAAAGTCTAATAAAGGAAGTGATGGGGGTGTAAATTCTGGATTGTTTGGTTTGCTCTTGAAAGGCACAATCCCAGGAGCATTATTTACCATCTTTAGGAATTAACTAACCCTGAAAGGGGCCATCCCTCAAGGGTCAGCAAGGCCAAAGGATATCAAAGCATGAAAATAGGGAAAATAAAAAGACATGGTTAATACTCTTTGTCTTCCTCGTACATTGCTGGCCCTTCCTTCTGAGTCTCCTCTTCTTATATCTCCTTTTCTCTAAGAATCAGAACACCGAAGGCTAGTTCTCAGTCCTTGGAAGTTTTTTCTCTCTCCACAGTCACTTAGTGACCACATCTAGACTCATGATGTCTATATGCTTTGCTTCCAAAGTGGTCCTTCATATCTCCTTCTCCCACATCATGTATTCTTGCTCCATCTGGAAGTTCTGCTGGCCCTACCTTCCAAATATATCTGACATACTACACACTTCATGGTCTCCATTTTCCCGGCCCTGCTGCAAGCCTCTGATGTCTCTCATCTGGCTTATTCCAAGAGCCTTTCTGTGGCTACCTTCCTCCCAAATAGCTCATTCTTACCGTAGTAGCCAGAGTGATCATTTTAAAGCACAAATCAGATTAAATTATTCCACTGCTCAAAAATCTCCACTGATTCCCAAAATATGTGGAGATTGAACAACACACTTCCAAATAACACAAGTCAAAGAAGTAATAATCTCAAGAGAAATTTATATTTTTAAATACATGAAAACAAAAACAATTTATCAAAATTTGTGGGATACAGTAAAAGCAGTGCTTAGGGAGAAATGTATGGCATTGAATACAAGTATTAGAAAAGAAAAGAAGAACTAAAGTCACTCATCTAAGCTCCCATCTTAGGAAGCCAGAAAAAGAAGAGCAAATTAAATCCAAAGAAAACAGAAGAAAAGAAATAATAAAAATTAGAATAGAAACCAATGAAACTGAAAAGAAGAAATCAATAGACAAAATCAACAAACCCAAAAACTGGTTCTTTGAAAAGATCAATACAATTAATAAGCCTCTAGCCAGACTAATAAAAAAAAAGAGAGAAATAATGCAAATTTCTAAATTGGAAATGAAAGAAGGGATATTACTACCAATCCCATGGACATTAAATCTACAATAATAAAATATACTATGGGGCATTTGGGTGGCTCAGTCGGTTAAGCATCTGACTCTTGATTTCAGCTCAGGTCATGATCTCAGTCATGAGATCTAGCCCTGAGTCTGCTTCTGTGCTGGGTGTGGAACCTGCTTAAGATTCTCTCTCTCTTATTTATGTAAGAATGAACTTTTTTTTTTTAACAGCAATATCCTTTCAGAAATTTCTAACTACTTTGTAACTGCATGACTCAACCTGGTGATAAAAACAGTTATTACAAGTCTACCTTTAAAAAAAAAAAAAAAAAGATTCTCTCTCTTGCTCTCCCCACAACTCGAACATGTGCTCTCTTTCTCTCTCTCTACTGGGTATTTACACCAAAGGTACAGACAGTGAAGAGAAGGGCCATATGCACCCCAATGTTCATAGCAGCATTGTCCACAATAGCCAAATTGTGGAAGGAGCCGAGATGCCCTTCAACAGATAACTGGATAAAGATGATATGGTCCATATATACAATGGAATATTACTCAGCCATCAGAAAGAATGATTACCCAACATTTGCGTCAACATGGACGGGACTGGAGATTATGCTAATGAAATAAGTCAAGCAGAGAAAGACAATTATCATATGGTTTCACTCATTTGTGGAACATAAGAAATAGCAGGGAGATCAGTAGAAGGAAGGGGAAAATGAAGGGAGGGTAAACAGAGGAGGAAATGAACCACGAGAGACTATGGACTCCAAGAAACAAACTGAGGGTTTTAGAAGGGAGGGGGTGAGAGGTTGGGCTAGCCTGGTGATGGGTCTTAAGGAGGGCACATGTTGCGTGGAGCACTGGGTGTTATACGCAAACAATGAATCATGGAACACTGCATCAAAAACTAAGGATGTATTGTATGGTGACTAACATAATAAAAAAAAAACAGTTATTACAAGTCTACCTTTAAAAAAAAAAAAAGATTCTCTCTCTCCCTCTCCCCACAACTCGAGCATGTGCTCTCTCTCTCTCTCAAACAAAACAAAACAGAACAAAAACAGTCTGAGCAACTCGATGCCCCAAAGTCAACAACCTAGATAAAATGGACCAATTCCTTGAGAGACACAATCTGCCAAAACTCACAGAAGAAGAAATAGACAATATAAATAGATCTATATCTATATTCCAAAACAGAAAGCACCAGGCCCAGATGGGTTCAATGGTAAATTCTATCAAACATTTAAGAAAGAAATTATAGCAATTCTCTATAATCTCTTTCAGAAGATAGAACCGAAGGAATACTTCTTATTTCATTCTGTTAGTTCAGCATTACCCTAATAACAAAACCAGACAGGGGCGCCTGGGTGGCTCAGTCATTAGGCGTCTGCCTTCGGCTCAGGGCGTGATTCCAGCGTTCTGGGATCGAGTCCCACATCAGGCTCCTCTGCTGGGAGCCTGCTTCTTCCTCTCCCACTCCCCTGCTGTGTTCCCTCTCTCGCTGGCTGTCTCTCTCTGTCAAATAAATAAAATCTTAAAAACAAAAAACCCTAAGTAAAATAGGAATAGAGGGGAACTTCCTTGACTTGATAAAGAATATCTACAAAACAAAACAAAACAAAACAAAACAAAACAAAACAAAACAAAACAAAACAAAAAAATAAACCACAGTTTACATGATACTTAGTGGTGACCAACTATTAGATTTTCCACTAAGATCAGGAACAAGACAAGTATCCCTTCTTCATCACTCCTCTTCAACATTCTACTGGAGAAAAAAGAAAGAAACTGCCAATTGTGTGATTGTCTATGTAGAAAATCTGAAAAAAAATCAACAACAAAAAATCTGAAACTAGCAAGGTTGCAGGATAAAAGGTTAACATACAGAAGTCAATCATTTTCCTAAATATTTGCATTGATCAAGTGGAATCTGAAATTAAAAACATAATACCATTTACATAAGCACCCTAAAAATTAAATTCTTAGGAATAAATCTAACAAATTGTGCAGTCGGTTAAGGGTCCTGGGATCGAGTCCCATATCAGGCTCCTTGCTCAGCGGGGAGGCTGCTTCTCCCTCTGCCTGTTGCTCTCCCTGTTTGTGACTTGGGTGCTCTCCCTGACAAATAAGTAAATAAAATCTTTTTTGCAAAATACATTAATTTAACTGAAGGAATCTATAGTTGGAGACCTTGATTTGGAAAGTAACCTGACTGATTGAAGATTACTCAGTCATTCCTATTGAACTTTTTATCTCTCTGCATTATGTGAGGTTTTTATTTTCTCCTTTAAAATTATTTATTCTTAACCAGAAGAACATGCTTCAAATCTAGACCTGACAACAAGATTTCACATATTGGATCCTTTCAGAAAAGTCTTGTTGTCACAGTGTATCCTGAGGACCCAGGACATTTATTGATTTCTAATCAGCACAAACATGGACACTCCTTCCATTTCTACCTGGCTGAGGAAATTGCAGGATTGTGATCAGGGAAATCAGAGGATTGATTGACTGTTTCACAAAAGAAAACCTCCCTAGAATTTTAGTAGAAAATAAAGTGTACTATATTGCAGATGACTGCAGTAACACTCCTTATACAATATCTAAGTGGTTTCATTTCAGGTGCACATGAACACTTAGAGAATGCTTAGTAGTGTGTCCAGAAACACAAATAGTTTTATTATTTGTAAATGATTTTCCAATGACATAATTTTTTAAATGGATCTTTAGTGACTTCTGACCATAAGATTAACTTGCCTTTAATTAGACAAGTGTTGGAGCACCCAGCTGGCTCTGTCAAGTAGAGCATGACCTCTTGATCTCAGGGTCATGAGTTCAAGCCCCACAATGGGCATAGAGTTTACTTTAAAAAAATAGACAAGTGTTAATCCAAGCCACTTATGAATAAATTAGTCTAGGTCTATACTAGAGAGACCATTGTACTATTAATAAAACATGAAATTTATTAGCCTTTAATATTTGCTCTGCAAGCATTTATTGAGTTCTTACTGTTTTTATTAATAAATAATATTGTGGGAAAGAAAATGAAAGAATACAAAAATTAAAAAAAAAAAAAAACCTTGAGGAGTTCCAATTCTGAAATGAGAACAGACTACATGTGAATATAAAGATACTAGAAAACAATTTCACATACTAACAATACAATTCAAAAACATTGGGAGTTCACACCTAAAGCACACAGTTTTAGGGGTTTAGAACTGAAGTACATAATGATACTTTCCCCCTTACTGGCAAATTCCTTCAGGATGTACTGCTATATGACATCATCAAAAGCTTTTGGCATGGTAGGGCTCTGCAGAGGAAACAATTAATCTGTTAGTGTGGTAGAATAAAAACTATAACACCCAGTGCTCAATGCAATATGTGCCCTCCCTAATACTCTGACATCAAAAGCTAATGATGTACTGTATGGTGACTAACATATCATAATTTAAAAAAATTAAATTAGAAAAAAAAGAATAAAAGCCATATCTGGTCTTTGTTTCCTGCTCCTGGCACAAAGCTTCAAACATTCTTGGAATTCTGGGGGTGCCTGGGTAGCTCAGTCGGTGAAGCAGCCATTTCTTGATTTCAGCTCAGGTCATGATCTCAGGGTTCGGGGATTGAGCCCCCTGTCAGGCTCTGTGCTCAGCAAGGAGTCTGATTATCTTTCTCTTCCCCCTTACCCTTTATCCCTCCCCCTGCTATGTGCTTTTTCTCTCTCTCTCTCAGATAAATAAATAAATCTTAAAATAAAATCTTGAAATTTCCATCACGATAGGAGTGTCTTTGATATATTAATGAGGTTATTCATTAAGATAACTTAAGGATGAGGAAGGGTCACCAGAAAGACCAACAACATGACTCAAAGGCTGGAACTTTGGGCCAGCCCATCTGGGGAGGGAAAGGGGACTGGAGATTGAGTTTTAATCATATGTCCAATTGCTTAGTCAATTATGCCAACATAATGAAACCTTCATAAAAACAGAAGCTCCATGGAGATTCCTAGTTGGTGAACACATCGGTGTGCTGGGAGGATAACATGCCTGGATTCTGTGAGGCGAGGACATAGAAGCTCTGCTCTCCCACTTCTCCAGACCTTGCCATATGTGTCTCTTCATTTGACTGTTTCTATCAATTACCAAACAACTTTTATCTGAATGACCTGTCTGTATGGCAAATCAAGCATGTAATTACTATACATCTGCTCTTCTTATCATCCTGTGAATCATCTCCTCTCCTTTGAAGCTCCAGGCCTCTATCCCATCCTTTAGCTCAGGATGGCATATAAGCCTAAACTGCCCAACTTGCCCTTGGGTTTCATATTACTATGGGTTTCCCATATATATGAAATTAAATCTGGTTTTCTCCTGTTAATCTGTCCTATGTCAGTTTAATTATTAGAGCAGCCAAAGAATGTAGAAGAGTAGAAGGAAAAATTTTCCTTCCCTATAGAGCCCACCCACAGTAGGGAAAGCAATCTGCTTTACTCCATCTAACAATTAAAACATTAATCATTAATATCATCCAGAAACACCCTCACAGACACACCCTGAATAATGTGTAATTAAATATCTGAACACCCATGGCCTAGTCAAGTTGATAATATTAACCATCACAGCATTCTTTATAATAAAACTGTAATTATAAGCATAGCACTTTTAGTGAGTTCTGTGAGTAGTTCCAGTGAATTATAAAACCTGAGAGGATTGGGGGAACCTCCACATTGAGAGCTGCTTGGTTAGATGTGCAGGTGGCCTCCAAGACTTGCAACTGGCATCTGAAGTGGTGGCAGTTTTGCAATAGACTTTTTCTTTAATCCATGGTCTCTGTGCTAAGTCTGTTAGCTAGTATCGTAATTGAATTGCAGTCCACCCAGTTGGTGTAGAAACAGAGCATTTTGGAAATTGTAGCAAGGTGGGAAGAAGTGAAGGTGACTTGGGGACATCCAAAACTTGCAAATGACATCTGAAATGGAGGCAGTTTTGTTGGAGATTTTGTCCTTGAACTCGTGAGGTCTGTATTAACTCTGGTAGTTAGTGTTGGAATTAAATTGTGGGACACACAGGTGGTATCAGAGTTGGTGTTTGAACATCGGTAGACTGTGTAAAAAAGGTAACAATACTTGGGGCACCTGAGTGGCTCAGTCAGTAAAGTGACTCTTAATTTCAGCTCATCTCATGATCTCAGTGTCCTGGGATTCAGCCCCACATTGGGTTCCTTGCTCTGTGGGGAGTCTGCTTGAGGATTCTCTCTCCATCTCCCTGTGCCCCTCCTCTCTCACTCTCTCTCAAATTAAATAAATAAAAATAAATAAATAAATAAATAAATAAATAAATAAATAAATAAATAAAAGTTTTTTGTTAAAAAAAAAGGCAACAATACTTTTTAGATAGCCATAGCCACTTGTCAAAAGACAAGGCATGTTAGTGCTGGTCATGCGTTGGTGTTTTCAGCTTTATGGTAGATCTTTAGTGATCTTCCACAGGGTCATCCCCAACAGCATAATGACCATACACTAAGAACACTGCAACATGACATTACTTTGCAATATGGTGTTGCATAGTACTGTAGTAATACTGTAAAAAAGATCTTTTCGTGTGTCCGAAGTACAAGAAATGATATTCCAAAATCTCACATAGATATTTGTCACCATCAGTATATCTAGACCCTTGCAGCCTCTTTGTAAGTTTGGTCACATTTATAAGTCAACTTAAGTACTAATAAAGTGACTCTGTAATGGCAAGGCAAGCTACATCACCAAATAAAGCATAGTGTATGTCCAGGTAAACGATTTCCTTTATTTTTGAATAGGTAACACATTCCCGATGTGCATAACTGAACTGTAAGAAACTATAGCAGAAAGTGTTAACTTCCATCTGCGCACCAACTGCTCCATCAACTCCCCAAGTAACTGTTTTTATTAGGTTTTTGTATATTCTTCCAGAGTTGTTTTAATTCATTCTAGCAAATTAGAATATAGATTTTTACTCTTCCCCAATGTTTTTTACACACAAGAAGGATAACTAAATACACTATTTTAGACCTGGCTTTTTCTTTTTAGAAATTTTTCTTAGACACCTTTCCATATAAGTACATTGAGAGGCTATCTCATTCTTTTTTTTATAGTGTTCCATTGTATGGATATATATAATTTATTTAATCAGTTCCTATTAATGTATATTCAGGTTGTTTCTATTTTTTTGCAATCATAAGCAATATACAATAACCTTATGTATAAATCATTTCATATGTCTACAAGTATTTAGACTGAGAATTGTTTTGTGCAAACATTCACAGTGATATATTATGACAAGTTAAACTGTAACAATTTTTGACAACAAATATTTGCTTCAGATCTCAGGACAAGCAGATAGTAAAATATTTTAAGGAGGCGGGAAGTGAGATTCTGAGAAATCAAGGTGTCTTCTCAGATTGTTCAGCAGTGCTAGAGCCCAATCACCACCTCTTGATTCCAATGTCTGAGACTGTTGGTACGCAAGGCTGTTTCCATTTGTGTCCCATCACTCAGAAATCCTTTCCAGTCAAGCCTGGAAGCCTCATCAAGTCTAGTGATGCAAGGATCATGTTTTCAGAATCTAATTAGACAAGAAATCTTGGCAATATCCTCATGTTCCAAAGTTTGCACATTCTATTCTTTTCAAATGCTCTCTTCCACAAAATCTTATTTCCTCTCTATTTTCAAACTTTGTGTTAAACTGGTTGCTTTGTGGGAAGAACACTCTGGGGAGCAAGTGTGGAAAAGAAACATGTTTGGCTATATATTCTTTGGTATTGTTTGAAAATTTAAACCAGATATTACCTTGTTCTTTTAAAAAATAATGTTTTCAAAGATTTTATTTATTTATTTGTCAGAGAGAGAGAGACATAGCGTCCAAGCAGGAGGAGCACAGGGAGAGGGAGAAGCAGGCTCCCCACTAAGCAGGGAGCCCGATGTGGGGCTCGATCGCAGGACTCTGGGATCATGACCTAAGTCGAAGGCAGACCCTTAACCAACTGAGCCACCCAGGCGCCCCCCCAAATTTTAATAGGCAAATAAAACTGCTTCAAAAATCTTTTCTTTAATCACACATGGCCTCTTCGAAACTTCTTTCCGCTATTTACCGTGTATATACATGATGTTTGTTTGTTATTCAGTGATATATGAAAAATCCGTTTTGAATCTTCCCTTTTGGCCCCCAAGTCTTTTGATTTCAAGAGTACCTGTGTAAAAGGGAAAAGTTTTAATGTTAACTTAAAAGGCAAAGTATAGAAGTTCAGTACATAGTATGAACATAAATATTTTAAAAACACTCAAGCATACATTAAGAAAATACATTTAAAAGTGGTTTTGTTTTTGTTTTTTGTTTTGGGGTTTTTTTTTGAGTAGGCTCCACACCCAATGTGGGGCTTGAACTCATGACCCTGAGATCAAGAGTGCCATGCTCTACAGACTGAGCCAGCCAGGCACCCCTTAAAGTGTTTTTTTTAAGAGGTTATTTTTGATTAATGTAACTGTTGAGTAACTTTTTATCTCTTTTTGCTTTACCATATTATACAAATTTTGTAGAGCATAGATATATATTAGTTTCCTAGAGCTGCCACAACAAATTGCCACAGACTTGGTGGCGTAAAACAACAGAAATTTATCCCCCACCCCCATTCCTGTTCTGCATTCTAGAAGTCCAAAATCAAGGTGCCTACAAGGCGGGTTCCTTTTAGAGGTTCTGAGAGAGAATCTGTCCTACGCCTCTCTCCTACCTCCTGGTCGCCAGCAGTTCTTGGCATACAAACACATCACTCCAGTCTCTGCCTCTGTCATCTAATGGTATTCTCTTTTTGTATCTCTGCATCCAACTTTCTCTCTTCTTAAAAGGACACTAATGCTTGATTAAGGACCCACTCTAACCCTATATAACTGCATATTAACTTGATTACTTCTCCGAAAACTATTCCAAGTAAGATCACATCCACCAATACCAGGGGTTAGAACTTGGACATACCATTTTAGGGGACACAAACCAACCCACAGTGGCATGTATTCATTATTTTATGACTTTCTTTCTTTTCTTTCTTTCTTTCTTTCTTTCTTTCTTTCTTTCTTTCTTTCTTTCTTTCTTTCTTTCTTTTCCTCTCTTTCTCTCTTTCTTTCTTAGATGTATTTATTTTACTTATTTTGGCGAGAGAGCATGACCAGGGGGAGGGGCAGAGGAAGAGAGAGAATCTCCCTGCTGGGCGTGGAACCCAACAGAGAACTCGATCTGTCTCAGGGCCCTGAGATCATGACCTGAGCCAAAACCAGGAGTCGGATGCTTAACTGACTGAGCCACCCAGGTGCCCCTTCAGACATTTTTCTTAATACAAAAGTAAGAAGTTAATTGTACAAAGATCAAAGATAAGTAAAATTGTATAAGGTATATCTGAACGGATACATAAAAATATGGTAAGATTGCTCAGCTCCTAGGGAGGGAGCTGGAAGGACAAGAGTAAGAGAAACAGTTTCCATTGTGTGTCATTTTATATCCTTAGTGTGTTGCACTATGTACATGCATTGACCTATTCAAAAATAATGTTTAAATATTTTTAAAAGGTGATCTGGGGGCGCCTGGGTGGCTCAGTCGTTAAGCGTCTGCCTTCGGCTCAGGGCGTGATCCCGGCGTTATGGGATTGAGCCCCACATCAGGCTCCTCCGCTGGGAGCCTGCTTCTTCCTCTCTCACTCCCCCTGCTTGTGTTCCCTCTCTCTCTGGCTGTCTCTCTCTGTCAAATAAATAAATAAAATCTTAAAAAAAAAAGTGATCTGAATAAAGAGGAAAAGTAAACTTACCTAGAATTCTGCCATCCAGAGACCACCCTGCTATCATTTTTAGCTGCATCTTTTCAGTATTTTTCTGTGTGTATGTGCAGTTTCTACAAAGAAGAAATCATTCTATACATTTAGTTTTTAATTTTAAGATGCATAATTTTTTTTATGTGACAGTAAGCATATGTCAGAGAGCCTCTTCCTGAAGTGATGGTAATGAAGAGTGATTGCTTATTAAGCTCTTACTCTATGCCAGTACTTTATATACATCATCTCAGGTAAGTTTTCCGATCTGCCCATGGGCTAGGTGGGTACTGGCAGAGGATACCTTTTGTTCTACTTCAAGCATACATTTCCCTTCTGGTCACAGCCCCTGCTTTTCCTTTGGGGAAAGGCCTCTGCCCCACTCTCAGTCTGATTTGCAAGAACTGTGCCCACTCCACCAAGACCTCGGTGGACAAGGGACTGAAGCTGGGGCATCTACCTATTCCACCCACTACAGGGAATGGGTACAGAAGGTTCTTACTGCCAAAGGAAGTCTGTCTTTCGGGTTGGTGAGCTCTGTGATAGCCACCCAGCCTCCACCCAAAGAACCTGCCTGTACAGAGGGGACCACAGAAAAGAGATCTGAGCAGTGGAGACAGAAGTCAAACACATCAGTAGATCTCTGCACCTGGCCAAGACTGAAATCCGTATGCCCACAAACATTCTAGTTTTACAAACCATATATTTTCTTTTTTTTTTTTTAAGCCAATTTGTGCTAGGTTTTTTTCCTTTGCCAACTAACTAACATAGTAGCATTACCTCTATTCTACACATGAGGTAACTGGGGCATGGAGAGATATAGTAATGTGCCCAAGATCATACAGCTTTCAGGTAATAAAGCCAGACTTGAAACTGGGCCTGTCTACCTGAAGGCCAATGTTTAAAGCAATATACTATATTCCAAAAAAGCATACCTACCAGTGCCTCTGTTCATAAGATACAAATAAGTCTTATTGCTCTCTAAAAGGCAATTTAAATGACTGGGTATAAATGAGCAGATTTTCTTACTTGTTCTGTGCAGGTGACCTCATGTCGACACATCGTCACAGAGCAAATCAATCAATGAGACTACTTCTTCCCTGAAAATGCAGTAATACAAGTACACTTTCTAAATAAATGATCAAAACTAGAACACTACATCCTTCGTAAAACTACACAGAAGTTTTATGATATAGAGTATGTTTTCTAGGTTTTACCAGCACCAAAGGAGGGAAAAATGGAACTCTACTTAATAATGAAATTGAACTGAATTGTCTTGAAGCCCAGTGAAGAACGAGCAATAATGAGTGGATGAACCCTTTCCTTGAGTGAACTAGAAGTCACTATCAATCATTACTCAGTTTATCATGGAGCTATTCATCATACTCTGACGAAATACAGGGGCTTCCAAGAAAATTTACAACTAGATGACTGACAGGAGCAGCAGAAGTCACTGCTTCCTGTAAAAATAATCCCATGTTCATATGAAAACTGGATGTGACAGGGTGAAGGGATGAAGGGCATCAGACTATGTCATTCCAAAGTATGCCTTTGGGCAGAAGAATTATTTTGAGTTGAAGGCATTTGGGAATGAACATACCAGGAAGAGTTCTCTGTCCTCTCCTGAACTGCCTGAAAGCAGGGTAGAAATTTCCCTTTGTGTAGGTGTTTCCCTCCTCTGAACTTGAAAAATAACTCTTGTCACTGGAGAGAGTCAACCCTGACATAAATTTGTATAAACAAACCTTACTAAAATAACCCTGATATTCCATTAGTTTCTACCACATATTTCCTAGTTACCTCACAATTTACCATCCTTGTAAGCCAAAACCCTCTTTCCTTAGTTAAAAATGGCATGTAAGTCCTGTGTCTAACCACTTCTTTGAGTTTCATTTTTTCTTCCTGTAACTCCTATGTCCTATAGCTTCTATGTTAAAAATATGTGCCATTGCTCTTGTTTATCTGTCTTTTGTTAGTTGAATTCATAGTCCCCTGCTCACAAACTTAAGAGGTAGAGGAAAAGTTTTTCATCCCTGACAGGGGTTTGTTTAGAAGATCTTTTCAGATCCTTATTCACACTGGGAGAGTTCTTTGCTGTTGTTGGTCTTCTTTTGACCAAATACCTATTGTCTCACTAATCCTTCTGGAATCAAATGCAGACCAGAATGCAATGGAAGTCAATGAAATAACTTTTTTAAATGACCAGTTAAGTATCAAAAGAGCAAGCAAAAGAAGAGGGACATATTATTCATCCATAAAAAGGGATAAAGTACTGATGACATACAAGTGAAAGAACCTTGAAAATGTTATGCTAAATGAAAGAAAACTGACCCAAAAGGTCACATATTAGATGACTCCATGTATATGAAATATACATGGAGACAGGAATTTATAGGAACAGAAAGCAAATTAGTGGGTGCCAGGTGCTGGGGGAATAGAATGTGGCTGCTTCAGGGGCATGAGATTTACTTTTGGGGTGATGAATATGGTTTGAAACTGGACAGAGGTAGTGATTTCACAACATTGTGAATATACTAAATGCTACTAAATTGTTCACTTTAAAATAGTTAATTTTATATTATGTGAATTTCACCTTAATGAATTAAAAAAAAAAAAGGAGGGACAGTGGTTGAAACAATCTAACTATTGCTCACTGGTCCCCTCCAAGAACAGGTCTTTCTGACATTCTTTCTGCTTCTCGTTTCACAAACCCCTGCCCTTCCCACTGCTCTGGAAACTGCATCTCTTCCTCCGGGGCTCCAGTCCTTGAGCCCTTGCTGGGTCCTGCCATTCAGGCTTCTGTCAGGTGCCAATGGAGCCACTCTGAATTAGCCTACCCAGGAATGAGGGGGAACAGGGGTGCTTGATTCCAGCTCTGTCTTCCCTTCAGAGAAAGCTGTGTTTGATTGAAATCCCCGACTTGGACACTCAGGAAGAAAACACCCCTTGTCAAGCAAACTATGGGTTTTTCTGGCACACCATAATCTAATCTCTTATTAGAAAAGGACATTTCATTCTGTTGACATGTCATTGACCAGGCAATTTTCCAAACAGAAATTCTCAAGGCACTTTGTGAAAGAGCATTTACTTCTTTTCCTGGGTCTGATTTAAATCACAAAAGGTACCCTAGCTATAAATGTTTCACTTTAACAACTAAGTTGATTCTGTTCATGCCAAATGTCTCTGCTAATTGGGGGTGGGAGGAGTGAAAAAAAAATGGAACCTTTTTTTTTTTCCATTTTGCTCTACCATACCTATAATACACTACTTTACAAAATCCTTTCAGTGTATATATGCACCTTCTAACCACCTTGTAACCTGGTTGGAACAAGTATCCTTATTCCAATTTGACAAATGAGGAGGCCACTGAAGCTTAGAGAGATTAAGTGTTCCAGCTGGAACATGAATCCAGGCCCTCTGACCTCTAATCCATTGCTTTTATGAGGCTTAAAGCCTGAGAAGGAAACGGTACACATTTTACATGGAATGATAATTGCTACCCCCAAATCAAGCACTTCTTCTGTGTCAGGCACTTTTACTTAATTATGTACATGTGGTTTTTCATTTAGTCCTTACAACAACTATAGACATTGGCATATAATTATTATCACTTTTCTAAATATAAAACTCAGAGAAGTTAAATAATTTGCCCAAGATCACGTAGTAATGGCAAACCAGAGAATAAACATAGGTTGTCCGGCTCCAAGACTTAAGTTTTAAACCTCTGCATATGATGTCTATAAATAGTGGTTTGGTTTAGGTGGAGGAAGAATTTAAAAATGATATAGAACCATTTTTTCCTTTACTTTCCCTGCATATAATTTGTAAGAAGGCTGGAGAGATTGTAACCAACTGCTTCTTTAACTTCTGCTTTTTGGTTGACTGAAGAAGCAATTAAGTCCTAACTTCCATTTTCTGTTTAATTTTTCTAGTTAAAATTGCCTCATTAGGGGGCAGTTGGGTGGCTTAGTCAGTTAGGTGTCTGACTCTTGGTTTCGGCTCAGGTTGAGATCAAGCCCCATGCCAGGCTCTGCATTCAGCAGAGAGTTTGCTTGAAGATTCTCTCCCTCTGCCCCTCCCCCAACGTGTGCACAGGCATGCTGTGTCTCTCTCAAATAAAGAAATAAATCCTTAAAAAAAAGATTACCTCATTAAAAGGAAAAAATGAATGGAAGAGGAACAGCTAGAATAAATCTGTGGTGTTACTTTGGAATTGCTTGTATCAGCATGAAATTGTAGGGGAGGAAAAACATTTCCCTCTCCTCTTGGGTTAATTTGTGGCCCTGTAATTAATTAAATGGACAAAAGACAGATTGACGAGAGAAAAAAAACAGATCTAATTAAATAAGTCAATGACCAATGACTTAGTCAATCACGACTGTGCAATGAAACCTCCATAAAAATTCAAACCTCCATAAGAATTCACAACAATGTGAATGTGTGTATGTGGAGATTGGGAAGAGTGGTACCTGGGCAAGGCATGCAAGCTCTGTGCCATTTCCCCATACCTCACCTTATGTATCTTTTCATCTGGCTGTTGATTTACATCCTTTATCATATCCTTTAATAAACTGGTAAACATAATTACTTTCCTAAATTCTGTGAGCTATTCTAGCAAATTAAAAGAACCTAAGGAGGAGGTCATTAGAACCTTCAATCTGTAGCCAGTTGGTCAAAAACATAGGTAACGTCCTGGGGTTTCCAACTGGCATCTGAAGTTGAGGGTGGGGGCAGTCTTAAGGACTGAAACCTTAACCTGTGGAATCTAATACTATCTCTGGGTCGATAGTGTCAGAATTGAGTTGAATTCTTAGACATCCTACTGGTGTCTAAGAATTGCTTCATGTTGTATGTGTGGGGAAACCACCACCTACAAGTTGGAATTGGGTCTGGGAATCCAAAAAGAGGGGCATTGTTTTAAAGGAAATACGCCCATCTCAAATGGACAAATACTTTATAACTCCACTTAATGAGGTACCTAGAATATCAAATTCATAGAGACAAAGTAGAATAGTGATTACTAGGGGCTGACAGACAAGAAGAGGGGAGTTATTGATTAAAGGGTGTAGAGTTTCAGTTATGTAAGATGAAAAGACTTCCAGAGATGAATGGTGGTGATGGTGCACAACAATGTGAAGGTATTAATGCCACTGAAATGCACACTTAAAAATGGCTAAAATGGTACATTCTATGCTATGTGTATTTTACCCCAACTTTTTAAAAAGCAAAGGACAGAAGTGTATATAGTATGCTACTGTGACAGTTAATTTTATATGTAGAGAGAGGGAGAAAGAGTGAGAGCCCTGACTAACACAGCTACTATTTATGTATTAAGAAAAGAAAAATTCAATTGCACCAAAAATAATAAAATATCAAGGAATAAACTTAAGCAAGGAGATGAAAGATCTGTACTCTGAAAACTACAGAACACTTATGAAAGAAATTGTGGAAGACACAAAGAAATGGGAAAATGTTCCATGCTCATAGATTGGAAGAACTAATATTGTTAAAATATCTATGCTACCCAGAGCAATATACACATTCAATACCATCCCAACATTTTTCACAGAGCTTGAAAAAATAATCCTAAAATTTGTATGGAACCAGAAAAGACCCTGAATAGCCAGAGGAATGTTCAAAAAGAAAATCAAACTGGGTGACATTAGAATTCTGAACTTCAAGCTATATTACAAAGCTGTGGCCATCAAGATAGTATGGTACTGGCACAAAAACGGACACATAGATCAATGGAACAGAATAGGGAACCCAGAAATGGACCCACAACTCTATGATCAATAATCTTTGACAAAGTAGGAAAGAAAATTCAATGAAAAAAGACAACGTCTTCAACAAATGGTGTTGGGAAAATTGGACAGCCACATGCAGAAGAATGAAACTCGGCCACTTTCTTGGACCATACCACAAACATAGACTCAAAATGGATGAAAGACCTAATGTGAGACAGGAATCCATCAAAATCCTAGAAGAGAACACAGGCAACCCCAGTAACCTTGGCCACAGCAACTTCTTGCTAGACATGTCTCCAAAGGCAAGGGAAACAAAGGCAAAAGAGAAGTATTTGGACTTCATCAAGATGAAAAGCTTTTGCAAAGCAAAGGAAACAGACGACAAAACCAAAAGACAACTGACAGAATGGAAGAAGATATTTGCAAATGACATAACAGATAAAGGGCTAGTATCCAAATCTATAAAGAACTTATCAAATTCGACACCCAAAAGAACAAATAATCCAGTCAAGAAATGGGCAGAAGACATGAACAGACATTTCTGCAAGGAAGACCTCCAAATGGCCAACAGACACATGAAAACATGTTCCACATCACTCAGCATCAGGGAAATACAAATCAAAACCACAATGAGATACCACCTCACATGAGTCAGAATGGCTAAAATGAACAAGTCAGCAAACAACAAATGTTGGTGAGGATGCAGAGAAAGGGGAACCCTCTCACATTGTTGGTGGGAATACAAGCTGGTGCAGCCACTGCGAAACAGTATGGAGTTTCCTGAAAAAGTTGAAAATAGAGCTACACTACAACCCAGAAATTTTACTTCTATGTATTTATCCAAAGGACACAAACATAGTGATTTGAAGGAGCACGTGCACCCCAATGTTTATAGCAGCAGTGTCCATAATAGCCATACTTTGGAAAGAGCCCAAATGTCCATCGACAGATGAATGGATAAAGAAGATATATACATACATACAATAGAATACTACTCAGCCATCAAAAAAAAATGAAATCTTGCCATTTGCAATGATGTGGATGGAACTAGAGTGTATTATGCTAACTGAAATAAGTCAATCAGAGAAAGACAATTATCATATGATCTCACTCATGTGGAATTTAAGAAACAAAACAGAGGGTCATAGGGGAAGGGAGAGAAAAATAAAATAAGACAAAATCAGAGAGGGAGACAAACCACAAGAGACTATTAATCATAGGAAATGAACTGAGGGTTGCTGGTTGGGGGGATGGGGTTACTGGGTGATAAACATCAAGCTGGGTGCGTGATGTAATGAGCCCTGGGTATGAGATTGATGAATCACTGAACTCTACCTCTGAAACTAATAATACATTATATGTTAATTAATTTAAATTAAAAAATAAATTAAAAAATTATGAATGATTAGGAGTTTCTATTTTATTTTAATTAGAATAGGTAATCTTTGAAAGGGTTTAGGAAATGAGATAATGCCAATTTGTATCGCATTGCCAAATCACCGTAATGTGATTTGTTTTAAAAAGATCAATTCCAGGGGCACCTGGGTAACTCAGTTAAGAGGCTAATTCATGGTCTCAGGGTCCTGGGATTAGCCCCTAGTTGGGCTCTGTGCTCAGCAGGGAGTCTACTTCTCCCTCTCCCTCTCCCTCTCCCTCTGTGCTCTCTCAAATAAATAAAATCTCTAAAAAATTTTAAAGAAATAAAAAGATCAATTCCAGTATTTAAGGGTAAAGGGCGGATGGGATCATGTGTGCATATTTCTCACAAAATTTAATGAGAAACAATATTTACATAGCCCTGATTGTCTCCCCAGAAGATACTTAGAATTAGTAGGGGAAAAAAAATAGTAAATAACAATGAAGAAACCTGGCAGACACCACCTTACTCAAGTGATTGAGTTTAACCTATCAGTAAAGTGTCAGGCTTACTTGATATAATGCACTGGTCTCAGCGTCACTTCAGTGGTTCCTACCGAAATGGATACTGAGTAATCATAAAGACATCAGACAAACCCAAACGGAGGGATAGTTTAACAAGAACTGGCCTGTACTCTTTCAAAATGTCAAGAGAAATAACCTAGGAATGTTCCAGATTGAAGGAGACTAGACATGAGAATGAAAAGCAACTTGAGATGCTGTCACAGAAATAGGGATTTTTTTCTTTTACTGTGAGAAACATGATTGAGACAATTGATGAAATTTGAACATCTGTACATTAGGTAACAGGATTCATTTTAAAAATTGTTATGAAATTGTTCTGTGGTTATATAAGGCAATGTCATTGTTTTTGGGATATACATGGTTTTTAGCAAGTTTTTAGAAGTAAAGGAGCATCCTGTTAGTTTCTCTCAAATGATTAAAAAAAATTTATAGAGAATGATGAAAGCAGATTTGAGAAAATGTTAACACTAAAATAATTTGAGTAAAGGATATATGGGAGTTATTTTCACTATTCTTACAACTTTTGTGTAAATCTGAAATTTATTTCAAGAAGTTTTAAAAATTGGGGCACCTGGGTGGCTTAGTCAGTTAAGTGTCCAACTTTTGATTTCAGCTCGGGCTCCCTGCTCAGCATGGAGTCTGCTTGAAATGTCCTCTCTCCCTTTCCCTCTGCCCCTCCCCCCGCTTGCACTCTCTCTCTCCAAAATAAAAAAAATCTTTAAAAAAAGGTTTTAAAAATTGAATTGCAAAGGTATTTTAAGAAATTACCTTAGATTGATTGATTTAAAAGATTTTATTTATTTATTTGACACAGAGAGAGAGGCAGCGAGAGAGAGAACACAAGCAGGGGGAGTGGGAGAGGGAGAAGCAGGCTTCTCACTGAACAGGGAGCTTGATGCGGGGCTCGATCCCAGAACGCTGGGATCATGACCTGAGCTGAAGGCAGATGCTTAACGACTGAGCCACCCAGGTGCCCCAAGAAATTAGATTTAATAAGTAACAGCGCTCTCTTAAATATGCCCTGACCTGTTTGCTAAGTCATTAAATGCTGGTTTCTTTATTCTTGCTAAATTTGGACTCCTTTGGATGGGATTGATTATATTTATGGGGGATACTGGAAGGAGAACAACATGTGCATATTTGTGTAAATCAAATAAAGCCATTTTTTAAAAAGATTTTATTTGACAGAGAGAGAGCACAAGCAGGCGGAGCAGCAGGCAGAGGGAAAAGCAGGTTCCCCGCTGAGCAGAGAGCCAGATGTGGGACTTGACACCAGGACCTGGGATCATGACCTGAGCCAAAGGCAGATGCTTAACGACTGAGCCACCCAGGTGTCCCCAAATAAAGCCATTCTAACTAGCAAGTTTATCTCTCAGGGTCAAAATCAGAGAAAAAAAAATTCAAGTGGAGTGTATTATACTGTAGTGTTCTTGAAAAAACATATTCATAGGAATTAATCTGAAACTGTACTGTCCTCATAAGAAAAACCCACATTCTTCTTATTCTGTTCACACTAATAGTACTGAGCACTTACTGTACCAGTGTCCTAAGCACTGTACGTTGGCAGTAAGCCATGAGCTGGGATGTGAGCCTGGCAGCCTGCACTTATGCTCTCTTAAACCACCTGCTACAAATAGGGACATGCTCTTCAGACAAAGGTAGTGGCTCTCCATCTTTCCTATCCCATAGTCCTGAGGGATATGAGATACTGTAACTGAGTCATGAGGCACACCTCTCAGGGAGCATCTGTCAGAATTCAGGGGGCGGAGCCCTAATTTAACACATCCTCTTATTCTTCCATTCCACATCCTGAGATTTCACTGATTTCAAGAAGTTTCTCTGATAATTTTTATATCCTCACTCTCCCTTCATAGGAGGCAATTCTCTTTATAAATATGTTAACACACATCTATTACCAGGCACTGCACTGAGGTTATCACCATCTCTGCTTTCAGCTACTTACAGACCACTGGGCAAGTCATAGATGTGAACAAGAAATTCACTGAAATAAAGTTAAGTTCACTATGACGGAATAACCCAGCAACAGGACAGCCACATTATTTTCATTCAACTAAAATTCCCTTAAAACCAAACTACACGTATATTTCATTTGCATTGTACAGAATTTCCATCTTGGTATTGAATTTAAACGTTTAGGAAAAAATTACTAATGTATAAACTTCAGGGAGAAAAATCTTAATTAAGTGAACTATTTGAGTATACATTATTTCCCAAGCAATTTCAGGAACTATCAGTGCATATTCAATTTCAAATATGGCTTCCAATTTCCTAGCCATTACTGCAGGCTAAGAATTTGGAGAAAGAATCCGTCTTTATTTCCTATATCAATTTTAACAACTCTACAGAAATGTATGATCAGCTCCAGAACTTTTGACACCTTGATCTCTAGCTACCTAGTACCTAGTGGCAGCAATGGAGTGTTTTTTAATTAGTTTGTATTTGTACAAGGAACTCATTTTTTTGGTGACCTTATTCAGTACGTGATATAGGGTAAAAGTCAGGAGAGCTCATTCTCAGGGGCCATGGGATGGTTTCCAATTACTTTCAGGTAACTTTGCCTCACAAAACCCTACATGTGTAATTTTGATAATGGTGATGTATGCTATTTACAGCTTGTCAGTGACAAGCTCAAGCACCGCCTAAGAACCAGTTATTTCTGAGTAACTCAAAGAGATGTGAGTAAAACTTATTTCTAGTCTGAATAACATGTGGTCACAAGAACATAGTTCAACAGACTGAAACTTCTCTCCTCAACTGAACATTTATGAAGAATGTATCACATGACAGGCACCAAGGAAACTTCATGTGATTTTAGAAATGTAAGCAATGTGTCCAAAAGCACCAAACAGTTAAAAACCCGACTTATAGCCAGAGCATGGCATCTTTACATAGTTAAATTTTAATCAGAAGACTTGACTTTTAATTCCAGCTTCATCTCTTGCTTTGGGTCTTCAGGCAAGAGATGAGACCTCTTGCTTCCTTCATCTATAAAAAGGAAAGACTGAACGTACAGAGTGGCTGACAATTACATACAAAAGGGTGTCCTACACAGTGATTTCACTGAGGAAACTTTACTAGTAAAGTCACTTGGTGGGCAGTTTGGCCTGGATCCTTTGGTGAAGCCACAACCTAACTACTGCCTCCTTCAAGATACAAGGCATTTTGCAAACCTGCCAAGAACAGCACAGATAAGAATGATGACTGATGAAAAGAAGAGTTTGATGAAAATTTAACTCTAAGGGCACCTGGGTGGCTCAGTCAGTTCAGTGTCCAACTCTAAGTTTCAGCTCAGGTCATGATCTTGGGGTCATGAGATTAAGCCCCAAGACGGACTCAGCACTCAGTGTGGAGTCTGCTTGAGATTCTCTGCCTCTCCCTCTACCCCTCCCCCTCATTCGCATATGCTCTAAAATAAATAAATAAAATCTTAGGGAAAAAAAGCCTCTAAATATCATTCCAATGTTAACATTTAATGTTATTTAACAATTAAGTTAGTCCTATCATTTCCTATGGATACTAGATTAATGAATGTTGATCCTAAATTATAAAATTATAAAAAACTTATAAAAAAAAAGGGCTAACTCATACACTAACTTCAGAGTTTCAGGGATTATTTATTATAGTCTTATTTCTGTATAAAATTCCAGCCTATGGTGGTTTTATAAGAATAACGCCTGCTATGGGACTCCTGGGTGGCTCAGTTGGTTAAGTGTCTGCCTTTGGCTCATGTCATGATTCCAGGGTCCTGGGATTGAGTCAGTCCCACATTGGGCTACTTGCTCAGTAGGGAACCTGCTTCTCCCTCCGCCTGCTGCTCCCCCTTGCTTATGCTCTCTCTCTGATAAATAACGTCTTAAAAAAAAAAAAGGATAGTGCCTGCTAGGATTGAAATAAATTAGAACTTATTATAGTGAACTTCTTTTGTGCGTTCTAAAGTACTTACTACCATCATGAATGTCCATGAATATAGTGTTTATTAAAGCTTTTTCTCTTCATGAAAAATAATACCAGACAACCAAGTATTACTTATTCAATCATTTATTTAGGAAAAAGTTTACATACTAGGATAAAATAGAAGTTAACCTAGAACCTAATCATTTCCAACCACCCATTTTTTTAATCTTATGGGAGGCATGAGAACAAGCCTCTAGAAGGAATTACACTTGAGAGTTTTAAGAGGGAGAAATGCTCTGGTCCTTCATTATCTCACACTGAATGATATACCCTGGCTAGGTTTTATCTCATATTACAAAAACTTCAAGCATATGGATGACTGCCTTTAGAAAGTCCAGCACAAAAACCACAACCCATGACCCAGACTGCAATCTCCAAAAAACCCCTGACATCCTGACACATACACACATACATACATAGATACATATATATATATGGCAATACAGATTAAATGCCCTGGTGCTAAAATAATGGCACTTAAAAAAAAATAACCTCTACTGTAAATTGTAAATTGGCACAGTATTTTCACTTAAAATGTTAAACAAGTGGAAAACACACTTTACTGTGAAAACTGAACCCAGGTTAGAAAATTTTTATGGAACCAAATGATGACTTTAAGAATCTATTTCCACTGACAGCAACAGCGGCAGCTGATTGGCCCCTGTGCAGTACACATATGCACACAGTACAACACCCACGGCACTGCTCACTAGAGCTTCAGAGCAAGCGGACAGTTTTGCCAGTTACTGTTAAGAAGTCATCATCAGCCAAGGCACGCAGGGCTTCTTCAAACATATCTTTGGTAATAGCCTTTGGGGAAGAGATGAAAACAATTATTTTATATGTCAAGTACTCCCTTACCTGTTAGATACACAATGATTTCAATGTAAAGAATCACCAGTCTCTTTCCTTTTTGGTGGCTGTATACATACATTCCTTAGGTTCTAACTCAGGAGGGGCAACCATTTCCTGTAGAGGGTCTGATATCAGGTAAATAGACAGGCTTGACATCTACCCATGTGGTCTATAGAAATATTCAACTCTGCCCCTGTAGTGTTAATGCAGCCGCAGGAAATAGCCAAGTGAAGAGGCGTTATGAAAGAAGGCAAATGGCTAGACTTGGACCCTGGAGTTCTTTTCACTGGGCAACCCAACTTTATTTACAAAAGGGAACCTGATCATTTCATCATTAAATTAAGATACATGGCTAACATGCATGTTTAACACTATAATAGGAAAAAACTGCAAACATCCTAAATGTCCAACAATCGGTTAAGTAAATGATGGAATAGGCATGCAAAGGGATCTTACACAGTCATTATAAATAATGGTAAGTCTACTTACCATCACAGGTGATGTTAATGGCATATTTTAATTAAAAACCAAAGAAAAAGCAAGTTATAAAACAGTGTAACTCTAATTGACTATGTTCATTTTTCAAAGAAAAGACCACATGTGCACCTATACACATACAAAAACTATTAAAGGAATACAACAAAATTTTGTGATTATTTCTTGGGTTTATGGGTGATTTTACTTTTTTTTTAATCCAGACCTACATTTAATACTTAAAGGAAAGAAAAAGATTAAAAAAAAAACCTTATAAGTACTAAGGTAAAAAACAAAAACTCTATTAAGCAGATAATACTTATAAACACTTACTATGTCAGACTGTCCCCGGATATCTTCAAAAAGTTGCTGATATTTTAGAGCTGGTGTTTTGCCCTTAGATAAAATAAGTTTTTTCAATGCTTCAGCTAACTCTTCTTTCCGTTTACGAGACGTGGCACTCATTCCTGATTTAAAAGAAATGGAAAAAAAAAAAAAAAAAAAAGAAAAAAGAAAAAAATTAATGAAAATATTTCTGCTACAAGGAAGTGAAATATTTCAAATTTCCATAAATATTTCTTTAGTAGTGTTGCCACAAAAAAGGTTAGGGGACAGTGGCTGAATGCGAAAATATATTCAAAATTTTGAGTTCTGAATTCTCTGGTGTTTCCAATTTTCTATAAGCCAGTAACTGCTAGTTTCCACTGAAACACAGTCCACATAATCTTTATAGCAAGCAGTCAGTGCTCATTAAGAAATGAATTACTTCTTTAAAGTGGACTAACACAGGTGCCTAGACAGCAGAAGAGTACTGTGAAATTAGATACAACCCTGTGTGTGTGCGTCAAGTGTGCTAGGCATATTTTTCTCAACTTTTAACAGATTCTCAAAGAGGCTCTGATCTGAAAAAGGTCAAGAACCTCTGCCATTTCAAATAATTTGTTAGCTGAAATATTTAATACAAATCACTTATACATTAAGTGTATACATATATATTAAAAAATTCTCATGTGCTCTTATGTTCAATGCAAATAACAGACCTGTAGTTAGAATAGATATGTCCACAATGCCAGTTCGGGGGTCAGTGGCAGACTGCTTTAGGGCTTCCCGATGGAGGCGTTTTGCTTCTTCAACATCAACTGCTTCAACTTTGTTTGAGAATCGTACTTTAGCATGGGCTTCTGCTAATCGAATTAATGACTCCAGCTGTCGAGGGTATGCAGAAACCATTCCTCGGCTGCTACCAATCTTCCTCATGTCTACATAAGCCTAGTGTAGACAGGAAAAAACAAAACAAAACAAAACCCAAAACTCCTTATAACAACGCTTTAGTTTTGTGGCTGAACTCTGAACAGTTAGGATTCTATTAAATACCAGCTGCCAGGTACAGTACTGAGGGGAATTAAAAGTCAGATCTAGCCTTGTGCCTTAAGCTCACAAGATGGCAGTATCTGATGTGGCTATGAAGAGTGAAGAATGGGAGCAGGCATGAGGTGTGTGAGGCCAGCACTCAGGGGGACACGGTGGATTGGGGTAAACGGCAGGCCACCATTACAGCAGAGGACTATCAGGGTGCCGGTCTGAAAAAGCTCAGGCACCAATTCTAGTTTACTCCCCGGCTGAGGGTTCATTTAATGAGTGAGGTATGCAAAGATTACTGGAATAATGTTACAAAGCTGAGTTGTATTAAACTCACATATATATAACATTATTATTTTTTTTTTAAGCAACTCTCAAGTATATGATACAAATGAAAAATTACACATCATCTATAACTTTGAGTATTTTTAGGGGCTTAATTAGGATGTAAAGCCCATAACAGCACCAGGAATCTTCCTAATATAACATTTGAATAACTGAATGTGTCATTATGCACTGCTCTCCATGTGAAAGGATACTGAAAAGTGAACATCAAGTACTCACAATTCATTTTACTTTTTAGAAACCAGCAAGTGGAAGCTCAGAGAAATTAGATGACTTCTCCAGAGTTACAAAGTTACAAAGCAGTGTAACTTCTATTTCTTTTTTTTTTTTTAAGATTTTATTTATTTATTTGAAGAGTGAAAGACAGCCAGTGAGAGAAGGAACACAAGCAGGGGGAGTGGGAGAGGAAGAAGCAGGCTCCCAGTGGAGAAGCCCGATGAGGGGCTCAATCCCAGGACTGTGGGATCACGCCCTGAGCCGAAAGCAGACGCCCAACGCCTGAGCCACCCAGGTGCCCTGCCTAACTTCTATTTCAACTCACGTATTCAGATCTTAAATTCACTGTGCTTACAAATACTTAATTATAAAAAGTTTATATGACATATATAAAAGAAATCTTTTCCCCCTTTTTACCCTTGGAATAGTCAATTTTGCAACACAGGAGGAAAATGTAGTTATAGGAAATAGTAGGTTATTAACAAAATTACCTTTTTAAGGGAGACAGTCAGCTAGTTACATTAATGCTATAGGCTCAACAAAAACATTTTTCCGGGCTTAAACACAGATGTGTGTTACCTCAATGAGAGCCTGGCTGGCTTCCTGGCTCAGACGAGGCATGACCATGCTGTGGGCGTAAGCAATGTAGTCCTTCAGCACTGCCATGTCCATGAACTCCTCCTCCATTTGCTCCTCGCTCTGGTAGTACAAAGCGACGAGGTGGTGGGCCAGACGCCTATCATAGGTTTCGTCCTGAGGGTCCAGCATGAGGAATATCAAATCAAACCTGAGAAAATATTGTAAAACCTTTTTTTTCCTGCTTGGGACATCAACATACTCACATATGTAACTTAAACATTGCTCTTGGGGCTCCTGGGTCGCTCAGCTGGTTAAGCCTCTGACTCTTGGTTTTGGCTCAGGGTCATGATGTCATAACTGCATTGGGGTCCACACTCAGTGGGGAGTCAGTTGGAGAGTCCTCCCCCCCCCCCCGGTATCCCCTCTCCTCCCAGCGCTTTCTCTCTCAAATTAATCTTAAAAAAAAAAAAAATTGCTCCTGGGCATGTACAGTGAACGTGTGTGTAGTCAGGGCTGCCAAGGGAGAATTAGCAGTCTGTTGTCCAGTTGTCTGGTGATCTTCAGATCAATCCCTTTCTCCCTATTCTGGCTCCAGCAGGCACCCACTCTTCTGGCCCTTAGGTCTGCCCAGGAAATGGCAGGTCACCAAACAGCTGAGTCAAAGAAATAAGATTCCTCCAAGGGAAATGTTATTGTAATTTTGAAGATAAGAAGATTTAAAGGAAAAAGCATTCAACTGTTTTGGAAAAAAAAAAACAACAACAAAAAACACAACTTTGGAAAAAAGTTGAATAATTAAAATCTAAAATTCATTTATGAAATACTATTACAATCCATTAATGAAATCAATATTTGTAGCAGTGGGGTTGAGAAAAACTGGATTACACAACTCCACTTAAACAAATTCAATTTTTCAGAAGCTTATCTGTCATGTGAAGCTTTCTGTACTTTGATGATATTCTTTAACGACTTTAAGATTGAGATGAGGCAATGAGTGATGGGCTTCTGAAAAGGATCAAGGTGAAATGTTGTAACAGTTTCAAAGAATGAATAAATGTTAAGGTGCTACCCACAGCTGAGTAGAGAAACACAATCCTTGTCATGAAACCCTGACCACCCATATTAGAAAACTTTGCATTAGAGTGAAGAGCTTATGATGCTAGCAGTTGTTGAAGTTTATTATTTCCTTTTATCTCACCCTGAAAATTCTACAAATGAGCAAAGTAAGAGCATCTTCTTTATGTTCTCATACCTTGATAATAATGTGTGAGGTAGCTGGATATTTTCAATGGTAGTTTTTTTAGGATTCCACTGAGACTCAATAGGATTTGCTGCTGCCAGGATAGACGTGCGGGCATTGAGCTGGCAAATAATCCCAGCCTATCAGAGAAAACAGCGTAGTTAGAAGCTTCACCCTGATGCTGGCAGGAACAGCGTGAGCTATCTTCACCTGGCATGCCCTTTGCCATATATTCACTGTCACCAAGAACCACACACATCACCTTGGAAGGGTGATATCAACAGATTTATCTGGGACAATGCCATCCTCAGATTCATGCCAACAATCGTATTTTAGACAAATGTATATTAACCACATTGTTCTCAGAAACCCCCTGCATGACACTGAGGACAAACTCAAGTTCTATGAAATATTAGTGGGTTAGTATAGCAACAAGATGAAAGAGGAAATATTCAAAGACATTTAGCTGAAACCTAATAGGAAAAGCATTCATGAGTTTACCAAGTTAGAACCAAGGTGAATATAGATGCTAGATTCCTAAGTGTGCCCGTGTTTACACGTAGAGAATGGGCCTCACCTTTGCAATAGAAAGAGTCTGCTGTTCCATGACTTCATGTAGTACTGATCTTGTACTTTCATTCATCTTGTCAAACTCATCAATACAGCAGATACCATTGTCACTCAGGACAAGAGCACCAGTCTGCAAGACAAGCTGCCTTGTCTCGGGGTCTTTCATCACATACGCAGTGAGGCCGACTGCACTGGAGCCTTTCCCGGACGTGTACTGGCCCCTGGGGACCAGGTTGTACACATACTGCAGCAGCTGGGACTTGCTGGTCCCAGGGTCACCACACAACAGGATGTTGATCTCAGCACGAAATTTGCCTCTTCCTGTGTGACTAAAATCCTTTCTTGTTCCACCAAAGAGCTGAAGCAAGATTCCCTAAACAAACATGTTTATTTTTTTTTTTTTTGTTAAAGATTTTATTTATTTATGTGACAGACAGCCAGCCAGCGAGAGAGGGAACACAAGCAGGGGGAGTGGGAGAGGAAGAAGCAGGCTCACAGCGGAGGAGCCCGATGTGGGACTCGATCCCGGAACGCCGGGATCACGCCCTGAGCCGAAGGCAGACGCTTTAACGACTGCGCTACCCAGGCGCCCCTAAACAAACATGTTTAAACATTCACTTATTACAGAGTAACTGAGATCTAGTTTAAATGTTAGAGGTATTTTCTTATCCTATGAATAAAAAATTATAATTAAATTAAGGGAAGATATAAATACAACAGTGCTTTAAGTTATCATTAACCAACTTATATAGAAGCACATAACACTGTGCCAGAATGGTGGCCATGTAAATCCCTATTCTGACTCCATCTGGCTTTTGTTATGTTTAGAAACATGTAAGCTCAATGTAGATATGAGGAAATGAACAATGATGCTGGGATTTTTGTCAACCAATAACCAAGTTAGATGGTGAGCACCTTGCTCTGTGGAACAGGCAACAGTTCGTATCCTTTAGGGGCAGGGTGGAGGGGTGGTGACAGTATGGGGCTGGGGGGGGGAATGTTCATGCTTTTTGATCTCAAAAAACTATAAATCCTGATCAAAGTTAAAAGTCCACTGTTACCTTCTTTATATCTTCATGTTCATAAATGCTTGGAGCCAAGGCTGAAGCCAGTCTCTCATAAATGTCTGGCTTTCTAGAAAGTTCCTTAAGCAATTCCACACGCTTCTCTGAAAAAAGTTTCTGCTCTGCTTCTTCATCAAGTCCATGCAGACGTTTTGCATCAGTTTTCCGATAGTGAATGACATCAATGTGGGTTTTGTAGACAGACTTCACATTACTCACTCTTGAGTTCACTCGAATAGGAACAGCTCTATAGATGCCTGAGGGTACAACCAAGAGACATGCTTTTACCTTCCCCTAAATGTCTCATAAACTAGCAGACAGCAGGCAGCACTTAAGAGATCTGAGGGCTGGCAGGGGAGGTGAGCTTTGAGCACACTGCCTTCATGGCCCTCCTAGAGTCAAGGACTCAGGCCTATACTGCAAAGCTCCCTGCTAAAGGGGGCAAGGCACGTTGGGAAGAACACAGGTTTTTGAAAAAAGCAGACCTAAAACTGTGTTTATCTGTGACCATCCATTAGCTCTATGACCTTGGGGACCTGAGTATAATCATACTGCATATAATCATTCCGAGATTTAAATGAAATTACTTTGCTTTTAGCACAATGCTGGCTTACAGCTGTGTTCAATAAATAGTATTTTGAAATAGTATTTTCATTTCTCTTAAGCTGAATGTACAGAATCTGCTTAGTATTAATTATTTGACTACAACAAAGTACTAAAATCCTGTACCAAAAATTTGGAAAGGAAATCCTAAAAGCTCTTTTAAAAATTATTCAAATAAAATCTTTAAAAAATTACTAAAAAATTATTTCACAGACAAGACAGTCTACTGGGTCAAAGGTAAAGATATGGTAAAGGAGGGGCGCCTGGGTGGCTCACTCGTTAAGCGTCTGCCTTCGGCTCAGATCATGATCCTGGGGTCCTGGGATCAAGCCCCGCATCGGGCTCCCTGCTCAGTGGGAAGCCTGCTTCTCCCTCTCCCACTCCCCCCTGCTTGTATTCCCTCTCTCGCTGTGTCTCTCTCTGTCAAATAAATAAAATCTTTAAAAAAAAAAAAAAGATATGGTAAAGGAAAAATTATTACATGTTGTTAATAATAAGAAGTGTTTCTAGGTGAATGGCCATGCCCTAGCGTGCTTCCTAAAGAATACAATGTAAGAACAGTAGAAGAAATAAATGATCAGCCCTTCAACCATACCAACTCCTTTGTTCTCCAAGAAGAGTTTCCCAAACTGACATAATTTGTAATGGTTATCTTTTTTGACTTTCAATCTAGAAGGCCTGGACTCTGGGACAATCCAATTCCTTGCCACTTTCTGAGGAATAAGCATCTGCTCTATTACAGGCTTCTTAGCAACTCACCATAGATCACCAATCCTTTTGCTGATTTAACAGGTCAATGTCATTCTTTTTCAAAACATAAAAACCAGTTTATATGTAACATTCTGAGCGTACAAAACCTTCATAGCAAGCTGGATTAGGGATGGATGACTATTAAAGTGGTCTAGTTATCTTTACTGGTGCTTGCAATGATTCATCATCACAGAACAACATAAGTATTGATACTTATTTTACACCTATATTGCGCTGTCCACAGGCCACCCCCCACCCCCCGCCAATACGTTCACCTGTATCATCACATTAATTCCACTTGGCAGTTGAGGATATTAAAACAGCAGATTAAACACTTTATCAAAGTTTCAGCCCAGTAGGGTGGCAGAACAAGGATTGCACACCTTCACTAATGACACGTTCTTTCACATTGTTAATGGACTACAAATGCTTTTATAACTTAAGATTGCTATGGGCAACTGTTGAGCTTCATACTGGGGGGACACAGGATGAGAAGTCTAACTCACTGAACACAACCAGTGGGCTACACCAAGAGCCAAGGCCACTCCCTGGACTCAGTCCCCACCTTGACCTCAATGAACTGTACCTACTGTGCACACAAACATTCCTCCTTGAGAAACCAGGTGCTCATGCTGCTCTGAAGCATTAAGAGAAAGACTGGCATATTCACATGGTATACAGTGGAATGAGCACTTTCCTGGCCAGAAGAGAGGAGGAACCTCGTGTCCAAGATTACCACAGAACCTCAGCTACAGTCACTTGCAAGTTTCTGAATCTCTACTTCCTCTAAAAATACCATAATGTAACTCCTGTATGGAAGCAAGGTGCTCTGGCCCACTTCTTCTCTATAATGAGTAAATGTTAACCCTTGGCTATACATTTGGGAAGTAAGCAGCAAATTATTTAAAATTCCAGAATTGGTGAGTGCTGCTTCCTGGAGCTGCTGGTATAACTCCAATCTTACCAATACTAGCCTTGTCTGAGCTGTTTCCTCAAGACACCAATGCTATCAGGTCAAAATACACTAACAGCTCTGGAACACTGAGACAGTAAAGAGCAAGCAACTGCAAGGACAGCGGATTGAAAGGTTCCACCCTGCTAGGTAAAAAAGTGATTAAAGCATTATACAGGCAGGACCAAGCCTCATGCCAATGAATGCATGACCAAGCCAAAGGACTAACTAAAAGATACCAAAAAAAAAAAAAAGCAAGACATACTTATCTCATTAATACAGTCTACATTCTTACCTGTAACGTTCACTCTGTCTCCAGGCTGAACCTTGTCAACAAGATCATTGTGAGCAAAAAGGATGACAGTGTGAGGCGTCTGCCCTGCGGGCATATCCTCAGGAGACTCTTGAAGTTTGATCTGAAAGAGCAGTGGAAACAGAAAACTCGGGAAATCATAAGCATAATTTAGGCAAAACTGCCAGTCATTGTACCACTTAGAGATAACTATTTTTGATGTTTACCACATTTTTATTTTATTAAAAAGATTTCATTTATTTATTTTAGAGAGAGAGCACGTGTACACGTGTGTGTTCCCGAGTCGGGGAGGGAATGAGGAAGAGGGAGAAAAAGATTCCCAGCTGACTGCAGAACCAGTTGCAGGGCTCGATCTTACATCCTGAGCCAAAATCGTGAGTCCCACACTCAACTGAGCTACCCAAGAGCCCCACTACATTTATTTTTAAAGCACCATTCTTGGGGCACTGGGTGGCTCAGTCGGTTTAGTATCTGCCTTTGGCTCAGGTCATGTTCCCCGGACTCTGGGACTGAGCCCTGCATTGGGCTCCCTGCTCAGTGGGGAGCTTGCTTCTCCCTCGGCTTCCCCCTGCTTGTATTTGTGTTCTCTCTCTCTCAAATAAATAAAATCTTAAAAAAAAAAAAACACCATTCTTCGTTTTTATCTCCAGATAGCTAACATTTTTTTTGTTTTATACCTTTAATGTGACACGAACATACATTTGTAAGGATATTATTTATTTACAAATTATCCTATCTGCGGGGAGCGGCCAGTGATTTATCTGACTGTTTTTCACCATTTCAAGGTTGTAGTGGATATTTCTTCGTATATATGTTTGTCTAAATTTCTAATTATATTTTTAGCAGTTACTTCCAGTAGATTTCCTGGGTGGAGAAGTACACACTTTTCAGGTTCATGGTTAAGCACTTTTGTGCATCTCTCCTAGTCACTATATGCACCTCATAAACACTTGGCCTGACTACTCATCTATGCTGAGCCCCTGACGTGCTGGACCCTGGTTCTAGGTATCGGGGACTCCACAGTGAATGAAGTCTTCCCTCAGAGTGGAGTGAGGAGAGACAATACACAAACACACAAGCGACAGTGACAAATGTAATGGACAGAAGAAAAAAAGAGTAAGAAGCATGGGCAGTGGGGGAGATACTTTTCATAACGCAAGGTTAGGGAAGGCCTTTCTCAGATCAAGCAGTCTCTAGGCAGAGGTCTAAGGATGTTATGGAGGAAGCCATGTGTTCTGAATGGTAAGAACAGCAAGTACAAAGATCCTGAGGCAAACCTGTGCTTGGCTGAGGAACGCTGTATAAGGTAATAGTTGAGACACCATCAGTGAGGTCTGTGGGTACACAGGTGTGTTACGGTGATGTTGGGCCAGGTAGTGTGGAGGTTACTCTAGGATACTAAGTTTTATTTCAGGTCAGTATGGGAGTCTTTGAAGCATTTTAAAAAAGGATATTACACTATAAGCTCCTTGGGAGCACGAATCCACATTTTTATCTATCGCTCTCAGCAGCACATTGGCATGAGTTGATTACATTTGCTCTAATAATTGGTACTAATATTAGATGAAAATTTTTATCTATATTTAATTTTCAGTTCTTTGGTTAGTAAAAATGTTGAACAGTTTTTCACATTTGCTAGTATTTTTCTTATTGACTCCCCATATGGGAAATTAACTTTGCAGTATTTTGAACATATTCTAAATTTTAAAAAGTTGTTTAAACATTGTAACAAAATAAAAGAAACTTAACAGTCCTTGTCCCTGCGCCTGCCTACTTTGACACCATTATAATAACAGCAGATAAATGATTTTGACTTTTCCCATTTACTTATATGTTGTTTTAATAACTTCATCTTAACATTTTCATTATTAAAGGGGTGCCTAGGTGGCTCAGTCGGTTAAGCAGCCAACTTGGTTTCGGCTTAGGTCATGATCTCGCAGCTGTGAGATTGAGCTCTGTGGGGGGCTCTGTACTCAGTGTGGAGTCTGCTTCATACTTTCTTCCTCTCCCTCCCCATCTGTCCCTCCCTGCGCTCAAGCTCTCTCTCTAAAGTAAAAAAAAATCTTTAAAAAAAATTTCATTAAAGACGCAAAGCCAAACTTCCTTTACGACAAAATGTGTGAGAAAAACTTCAGAAAAATTGTCAACTCTTTCTGTACCAGGGGAACAGCTGCAAAATGACAAAATTTAACCAAGTATTTTTTACCAATATTTTTTCAAAATATTTTATTTTTAAGTAATCTTTACACCCAATGTGGAGCTCAAACTTACAACTCTGAGAGAGGGGAGTTACGATGGCGGAGGAGTAGGGGACCCGGTTTTTAGCGGGTCCCCTGAGTTGAGTTGGATAGGTACCAGACCAGCCTGAACATCCACGGAATCAGCCTGAGACGCAGGAGGATACATCTGGATCTCTACAAATGAACATCTCCAGCACTGAGTATTGAGGTACGAAGCGGGGAGCCGTGAAACCGCGCACAGATATCGGAAAATAAACAGAAGGGGGAGGGAGCCGCCACGTTCGGGCGCCAGGAAGCAGCAGCCACTTGCACGGGGGAGCGGTGGACTCGCTGACCGGCACCCGTGAGAAAACAGACTGAGACCGTAAGCCAGGGAACGTGCAAGACCAGACTGAAAACCAGAGCTCCGGTGTGTTCACTGGAACCAGACTGAGACCGGGAGCACCGGGAGGGCACGGGGGCACTGGCAGTGTTAGAAACACAAAGAACAGAGACGTGCCGGCCCTGGAAGTGAGGGCTGGGACGCCAGGTATGGGGCGCACATCCCAGGACGATGCAGGGTTGAGCAGCACCAACAGAAACAGGGTTAAAGTGGTCAGAACATCAGTGGAGAACGGGCAGTGATCCCCTCTGTTCTGAGACAGGCTGAGATTCAGCCACTGCTGCTCTATCAGAAGAGGCACAGCAAAACACCAGGGACCATCCCCATCCCCCCTGCAGGGGACATGGAGACTCTATCCAAACAGGGTTGCCTGAGTATCGGCGCAGCAGGCCCCTCCCCCAGAAGGCAGGCTGAAAAATCAAGAAGCCCACATCCCTAAGATCCCTATAAAACAAGGGCACACAGCCTGGGTCCCAGTCAATAATTTGGGCTCTGGACAACCCCACAACCTCTCCTCATCAGAATGACAAGAAGGAGAAATCACCCCCAGCAAAGAAAAGACAATGAGTCTGTGGCCTCTGCCACAGAACTAATGGATATGGATATAACCAAATTATCAGAAATGGAATTCAGAGTAACAATGGTCAACATGATGTGCAGACTTGAAAAAAGTATTAACGAAAATGTTAATGAGAATATAGAATCTCTAAGGGTGGACATGAGAGCGAAACTGGCAGAAATTAAAAATTCTATGAGCCAAATGCCATCAAAACTAGAGGCTCTGAGGGCCAGGGTGAATGAGGCAGAAGAACGTATCAGCGAATTGGAGGATGGGTTAGTAGAAGAGAAAGCTAGAACAGAATCTGGACTCAAAAAAATCCACGCTCAGGAATGTAGGTTACGGGAGGTTACTGACTCAATGAAACGTTCCAATGTCAGAACCATCGGCATCCCCAAGGGGGTGGAGAAAAACAGAGGTCTAGAAGAGATATTTGAACAAATTGTAGCTGAAAACTTCCCTAATCTAGCACGGGAAACAAACATTCGTGTCCAAGAGGCAGAGAGGACCCCTCCCAAGCTCAACCATGACAAACTGTCACGTCGTAGTGCAACTCGCAAATATTAGATCCAAGGATACAGTATTGAAAGCAGTCAGGGTAAAGAAATTTCTCACGTACCAAGGCAAAGGTATCAGAATTACGTCAGACCTGTCTACACAGACCTGGAATGAGAGAAAGGGTTGGGGAGGGCATTTTTAAAGCTCTTTCAGAGAAGAACATGCAGCCAAGGATCCTTTATCCAGCAAGGCTGTCATTCAGAATTGATGGAGAAATAAAGACCTTCCAGAATCGCCAGTCATTGACCAATTTCGTAACCACGAGACCAGCCCTACAGGAGATATTAAGGGAGATATTCTATAGAGGTAAAAAGGCCCCAAGAGTGATACAGAACAGAAAGTCACAATCGATAGAAACAAAGACTTTACTGGCAACATGGCATCATTAAAATCATCTCTCTCAATAATTGGTCTCAATGTAAATGGCCTAAATGCTCCCATAACGCCACAGGGTTGCAGATTGGATAAAAAGACATGACCCATCCATTTGCTGTCTACAAGAGACTCATTTCGAACCCAAAGATACATTCAGACTGAAAGTAAAGGGATGGAATACCATCTTTCACGCCAATGGATCTCAAAAGAAAGCTGGGGTAGCAATTCTCATATCAGACAGATTGGATTTTAAACTAAAGACTATAGTAAGAGACACAGAAGGGCACTATATTATTCTTAAAGGATGCATCCAACAAGTGCATATGACAATTATAAATATATATGCCCCCAACAGGGGAGCAGCAAGATACACAAGCCAACTCTTATCTACAGTAAAGAGACATATAGATAAAAACACACTAATAGTTGGAGACCTCAACGCTCCACTATCAGCAATAGACAGATCACCTAAGCAAGAAATCAGCAAAGAAACAAGAGCTTTGAATGCCATAGTCGACGAGTTGGACCTCATAGATATATATAGAACACTACACCCCAGAACCAAAGAATACTCATTCTATTCTAATGCCCATGGAACATTCTCAAGAATAGACCATGTTCTGGGACACAAAACAGGTCTCAACTGATACCAAAAGACTGAAATTATACCCTGCATATTCTCAGACCACAACGCTCTGAAATTGGAACTCAACCACAAGGAAAAATTTGGAAGAAACTCAAACACTTGGAGACTAAGAACCATCCTGCTCAGGAATGATTCGATAAACCAGGAAATCAAAAATCAATTTAAACAACTTACGGAGACCAACGAGAATGAAAACACAATAGTCCAAAACCTATGGGATACTGCAAAGGCAGTCCAAAGGGGGAAATACATAGCCATCCAAGCCTCACTCAAAAGAATAGAAAAATCTAAAATGCAGTTTTTATATTCTCACCTCAAGAAGCTGGAACAGCAACAGAGGGACAGGCCTAATCCACGCACGAGGAAGCAGTTGACCAAGACTAGAGCAGAAATCAATGAATTAGGGGCGCCTGGGTGGCACAGTGGTTAAGCGTCTGCCTTCGGCTCAGGGCGTGATCCCGGCGTTATGGGATCGAGCCCCACATCAGGCTCCTCCGCTAGGAGCCTGCTTCTTCCTCTCCCACTCCCCCTGCTTGTGTTCCCTCTCTCGCTGGCTGTCTCTATCTCTGTCGAATAAATAAATAAAATCTTAAAAAAAAAAAAATCAATGAATTAGAAACCAGGAGCAGAGTAGAGCAGATCAACAGAACTAGAAACTGGTTCTTTGAGAGAATTAATAAAATTGACAGACCACTGGCAAAACTTACCTAAAAGAATAGAGAAAGGAGTCAAATTAATAAAATTATGAATGAAAAGGGAGAGGTCACAACCAACACCAATGAAATTGGAAGGATTATTAGAAACTTTTATCAACAGCTATATGCCAATAAATTAACCAATCTGGAAGAGATGGAGGCCTTCCTGGAAACCTATAAACTACCAAGACTGAAACAGGAAGAAATTGATTTCTTAAACAGGCCAATTAATTATGAAGAGATTGAGTCAGTGATAAACAACCTTCCAAATAACAAAATCCAGGCCCGGCCGGTTTTCCCGGGGAATTCTACCAAACATTCAAAGAAGAAATAATACCTATTCTCCTAAAGCTATTTCAAAAAATACAAACAGAAGGAAAGCTACCAAACTCATTCTGTGAGGCCAATATGACCTTGATCCCCAAACCAGGCAAAGACCCCATCAAAAAGGAGAATTACAGACCGATTTCCCTAAGGAATATGGACACCAAAATCCTCAATAAGATCCTGGCTAATAGAATCCAACAGTACATTAAAAGGATTATCCATCATGACCAAGTGGGATTCATCCCTGGGATGCAAGCGTGGTTCAACATTTGCAAATCTATCAGTGTTGTAGATTTTATCCAGAAAGAAAAATTCAAAAATCATATGATTCTCTCAATAGTTGCAGAAAAAGCATTTGACAAAATACAGCATCCTTTCCCGATTAAAACCCTTCAGAGTGTAGGCATAGAGGGTACATTCCTTAATCTCATAAAAACCATCTATGAAAAGCCTACAGCAAATATCATTCTCAATGGGGAAAAGCTGAAAGCCTTTCCCTTAAGATCAGGAACACGACAAGGATGCCCACTCTTGCCACTATTATTCAACACGGTACTAGAAGTCCTTGCAATAGCAATCAGACAACAAAAAGGGATAAAAGGTATCCAAATCGGGAAAGAAGTCGTCAAAATGTCTCTCTTACCAGATGACATGATACTCTATATGGAAAACCCAAAAGAACCCACTCCCAAACTATTAGAAGTTATAGAGCAATAATGTGGCGGGATACAAAATCAGTGGTCAGAAATCAGTGGCATTTCTATACACGAACAATGAGACTGAAGAAAGAGAAATTAGGAAATCCATCCCATTTACAATAGCACCAAAAACCATACGTTACCTTGGAATTAACTTAACCAAAGGCGTAAAGGATCTCTATTCTACAAACTATATATCACTCTTGAAAGACATTGAACTTGAAGACACAAAAAGATGGAAAAATATTCCATGCTCATGGATCGAAAGAATTAACATAGTTAAAATGTCCATGCTACCCAGAGCTATGTACACTTTCAACGCTATCCCGATCAAAATACCGATGACATTTTTCAAAGAACTGGAACAAATAGTCCTTAAATTTGTATGGAACCAGAAATGACCCCGAATCACCAAAGAATTGTTGAAAAGGAAAAAACAAAGCTGGGGGCATCACAATGCTGGATTTCAAGCTGTACAACAAAGCTGTGATCACAAAGGTAGCATGGTACTGGCACAAAAACAGACACATAGACCAATGGAACAGAATAGAGAACCCAGAAATGGACCCTCGGCTCTTTGGGCAACTAATCTTTGATAAAGCAGGAAAAAACATCCGGTGGAAAAAAGACAGTCTCTTCAATAAATGGTGCTGGGAAAACTGGACAGCTACATGCAAAAAAATGAAACCTGACCACTCTCTCACACCATACACAACGATAAACTCCAAATGGATGAAAGACCTCGATGTGAGACAGGAATCCATCAAAATCATAGAGGAGAACATGGCAGCTACCTCTAGGACACTGGCCCAAGCAACGTTTTTCATGACACATCTTCAAAGGCAAGAGAAACAAAAGATAAAATGAACTTGTGGGAATTCATCAAGATAGATAGCTTCTGCACAGCCAAGGAAACAGTCAAAAAAACTAAGAGGCAGCCCACGGAATGGGAGAATATACTTGCAAATGATGCTACAGATAAAAGAATGGTATCCAAGATCTACAAAGAACTTCTCAAACTCAATACGCGAGAAACAGATAAACAAATCATAAAATGGGCAGAAGATATGAACAGACACTTTTGCAAAGAAGACATACAAATGGCTAACAGACACATGAAAAAATGTTCAAAATCATTAGCCATGAGGGAAATTCAAATCAAAACCACACTAAGATACCACCTTACACCAGTTAGAATGGCAAAAATAGACAAGGCAAGAAACAACAATTGTTGGAGAGGATGTGGAGAAAGGGGGTCCCTCCTACATTGTTGGTGGGAATGCAAGTTGGTACAGCCACTCTGGAAAACAGTGTGGAGGTCCCTTAAAAAGTTAAAAATTGAGCTACCCTATGATCCAGCCATTGCACTACTGGGTGTTTACCCCAAAGATACAGACATAGTGAAGAGAAGGGCCACATGCCCCCCAATGTTCATAGCAGCATTGTCCACAATAGCTAAATCGTGGAAGGAACTGAGATGCCCTTCAGCAGATGACTGGACTAAGAAGATGTGGTTCATATATACAATGGAATATTACTCAGCTATCAGAAAGAACGATTTCTCAACATTTGCTGCAACATGGACGGCATTGGAGGAGATAATGCTAAGTGAAATAAGTCAAGCAGAGAAAGACAATTATCATGATTTCTCTCATCTATGGAACATAGGAGCTAGGAAGATCGGTAGGGGAAGAAAGGGATAAAGAAAGGGGGGGTAATCAGAAGAGGGAATGAAGCATGACAGACTATGGACTCTGAGAAACAAACTGAGGCCTTCAGAGGGGAGGGGGGTGGAGGAATGGGTAGTAAGGAGGGCACGTATTGCATGGTGCACTGGGTGTTATATGCAACTAATGAATCATCGAACTTTACATCAGAAACCGGGTATGTACTGTATCGTGACTAACGTAATATAATAAAAAAAACTTAAAAAAAAAAGAAAAAAAAAACCCAATATGTACATCATGTCCACCTTTGTTTTAAAAAGAATATGTACACATAAATATGTTTAATTTTTATCCATGTTTTTTGCATTTTCTATACTTTATATAAAGTATATTGCTTTATAAAAGAAAACATATTTAAACAAAACAAAACAAAACAAAAAACCTTACAACTCTGAGATCAAAAGAGTCGTATACCCTACCAACTAGCCAGCCAGGCACCCCAATTTTTATTGATCTTATAATGTTGCATAAAATATTGTCTGACATACTAAATTTTTTTTTACAAGCTTAAGTATTTCCTATATAAACATCTCATGTTAAATTTTTTTTTTTTAAGATTTATTTTAGGGCACCTGGGTGGCTCAGTTGGTTAAGCATCTGCCTTCAGCTCAGGTCATGAGCCCAGGGTCCTGGGATTGAGTCCCACATTGGGCTCCCTGCTCAGCGGGGAGCCTGATTCTCTCTCTCCCTCTGCCTCTCCCCCCTGCTCGTGCGTACTCTCTCTCTCTTTCTCATAAAAAAAAAAAAAAAACCTTAAAAAAAAGATTTTACAGAGAGAGAGAAAGGGGAAGAGGGAGGGGTGGGGAAGGACAGAGGTAGAGAGAGAAAAAGTCTAAAGCAGACTCGGTGCTAAGCACAGAGCTGGACCTGGGGTTTGATCTCTCAACCTGAGCGAAAACCAGACGGTTAATCAACTGTGCCATGAAGGCAACCCTCACACTAAATTTAATATGTCAAATAGTGGAAGATAATATTGAAAGAATGTGTTTTTCTTATTATGAAGTATTTCAGGTCATGAGAACGTGGCATATATAATCATAATCCGATGCTCACTGGCAATAAAAAAGGAATATTCCCATCCCAAAGCTGAAGCCTTAAGCACCAACATGTCAAAGGGGAGGCCTCCCAGGCACCCAAGAAGGCACATACCATCTGCTTGTCAGAGAACATAGAGCGGTTGTGGATCAGCGCCATGCTGTGGGTGGTATGGCAGCGCTCACAAACAGAGGGCTCAGCGATGCGGCCACGGTCAATCTCCACCCTGGCTGTGTGGGCACACACTTGGCACTGGAAGAAGGCCTCCTGCATTTCTGGAATCAGCTGGGATGTCCTGATTACCATGCCACTGATGGCAATGAGCTGGTCGATGTCTGTAAGGAGTTAGGGAGAGAAGTCAGCTTATCCATCAGCCACTGCCCACAGCCCAGCCAGAGGTGGTATCTTTCCTGAGCTATATTCCTGCCAGGGCAGGTCCGGGTCTGCCATCAAGCCCAGGAGAATCTTACTGGAAGATGCAGAGGTACCGGGGGATGGCTGGGGTCACAGGTAGGTGCTGTGGCCAGAGCATGAATGTTTAACTGGGTATCCTCAGGTCTGGCCTGAGATGCCCTTCCTGTGTTGTCTTCCTACTTTTCAACTCTGATGGACCCCTGGCCTCCTGCCCCAGGGTCTTCTGTCCGACAGGTATCCACCACCTTCCTGCTCATCTACCTGCTATTTCCCTCCACCTTTTGGGTTTGCATTTGAAGCTTTACATTTTTGCCTCCTTTGCCCCATGGCCTTCTGCCTCATGCACTGTATCATGTGGAAGTCCTGCTGTCTCAATATATGTGAAAAGCATTGGCTCCAGAGCCAGACGGTCTGGACTGAGTACCTGTGTGACCCTGGGGACACCCTTAGCCTCTCTGTGCCCATCTACACATGGCAGTAATGGCACCTACCTTACACTTGAAGATTAAAAAACCTGCATACATTAAGCCTAATAAGAACAGTACCTGGCAGAAATAAGCACTATATAACTTAGCCAATCATTACCATCTATATAAGAAAGCCCTTGTACAGAATATTTTCCCCTCTTGCTCCTGGTTCCTCTTCAATTTGGACTTTCCCTGACAGGAAAACTTTTACCCAACTCATTCCCACTGCTAGTTCCAAACAACTTACACTGTTATTCGTAGTCAACAAAACCTGGCCTGTAGTTAGCCACAGCTGGCTTTGTTGATTGTCTCAGCCTTTCAGTACTTATTCACAAGGTCTTTCCCACTTGGTCTTGTCCTCCTTCTACCTACTTACAAATCTTCCTTTCTTCTCTCTCCACCAATCCTTATTTTACTTTTAAAAAGTAACCTCCATAGTTAAGTTACACAAATCAACATAAAAGTTAAAAACTTCTGAAATTAGTTGAGTATCTGGCAATTCTTCTTCCTCTGAATTGAGGGGAGAATCCTCAAGCAGACTTCCTGCTGAGTGCGGACCTGAGATCATGACCTGAGCCACAATCAAGAGTCGGATGCTCAATTCACTGAGCCACCCCGGTGCTCCCCAAACTAGATTCCTTTCTTAAGCTCCGAAGCAGGGATATTTTGTATTTGTTTCCTGCAGTGATTCTGAAAATGTGCCTACTTAGTAACTGTAAAATTATTACATTTGGTCAAGCTCACCTTAAGATAGAGAACTGTCAAGAGTTACAACATCTTTTATGTAATTTCAGTTAAGTTAAAAGAAAGTAGGGTGGGTTCAAAGGCGTATCAGGTAAATGAATCTGCCATATATTTAGTCAATTTATAATCTAGTACCACCACTATTATATAAACCAATTCTTTTAAAATTCCTTGGTGAAATAAGATTTTATTTTTATGTATTTTCCTGCTATTAAAAAACATTACCTTCTGGATTTAGGTTTCTCATATTCTTCGTCTTTAATGCATTGAATGGTCTTACTTGAATCTGATGTTCTAAGATTGAGTCAGGGTAACAGTCAAAGAAGATCTCATTGACAGCCATGTCAAAGGTTGGGATAACTTCCTATAAAAACGAATGTAAAGAAGTCAAGCTGTGTTTATACTTCCATCTTAGAATTAAATACAAGAAATAAGGCATTTCATATTAGCAAAGTATAAGAACAAGTTCATCTGGCATAATCCTTAACTACCACCTCTATATAATCACAAACATGCTGTTTAAAAACTTTAGGTACATTGAGACTGAGCTCTCTCACCTCTGCATATTCTTATTTAGTTTCAGTGTGATCATATATATGAAACCATCAGAATGTACTGACATATCTTAGGCTTTTAATTAGTAACAAAAAGTTTTTGAACTCATACTTTCATGTTAGGGAACTTGACCAAGGTCACACAGCTATTAAACTGCAAGATCAAGATATAAAAACAAGTCTGCTTGCCTCCAAAGCCTACAACTAGAATAAATATAGCTGATATTTCAATAATAAAATTTGACATAAAGCTTAAAAGAAAAAGGTTATAGGGGCGCCTGGTTGGCTCAGTTGGTTAAGCGCCAGACTCCTGATTTTGGCTCAGGGCATAATCTCAGGGTTGTGAGATCTGTGCTGGGTCTGGAGCCTGCCTAAGATTCTCTTTCTGAATTATAAAAAACAAAAACCAAAACAAAACAAAACAAAAAGATTCTCTTTCTCCCTCTCCCCCCAAAAAATTAATTAAAAAAAAAAAAAGGTTACAACACACTTAACATAATCTGCTATGGATGACACAAAGTATAACGCATTTATTTATAAAATATTTTTGTTTAAGGGATGCTTGGGTGGCATAGTTGGTTGAGTGTCTGACTCTACATTTTGGCTCGGGTCATGATCTCAGGGTCATGAGAGATCCAGCCCCAACTGGGGCTCTGCACTGAGCCTGGAGTCTGCTTAAGACTATCCCCCTCCCCCTGCCACCCCCTCACCTCCTACGTGTGTGCACTCTCTCTAAAGTAAATAAATAAATCTTAAAAAAAATTTTTTTTCACTTAAGATAATTTACTTCATCCAACCCAAGCAGCTGTCAATTTTAAGATTCACCATTATTTTAAATACTATTAAGAAATAACCTGCCAATTAGACTACGATCTGCCATTGACAATAATACACTTTCCAATTTTGGAAATGTGAAGTCTGAGAAAATGTTCATTTTAAAGGAGAAGAAGTGTGATTTTCTTAAGTTTTTTGCTCTGGAGGCACATTCTGTTACCCAGGAAATTCTGCTATTCAAAAACCCTTTAGGTATTCTGGATATTTACTATAATTCATCAAGGTCAAAATCAAAATCTTACCTGTGGGTAGCAGATGAGCTGTCTGTATAGATTTTTGTCAAATGATTTTATGTGTTCACAGTTTACATTTAAAAATGGCTCCCCGATGACATTTATCTAGAAAACAAACAAGTTATGTTCAGCTGATTGCTTTAAAATGCATTAATTTGATTTTATAAGACTATCTGATTACCTCCCCAAGTCGTTGCATGTACAGAGGTTCAGTAATATCTATGCCAATATTTTCTTCTTCTTTAGCCAGAGGGTCAATAAAACGTTGAAGGAATCTCTTGATGTGGAGAGAAAAAGAGTAAGTTTGATGCATTCAGGAATAACAACTACTCGATATGCAAAAAATTATGAGTATGTCACTATTTGGAGACAAATAGTATTTTTTCTTTTTAAAAACATCAACAATTCTAAGCCACCTAAAAATCTACCCAAGTGTTATGGCTACTTAGATATTACTTATAAACCTTTTCTCCCAGCATTTTCAGAATCCTAAAGTATTAAGGTACAGCTCACCTGAAAATTTTCTTTGCATGTTGCCACATTTACATCTGTTCCCCAAATCACAAGTTTTTGGCCTAGAGACTGCTCACTTGCCACTATATCTTCTGTTGCTGGCTATACAGAAAAGTATGATAAAACCAGTTAATGGGGAATTACCCATTTTATGTTCTCGAAATGCCGCTATCAGAAGACCGTACTGTGTACTCACCACATCAGACTGCAAATCCACCTGCAGGCCTTTCCGTGCGGACCCCAGGTCAGGCCTTTGCCTCACAGGTGTGCCTCTAACACCACTTCTTGGGGTTCCCTCTACACGAGAGCTGGGAGTGCCATATGTCAGTGGTGAACTAACATCAAAGTCAAGGGGAATTGCTATAAAAACAAAATTTGAAAGTCTACAATAAAATTCTGGTAGCCTATCAAATCCTAAACTACAGCGTGTTGTGTTGATATAAGTCATCTAAGCACAAAAGCAAATAATATTCCTTGTAACCTGTGGAGGTTAAGATTCTGAGAACTATTAAACCTTCTTGTAAAACAGCACCAAAACTTTTTTTCTCTGTTCACTAAGCCCTAACATATACCTATTTCTATACTCTTGGTGAACATACTAGCTCATGTACATTACATCAACTACCGTTAACAAACCAGCAAAATCTGACCAGCTAAAGCACCATCTACCACAAGAGAACTTAGATCGCCAAAACACACCTGACGAATGTATCTGAGCAGGGCTGGAAAATAACGTATCCTGTGCGGCAGGGCTCTGCAGGTCAGCTCCAGGTGAGGTCGGCATGGGCTGTAACTCTCCTGTAGAGGTAGAATCTTCGCCTCTACGTCTCTGATACGGTGACGACCTGGCATCTTCACTTCGAGCTTGTGACATACAAAACAGAAAAGATGGCCATCATTTCTCATGTTTGGTCTTCCGGGTTCCATTAAGTCTCTTGGGAACAAATACAAACCAAACAAAACGGAGACAAATGGGCACGAACATGCTTAAAAATTAGAAACAGGTTGGAAAGGGTGGAACGAGGGCCCAGCACTTCCTGCCTCACAAAAAAAGTATCTGCACACTAGAGTTGGCGGAGCATGAGCAAATGCTCGCCGTCCGCACGTCTTACTCCATCTGGAACCTCAAAGACTGCGCTCAGAGCCAGAAACCAGGCGCACAGACCAGTGGCGGGAAAAAGCCAGAAGAGGGGAAGGAAGGTTAACGTGGCGGGCTCGACTCACGGGAAGGGACTTACGCGTCTGCGCAGGAGTGGCCCGCCCGCGCCGGCTGCCGCGGCGGCTTGGGGTGGACGCCGGGGACGACATGTTGCTCGTGGAACCTGCGCGAGAAAGGGGCAGGTTCCATCCGTATCCGCCCCCAGCTTTCCCCCTCCCCACCGCACAGATACCCTCGCTGGGCTCCGCACCGCGCCGCCCTTGCCCGCACACTGCTACCCGGGAAGCTCGCTCGCCGCCGACGCCCGCAGGGTAGCCGGACGCACCAGACAAATCGTTCTCCTACACCGCACTAGCAGAGCAAGGTTTCGCGCCAGCTGCTCCGTCGTCAACGCCCTCGGCGGTGCTCCACCAATCACAGCAGCGCCCTCGCATGGCTCCGCCTCCGGGAGGCGCCACTGCGCAGCAACAGGGGGACTGAACGGTCTCCCTCGGCGCCCCACGTAAGGCAGACTCAAGCCTCGCTCGGTGCCTCCCCTCCGTTTAGGTGGTCTGGCCCCCGGCTAGACTGCGTTTTCGCGGGAAACCTGGGGAGTCCCGCCAGACTCCGTTCAGGGAGGGGTTGCTCTACACTGTATTGTTGGCCAAGGAGAATATTCTTTATCCTTTAAGCATCTTCATTTCTAAAGACATTACACATGCATTTTTCACTCTTTATCAAGGGACAACTTTGTAGATCTTGACCTAAGCCTCTAGTTTGTCTTTTTTTTCTGCCTTAGGTATTTAGTTAACTCTAATTCACCAACCGTCCTCCCCATCTATTTCCGGAGGTCAAACCTCTAGATTCCTGTTTCTCTCTAAGCATCGATGTATGCATGCCAAGTGTATCGTATGGAACACATTCATTGACCTGCCGATATCTTAACTGACATCTAAGGGGCGCTCCTACAGAGAAGACCCCTCCTTTCAGGGTCCCCCGGAAGTTTCCCGCCACCGCGAGCCCCGCCCCTGCCCTGGAAACTCCGCCCCCGTACCCCGCGGCATTTCGGGACACGGACAGGGTGCGGGCACGCGCTGTGCCGGGTTTGGGCGTGATGGCTGACTCCGCGTCAGGCATGCGGGCCTCCCTATTGCAGCTGCAGGAGTCCTTATCTGCCGGGGACCGCTGCAGCGCCGCGATGGCCAGTTATCAGCTGATCCGGGGCCTGGGACAGGAGTGCGTGCTGAGCTCCGGCCCTGCGGTGCTGGGTGGGTACTGTCCTGGCCCGGCCGAGGAGGGTACCAACGCGCGTGCGCGTTTGGGCTTTCCGGGTTGTGCCGGGGCCCGACACCCCGGAGTTTCTCTCCTGGTGGGTTTATCTGAAGGTGTTTTGAAAAAGTCCAGTCTGATTCTGGATTGTCGGAATTTCTGTGGTTGTGTATAAAAAGTAATTTGTCTTGCTGCTTTTTGTCTTAGCAAAGATGTTTTAAAAGTAAAGTTGGTGAAAATACCCTAAATTTGGCAATCATCGCTATGCAAAGGAGGCAGAGGGAACCAAAAGAAGTATTTTCTTTAACCTTTTTTAAAAGCGCCTAAACCCTGGGGCACCTGGGTGGCTCAGCCGTTAAGCTTCTTCTTTCAGCTCAGGTCATGATCCCAGTATCTTGGGATTGAGCCCCGCATCTGGCTCCCTGCTCAGCCGGAAGCCTGCTTCTCCCTCTCCCACTCCCCCTGCTTGTGTTCCCGCTCATGCTGTCAAATAAATAAATAAAATCTTAAAAAAAAAAAAAAAAGCGCCTAAACCCACCAGTATATTTCCCCAACTCTTACGTTTTCTGTTCCTACTTCAGAGAAGCATTACAGAAATATGACTCTATAGTCCTGCAGTCCTTTTAACTTTTTTTTAGCAGTCCCTGAATGAGAGAACCTTTTGCTCCTTTGTTGTAAAAGTGCCTCTTTTTAGCACTTTTAAAATATATCATTGCATGAAAACTTCTTATGCTCTCTACTACTTGTATATTGTCAAGGATATTAATGGGGAAATAAATTTAAAAAACTAACATGTAAATGCTTTCTGGTCTCAGAGGTTTTTGTTTTTTTTTTTTTTAATTTTAGAGCGAGGGAGTGGGGAGGGGCAGAGTGAGAGACTATTTCAAGTAGATTACCGGCTAAGCATGGAGCCCCATGCCCATGCTTAACCAACTGAGCCACCCAGGTACCCCTAGTCTCAGAATTTCTAAGTTAGAATTACTTTTCTGTTCTTTTAGTTAACTTGTTTATAAAAGAGTTCCAAGTTTACTCTGAATGTTTGGTATATGTTTTTTCAGGTGGAAGATAATAGAGGAATGTATTAGTTTTCTGTTGCTGCAGTAACAAATACCATAAGCTTAGTGGTTTAAAACAACATAGGTTTAACAATCTTATAATTCTGTAGTAAGAAGCCCAACAGGGGTCTCACCAAACTAAAACCAAGGCATCAGGCAGATCACTTTACTTTCTAAAGGTTCTTGTGTAGAATCCATTTCCTTTTTCATTCAGGTTGACAGAATTCTGTTCTTTGCAATTATAGGACTAAAGTCCCCTTTTCCTTCCTGATGTTCCCTGCTTGTAGAAGCCACCCACATTTCTTGAATCATGGCCTCCATCTTCAAAGCCAGCAACCATGGGTCTAGTAGCTCCTGTGCTTGAAACCTCTCTTATCTCCTGTTCTCTTTCCATTTTTCTTCCTCTCTTCTTCACTGGTAAGGGCCCATGTGATTATACTGGACCCATGGATAACCCAGGATATTCCCCCCCCCCTTTTTTTAAAGTCACCTGATTAATAACCTTAATTCCATTTGCAGCCTTAATTTCCTTTTTCCATGTAAAGTTAGTGTATTCACAGGTGTGATATTGGGATTAAGGTTCAGGTATCTTTGGGGCCATTATTCTGCCTGTGTCATCCCAGTGGAATATCGCCTAGAGTTTCCTGTTTTCCTTGTTTAAATACAGCTGCTTTAAGTTAGTGTTTAATTGCTTATCAGGCTGAACTGAGAAACATGAAGCCCATTTAGGGTGGGTTTATGGAATGCTTCTTAGCAGCTCTCTTACTTTTTTTTTTTTCTTTTTGTCCAGCATTACAGTCTTCCTTAGTTTTTTCCAAAGATTTTGGTTTGCTTGTATTTGTTCGGAAGTCACTTAGCATTGATGAAGTAAGTTGAAGATTTCATTTTCCTTTTCTTGTACATTACTTTATGTTGGAGTGACTCTTCTTCTTGCCCATATTTACTATAATGCTTCTTTCTTTCATTATAGTTTCGTGATTGTAGAGAAGAAGTTTTAAAATTTTTATGTATTTTCTTAGAAAAAATTGACCAGAAGATCATACCTTATTCTCTTGAAATTAAGGTAAGGAGAATAAATATATCTCATTATATACCAACATCAGTTTTAACTTATGCTGCAAGTTAAACTTGGGTTTATATTTTATTCCTGCCTTTCTCATCAAGGTGTTTACTTACTTGTGCTTAATTGTGGGCTGGAAATGAAGTAGGCTATTCTTTTTAGATTTAGTAAGGTAAAGTCGTCAAAAACTACTTTGATAACTTTTTGCACATAGGATAAATAATGTCTTTTATAAAAAGTCATAATAAATTGGGTTTTTTGAATTGTGGGGAGATTTCAAAACACTAAAAAACAATTTTAAAGAATTCTGCTGGGTAAGACTCTTATTTCATGTCATTTATGTGTGCCCTTTCACAGCAGTTTAAAGTTTGCCTTTCTTGTGCCTCCTGTTCTCTACCCACCTGCCTTTCCCAGGTGTCCTCATAATTTACTGTGGAACTAGTAATCATAAATTAACTTGTTCTTTCTCAGACTTGTTTATACTTTCAACAAATGCCACAAGTTAAGTTGTTTTTATTGGTCCCGAATTGCTTCTAGTTCTTGGATGCTAAGATTTGATGAAGAAGTATGTATTCAATCTGGGGTAATTTATAAGAAGTTATTTTATTAATTATAATTAGCCCTAATATGTGACATAATAATCATCAGTCTTTTTTTAATAGGTTTTAATTTTATTTTCTTTTGATTTCTTGTCTTTCTGGTTTGGAATCCTAACACAGTTGACCCTTGAACAACAGAGGGTTAGAGGCATTGACCCCCTGCATGCAGTTGAAAATCCATGTATTTGACTTTTGATTCCCCAAAAAGTTAGCTACAAATAGCCTACTGTTGACTAGAAGCTTTACTGATAAACATAGTTTATTAGCACATATTTTGTATGTTATGTGTATTATAGATTGTATTTTTATAGTTGAATAAGCTAGAGAAAAAATGTTATTTAGGAAATCATAAGAGAAAATACACTTACAGTACTATACTGTATTTATCGAAAAAGTCTAGGTATAAGGGACTCTGCACCGTTCAAGCCTATGCTGTTCAAGAGTCAACTGTATTTTAAAAAGTTGCTTCAACAGTAGGAGTAACTAACATTTGTAGAGTGCTTCATAGGTTACAAAGTTCTTTCATGGTACAATTTGTCTTACTTAATTTTACCAAAACTCTTTTAGGTAGGTATTTTTAATCTCTTTAGCTTACAAATGAGACTAGAAGTTAAGAAGCTTCACCCAAAACTTGGAGCCAAGTGGCCTTCTTCCAGAGTGCCTGCTTGTTTTTTTAGACTGAGCTGTTCTCCTGTGGAGTCCCAACGATTCTTCTCTGAATTGCTTTAGTTACCTTTTAAAATTTTTCACGTTTGCTATCTTAATATATGGCAACAAATGCTGTAGGAGGTATGCAAGGAAGCATAACTTTTTTTTTTTTTTTTGATCCTGCTCGGGTGTCCATTTACTTTGTGTTTTTGTGATCATTGTTGATATCATTACCATAGCATACTGCATAAATATCTTCAGTAATTTTTAATCAGTATGTTTATATACTCTAATATAATACTTTTAACAGCAGAATACTAAATTGTAGTAGGTCATATATAGGTATTGCTCTTCTCAGGGATGTACTTTTAGCTGTTGTGAAGAACTAAGATCTTATTGATGATTTTGGTATGTCTCCTTTTAAAATCTAGAATACTTGTACCAGTGTTTACACAAAGGATAAAGCTGCTAAATGTAAAATCCCAGCCCTAGATCTTCTTATTAAGGTAATTTTATTATTTCTAAGTACATGCATTTCATATTAAACATAGAACTTAAAAAGCAGAAAATTAGAGTTTTAAGTTATGTTTTGAGTGAGAGGTGTTAGAGGCTAGGCTTTGGTCACATTGATGTATGGACACGATTTTCTGACCATCACCTGTTAATACTTTGGCCCTTTGCTCTTAGTCCCTTCTGGGTAACAGAGGAAGGATTTCAGTTTGTTAGGGGAATTAAGAGGAAAAATAAGCAAGGAATGTACTGCTCCTCTGTTACTCTCATCACCCTGACTCTTAAAACCTAAGGCTACTAAGAGTTGTCAGAATTTGCATCTTTGACTTCTTTCCTAAACCATACCATGAAATGGGTCTGTATGTTGTATTTAAATGTTTCTTGGGGCTCACTCTCACCTGTTTCTCTCTCAGATGCATCTCTTTTACTGCATCTCTATTTTAGAATTCCTTTGGGTCTTGTTAGTCCTTGTCTTAAGTGCATCCGAGAGAATGGTTCTAGTGATATTAATTTCTTGGGAAGGTAAACTTAAGTCTACACCCTCTTTCCCTTTATAACCCCTGTGTTCTACTACCCACCTCAAGCTCTACCTCCCAAATAATGAGGCTAGATAGGAGTGCCAAGAGGCCAAGGAAATCCCCTAGAGACATGTGATTCTGGAGCTTTGTTGTGTAGAAACAGTGCAGAAGAGGAAGCCTTGTCATTATTTTCCTGTATAGACAATGCTAGTTTGTATTATTTTAGTTACTTCGGACTTTAAGAAGTTCTAGACTCATGGATGAATTTAGAATTGGAGAATTATTTAGCAAATTCTATGGAGAACTTGCATCGAAAACAAAAATACAGGATACAGGTGAGATGCATTCAAATGTTATTTTTAACTATTTTAACAAATTGGCAATAAAAAAATTAGTGTAAAACTTAGGTTTTTCCCTACTAAAGCATTTATATATTTTACAGATTAATCCTTTTTTGCTGAAAACAAACCCAAGTGAAAATAAACAAAAACATGTTAAGACTTCTGCTTCTGAGAGTTTAATCTTGATGAAATGATTTATTTTATTTTAAATAGGCTACACACCCAATGTTGTATGCTGTACTGACTGAACCAGCCAGGTGCCCCATGAAATGATTTCTTTAAATAGAAAGCTTGCAAAAAAAAAAAAAAAAAAGAAGAAAGAAAGAAAGAAAAGAAAACTCACAACACATGTCAGATGTAACTTAGTTTATAATAGTAGTTTGGCATAAAATTTATCAGGAAAGATTCTGGTACATAAAACTAGATATTTTCTGTCTTATTGTGAAATTACTTTTGAACTGAACATTCTCTCATTTTGTTATTCATACATTTTTGTTTATTTAAATGTAATTTTTGGCCTTCACTTATCTAAAATTTATTTTTTAGTTTTAGAAAAAATATATGAGCTTCTAGGAGTATTAGGTGAAGTTCATCCTAGTGAGATGATAAATAATTCAGAAAAACTGTTCCGGGCTTTTCTGGGTGAACTTAAGACCCAGGTATGGCAAACTTTATGCTATTCTGCTTCCAAAGATTTTGTGTTTCTCTTTTTTAGTGATACTGTCTTTAAAACTCTCTCTCTCTTTTTTTTTAAAGATGACATCAGCAATAAGAGAGCCCAAATTGCCTGTTCTGGCAGGGTGTCTGAAGGGATTGTCTTCGCTTATGTGTAACTTCACCAAATCCATGGAAGAAGGTATTGTTTGACTTTGCTTGATTTTCTTCTTAGTTCAAAAACTATAATTCTAAAATGAATTGCCTGTTTATTTTTTTGAACTTTTAAACCAATTGCAGATTCACACACAGTTGTGAGAAGTAATACAGAGAAGTTCCATTTGTCCTTTACCCACTTTGTATTAGTGATGACCTCTTTTATAACTAGTACAATAGCATAACCAGGATATTGACATTGATAAATCTACCAACGTTACCCACATTTCACTAGTTTTATGTGCCCATCTTTGCATGTGTGTATTTCATTCTCTGCAGTTTTATCATGTACGAATTTGTGTATGCACCACCATAGTCAACATACTAAACAGACCATCACCATAAGCCCTCCTGCTATCCTTTTATAGCCACAGCCACCTTTTTTTCCCTACCACCGTCCTCCCTCCACCCCAAACCACTACTTTTCGACTTCTGAATATGCTGCTAGAAAGTGCAAGTAATTGTTGGAGTCCCTGCTTTCATTTTTTGAGGGATATACCCAAATGTGGAATTGTTGGATTATATGGTAATTCTATGTTTAATTTTTTGCCATATTGTTTTCCAAAGCAGCTACAACTATTTTATATTCTCACCAGCAATGCATAAGGATTCCAATTACTCCATATCCTTGCCAATACTTGATATTTCCTGGTTTTTGATAATAACCATCATAATGGGTGTGAAGTAGCATATCATTGTGGTTTTCATTTGCATTTCCCTTATGACTAGTGATGTTGAATGGCTTTTCATGTGTTTATTGGCTATTTACATATTTTCTTTGGAGAAATGTAATTTAAGTTCTTTGTCCAATTTTTTAATGGGATCATTTGATTTTTTTGTTTTGAATTGTAGGAGTTCTTTGGGTATTCAGATAGCAATTCCTTACCAAATACCTGATTTGCAAGTGTTTTATACCATTTTTATGGGTTGCCTTTTTGTCCTTTGATGTGTAAAAGGTTTTTATTTTGATGAAGTCTAGTTATCTATTTTTTCTTTTGTTGCCTGTGGTTTTGTCATGTCCATGAAATCATTGCCAAATCACTGTTGAATTGTTTATGTGCCTACGTAAAAAGTTACTTGGGTGCATATGTGTGTGTGGTTCTGTTTCTAAGTTCTCTGTTCTGTTCCATTGGTCTATGTATTTGTCCCTCTGCCAACACCACACTGTCTTTTTGACTATAACTATACAGTAAGCCTTAATGTTGAGTAAAGTCCTCCCATTTTATTCTTTTTTTTAAAAGAACTACTTTTTTTTTTTTAAGATTTTATTTATTTATTTGTCAGAGAGAGAAAGAGAGCATGTGCACACACAAGCAGGGGGAGTGGCAGGCAGAGAAAGAAGCAAGCTCCCCGCAGAGCAAGGAGCCTGATATGGAATTGGATCCCAGGACCCTGGGATCATGACCTGAGCCGAAGGCAGATGCTTAACCACCTGAGCCACCCAGGAGTCCGCAAAAGAACTGCTTTTGAAATCATTTATTTATTAACTTATTTTTTAAAAAGATTTTATTTGAGATAGCAAGAGAGAGGAAGTACAACGGGGGTGGGGGGGCAGAGGGAGAAGCAAACTCCGGGAGCCTGACCGGGGCTCTATCCCAGGACCCCGGGATCATGACCTGAGCCAAAGGCAGAGGCTTTACTGACTAAGCCACCCAGGTGCCCCTGAAATCATTTAAGTGCTATGCTTTTCCATGTATATTCTAGAATAAGTTTGTGTCTACAAAACACCTTGCTTGGATTTTGATAGTCATTGCATTAAACCTGTATATTAATCTGGAGAGAACTGACATCTTTGCTATGCTAAATTTTCCAATCCATGAACACAGTTTCTCTCTCCATTTATTTAGGTCTTTGATTTCTTCCATCAGCGTTTTGTAATTCTTAGGATACAGATTCTTGCCTATGAATTTTAAAGTTTGTTTAATATGCTTTATAGTTATAACACTTTCTTGTAATATCTGAAAATTAAAGTTTTAGAGGATAATCTAGCTAGGATGACATTATATGCATTATGAAATTCATTTCTTCTTAAAAGGCAATGAAAACTTTTAACACTAAAAGATTCTTTAAATGACAAAAAATTCTCTATTTGCTCTTTCTTAGCATTTCTGTCCGAGTAATTGCCAAATTGTTCTACTTCCTGTGTTTACTTTTATTAGGTTGAAACTTATGAAATTCCAATATCCAATATTTTTATATTCCAACATCCAATGATTTTTGACCTACAAAAACAGCAATTTCATGTTTCAACCTAATGTTTTTACTCACCTTTCTATTGCTTACCAAGGATGTTGTATCAGCTCTATGTGATTTCTCTTCTTTTATTTTCTCTCTTATCTGTCCCATATTCTGTTGCCAGCTTTCTATTTCATCATGTCCTTGCTCACAGATCACGCATTGGAAACCTTTATGATTCCCCTGAGATGAGTCACTTTCTCTGGCTTCTATATTCTACTGTTACAGCACTTCCTACGATGTATTTTTAATTTATCAGGTTATATGTTTATTTCTGTCACTTGCACCTGCTGGCAGGTAATGTTGCTGATTTGTCTTTTATTTGCTTGGCATATTAATTGATATTCAGTGAACAAATACAGTTTAAGAAAAATAACAGCACTTATTGCTTAATTTACCATGTGCTAAAGACTATTCTAGAATAGTTGCAAGGACAATCCCAGCAATAACTCTCTTAGGAAATAATAGCTTTGTTTTTTAGATTAGGAAACTAGAACTAAGATAAGTTACTTGCCCAAAGTCACACAACCGATGTGGTAGCAGAGTAATGGCTCCCGGTGACAGTCTCATTCTAATCCCCTGAAGCCTCCAGAAAGGAAAACAGCCCTGCTGACACCCTGATTTTACCTCAGTGAGACCCATTCGGATTTCTCATCTCCAGAACTGTATAGTAACAAATATGTATTTTTTAAGCCACTCACTTTGTGATAGTTTGTTACAGCAGCAGTAGTAAATTATATAACCAATAAGTGGCAAGACTAGGAATTAAACCTTGGTCTGAGGCTATAATTTATAGTTTTTCTGTCGTGCCATGATTATGTGACATCAAGCACTAAATACTAGTATTTTCATTCACAGAGTATGTGTTTCTTGGGTGCCTTCTATCTAAAGAATGATGAATTAAGTGTTGGATTCAGTGATCAGAATCGCCAGATTCCTACCATCATGAACTCAGTTTATTAGAGGAAACAGACAATAAATAGATGAACAGGCTATTACAGATTTCAGGGTTCAATTATGGAAACAAATTGGGTACAGCAAATAGGAATATTAGAGTATGGAGAGGGTAGAGGATGTATACAGCTTGCTGGTTCTTTGTGAGGAGGCAAGAAGAAGCTAAGGCCTGCAGGATGGCGAGGAGACAGCTGGGAAAGAGCTCAGAAGAGCATGCTAGGCAGAGGGATCAGCAAGTACCCAGCTTTCAAGCCTAGGCAGCGCACAGTGGTCAGAAGGGTTCGAGAAAACTGGCATGTCTGGAGCACAGTGGCACACAGAGAGTGCCTGGGGAGAGATTGCACAGGATATGGGGTCAGTGTGTGAGGGGATTCTGAGCTGGAATTTTATTCCACATGTATGAGAAACCATGTTTTTTTCTCTAATGAATAGGTATGGGCTAGTTGATGTTTTACAGGGGTCCACATGACTGCTCTTGAATGTAGGATTTGTTTTGGTGTAGGATTGAGAGACTTTGCTCTTGAGTGTGGCCGTGAGCAGCTGAAGTAGGTGCAGTGGTGTTTAAGCTGGGTGGGGCAGGTTTCAGGCAAAACCTGGCTTTTTGTTTTGGACATGTTTAACAATAGAAGCTATGGAATGTCTCAGCTTAGATTTTAAGGGTATGGTTGCATATGTAAGACTAGATCTTGCAGGTGAAATTAGACTTTAAGATATAAATTTGGAAGTTTTCAGCATAGAGGTTATATGTGAGACTGTGAGTGTGAGCAAGATTAGCTGGGGAGCGGGTACAGAGAAAATGGGGCAAGGATGTAAGGTGCTTCGCTCTGGGTGGAGTCTGAATGCAAAGCCACCAGAGCTGCAGAGTGGGTCCAGGCAGGTTCAGTTGACTGTTAGCGGGCAAGCTGGATAGCAGGTTAAAGGTTTAGTAGGGTGAAGACAAGGTGGAACGGAAGGGAGGAAGTGGAGGTTGTCTGCAGAAAACCCTTTAGAGAAATCTTAACAACAGAGGAGACCAAAGAAATGTATGGCTGAAGGGGACAAGGCGGCAAGAGAGGGTTTTTAGAAATAGTTACCAGAATGTGTACACTTATGTTCCTAGAAACACTGTCCATAATAGCTAAAAGGGAGAAATAACCCAAGTGTCCATCAACAGATGAGTGGATAAACAAATGTAGTATATACACACAACAGAATATTACTCAGACGTAAAAAAGGAGGGAAATACTGTGCCATGCTACAACATGTGGACTAGAGAACATTACGCTGTGAGGTAAGCCAGTCACAAAGGTATAAATACTGTATGAGGTAACAGGAACAGGGAAATTTATAGGTTTAGAAAGTAGAATCAAGGTTACCAGGGGCTGGGGGGCAGGGGTTAGTGTTTAATGGCTACGGCCTTTCTGTAGGGTATGTTGAAAATGCTTTGGGTATAGAAATGGTGGTGAGTACATGACAGTGTAAATGTATTTAATGCCACTGAATTGTACACTTACACATGGTTAACATGGTAAATACTCTGTTATATATATTTTGCCACAACCAAAAAGTAAATACAAGAACATGCTTGCAGAGGGAGTGGTCTACTAGAAAGCAGAGGTGGACGTAGGAGAGCAGAGTGTGGGAAAGGTCATGGAGGTGATGTCCATTCCCACTGCTGAGAGCTCAGGCCCTTGCATTCCTGCGACTCACTGTGTTCACCTGAGTCCACCCATTCTAGACCAACTGTGCGCTGACAGGTACCTCATGCCTTTGAGTCTGTACACCTGTGTCTACACGGTCACTTTCTATTGGTATTAGAATGACCTTTTTTCGAATTAGTTCCCATTCTTTTAGGCCCAGCTCAAGTGCTGCCGTGTCTGTAAAGCACGTCTTGAATACTCATAGCCAGAAGAAATCTCTCCTTATATTAGATATAAGGAGCTTTTCAAATATCTCTTTTAAGGCATTTTACACCTTTTTAAATATCTCTTTTGTGACATTATTCTATAGACATGCTGATGTTTCTCTCCTCTTAAACCCTCTCTGACCCCTTTTCCCTCTATCTTCTTTCACAGTTGGGCTGTGTTTTTAAATGTATCAGTCCTTTCAATCAAAGCGAACAATTTTTGAGCCTCTGCTGTTTGCAAGTCACTGTTACAAGGGCAGAGAACTTAGTGATGAGTAAAGCTTGGTTTCTGGATAGCTGCAGTGAATACTGGTGGGAGACAGTTAAATAATTGTGATGTCTGTCAGGTCAGGATAAGAGTCTTGGGTTATACTTGTATAACTGTTTTATCTTTAGGTGATGAGTTTACTAAGGTCAAAGATCATATTTTATTCACATTTGTAATTCCCATAGTAATTTGGTGTACTATGTGCTGAATAAAAGCCTGGCAGCACGGGGGTGATGATCGTGTGCTTGGCCTTACCTAATCCTCCATACGACTCTCAAAGAAGCCATATAGCGTCCCTTTTTATAGATGAGAAAACTGAGGCCCTGAGAGATTACATAACAGAGCTTGTAGTGATGAGGTGGAATTGAAGCTCATGTCCTTGTTACACTTTTTTTTCTTACTTTTCTATGGTAATAACTGCAGCAGTCATAGCTTGCAGCTCTTCAGCTGAAATGAATGTTTGAAGGTGTAATTTCTGAATTTGAGCTATATGAGAAAAAAGCTGTTGGTTGAAAAGTGTTTGTGAGGTTTGCCAGATGATAGTGTTGGGATTTGTAATGGAGGCTTCTTTTTGTTTTTCACCCAGATCCCCAGACTTCAAGGGAGATTTTTGATTTTGCGTTAAAGGCAATTCGTCCTCAGGTAGGGTTAATATTACTTTAATTCTTTTATAGCTGAGACTTGTAATTGTCAAACATTGATGGTACTTTTCTTTTTTTTATAAATAGATTGATCTGAAGAGATATGCGGTACCCTTAGGTAAGATTGTATATTTAATAAGATGGAATATTTCAGATTTTTAAATTAAGGTCTTGAATAAACTTTTGCTTAAACTATGAGTGAGCGTATGTATGAGAATGTCTCTGATGTTTCACATACATAGTTACTTACAGGGAGGCTCTCGGAGACTTTGTTTTTAGCATGCAAACTCTGGTTAGATGGTCACACTTCTATTACATGATTTAAAAAAATTAGAACATCTTTTAGGAGATCCAGATTGTTTGATACTGACTTTATCTAAATAAACCCTGATTCTCCTTCTGAACTTTGGTTTTGGGGGTAATTGGCTTATTGATTCAAATGAAGATTGGCAGTGTTAGAACTTTGATCAAAATCCCTACGTTATTCATTATAGTATAATGGTAGTGGATCTTCATGAACAGTTTTAGTTTTGACATATACTTAAAGTTTTCTTAGTTTTTTATTCTGCTTTTTGTTGTTCTATTTTAAATATAATGGTTTTTGCAATTGCAGCTGGCTTATGCTTATTTACCCTGCATGCATCTCAGTTTAGCACGTGCCTTCTGGACAACTACGTTTCTTTATTTGAAGTACTGTCAAAATGGTGTAGTCATTCGAATGTAGAATTGAAAAAAGCTGCACATTCAGCTCTGGAATCTTTTCTGAAACAGGTACTCAACTTTTATTTAAAAATATTTTTTCCATGCAAAAAATTAAATTTCAGTTTTGTGCATGCACGTTTGAAAAATGAATACAGGTTGATCTATTAGCTTCTGTAGTATTTAAATAAAGAACCTTGGTTATTAATCAGCCGCATGGGTGGCAGCAGGACTGAAAGAAAGGTAGGAAGATACCAGATCTGATCACAGCCTCAGAGCCAATACTGAGGGAGTCTAATGGACATGAGAAATGGCAATGAGGAGGTAGAAGGAAGAAAGGCCGGGGGATTGAGGATCCTCTGAGCCAGGGGCAGCCATGTGGGGGTGAGGAAGCATCTCCTGAGAGGTGAGGGCCAGCTGTCATGTTAAGATGTTTATGTTGTACCCTACTTCAAGAACAAGAAGAGTCCATTTGCCCTTGTGTATTTTCCATCTAGTTAGGGTGTGATTGTAGAATTGAGCCTGCAAATTTGGAAATGTATCTCAGTTGGCTAGAGGGAATATACTTGTGGCTCTGAGAATCCAGACATGTCTAGAAATACTTGATGTTCAGGCCAGGTGTTACGGAATTAGACTGGTTGGGTTGTCTCTGATGGAAAACTCTTTTAAGAGTCACCAAAAGGGGCACCGGGGTGGCTGAGTCATTAAGCGTCTGCCTTCAGCTCAGGGCGTGATCCCAGATCCCTGCTTCACTGGGAGCCTGCTTCTTCCTTTCCCAATCGCCCTGCTTGTGTTCCCTCTCTCGCTGGCTTTCTCTCTGTCAAATAAATAAATAAAATCTTCAAAAAAAAAAAGAGTCACCAAAAGTGTTGTTTGGAGCAATGTTATAAATGGTAGTTAAATTTACAAGCTATTCCATGAAGACCTATCTGAACGGCGGCACAGAGTATCCCGTTGTAGGGATATACACAGTCTGTTTATGGACAATTGGGTTGTTTCCACCTTGGGGTTATTTTAAATAAACAGTTAAGAACATTGTGACAAAGTGTTTTTGTGGACATACATTTTTACTCTCTTGAGTAAAAACCTAGAAGTGGAATTACTGGATCATAAGGTAGATATATATTAAACTATAAGGAACTGCCGAACTCCTTTCAAGCTTGTTGCACCAGTTTAATTCCCACCAGCAATGCATGGGAGCTTCTGTTAGCCCACTTCCTCATTAACACAGGGTATTGTTGGTCTTTTCAATTTTATCTCTTCTCGTGTGTACGATGTTACCTTACTGTGGTTATAATTTGAATTTCCATGGTGATTGTTGATAATGATCTTTTTTCCTATAGTTTCTAGCCTTCATATATTTGTGAGGTATTCATTCAGCTATTTTGTTTATTTTAAAGTTGGTTGTATATCTTTTTATAAATTGTGAGAGTTCTCTACATCTAAAAATATTGCAAATAATTTCTGTGGCATCTTTGAAAAAGCAGATGTTTTCTTAGGAGCATCTTTGAAAGAACAGATGTTTTAAAGTTTAAGTCCAGTTTACCAGTTTTCCAACTTGTTCTTCCTTTCTACGTCCTAAGAAATTTTTGCCTATCTCATAGTCATAGAGATTTTCTCTAGTTTTCTTCAAGAAGTTTTATAGTTCATAGTTTCAACATTTACATTTAGGTCTGTAGTCCATTTTGAATTAGTTTTTGTGTATGGTGTAAGGTAAGGGTTGAAAGTTGTTCCCCCCCCCCATTTTTAGCTGTGAGCATCATTTGATCATTTGTTGAAAAGACTCTTCTTTCCCCAGTGACTTACCTTGGTACATTTGTCAAAAATCAATTGATAGGGTTTATTGGTGGATTCTCTATTTTGTTCCATTCATCTGTCTGTTCTACAATAGTACCTCACTGCCTTGGTTATTCTAGCTTTATGTTAAGTGTTGAAATTAAGTGGTGGATGTCCTCTAGCTTCGTTCTTTTCCATGATTATTTTGACTATTATATGTAAATTTAAACATTACTCGTGAGATAAAGAAATTTTTCAATAGATTTATATAAAGTTCTTATAAACATTGTAGGATAGCAGCATAGAATTAAAAAAAATAGAAGTGTTCAAAGAAGACTGTTAAAATCTTCTGAAATCCTACCATTAAGAAAAAAAAAATCACCATTTTAGTGGCATTGCTTCTAGACCTCCCCCTCCCTTTCTCTGTCCCTTACTCTGTCCTCCTTTCTCTCCCGCTGTACTTCCTTTCATTCCCTTCTCAAGGGAAAGGAATGGGGATGGAAGAAGAGCAATATCTTGACATAAAGGAATATTCATAATTTCTGTGACTTTATGATTTTCCGTTGTGGTGGGTATGTTTTCCTGATAGAGTGTTGAGAGCTGCATGATTAATTTGTAATGGCAACATAATTGATACGTACAATTATATTTATATTTAAGTCGTATTTATATTTGTCCTCTGTTGTTGGATAATTGTTTCCAACTTTTTGCTACTATATGCAGAAAACAATTGGATAATAATGTATAAAAAGGATGTTTGCTGAAAGCACAATAATAAAAAATTAGAAACAGTTCATAAATGTATAAACATTTTAGTATATTCATAAAGTGAAAAACTATTCTGTGATTAAGTAAGTTGATAGTGTTTCCTAACATCTTGAGGAACATGTTCCTGATATGCTTGTGAAGAAGGAAATTTTGAGGCAGAATATATATAATACCCCATTCTTCTAAAATAAATGGGGTTTCGTGCAGGATTAGGGTGTGTGTGTTGGTAGGTTGGCAATGAAAGGTGGATATCTTTTTTCTGCCTTTGATAATTATCTAGATTCTTTCCATACTTGTCTTTGTGGACAGTCTTTATGCTGCAATTAGGAATGATTTTTTGAACGTTTGTATTAGTTCTTGCATTTAGATTACTGTCACAGTGTGGTTAGGTGGAGATCGACTTGCTTCTCAAAGTACTTTTTTCCCTTGCCTCACCTAATTCAAGCTTTACAGTGTGTAGCTTATTTTTTTTTTGAAAGATGAGATGCTTTGTGTTTCTGTCTGATTGTGAGTCCTGAGCTCTGTTTTGTGTTGCCCTAATGAGACACTGGGTCTGTTAATTCTGAACTCGCTGGCTGCTGGGCCTGCACGACTCTACACCATGCTGTGAGTTACAGATGAGCTCTAACTATGCTTTCTGCTTCATCAGGGAGCCTAACTTCAAAACCTGGTTTTTGTGCATGTCTTCCTGCACTGGCCTGGTCTCCTTCAGTGCTTTTCTCCAGGGAAAATGCATCACATGCAATAGAGAGTGTCTTTTCTAAACTTGATGCAGACTAAGCAAATTGAAGCGGTAGTTCTTTATCAATAAAAGCGATTGTGTGGAATTATAACAACACATTGATAGTATCTAATTAAACAATTCTAGCCTTTTTACATTTTAATAGATTGCTTTGTTTTCCTATTGAATATTTCTAAAAAGTAAATATTATTATTTGCAGATTTCTTTTATGGTGGCGAAAGATGCAGAAATGCATAAGAGTAAGCTACAGTACTTTATGGAGCAATTCTATGGAATCATCAGGAACATGGATTCAAACAGCAAAGATTTATCCATTGCGATTCGTGGATATGGACTTTTTGCAGGAGTATGGCTCGTTAATTTATTCTTTTTAGTTTCATTTTGACTGTTTAAGGGAATATAATTTATTGCATTTTTGAATAACATCTCACACTTGTGACAGTATTGTACTTGCTTTGTTGTTAACTTGTTTTTTCAATGCCAGCTATGTATTAGGATTCTGTATACATATTATTTCAAATTTTTGTAACTCTCCTACAAGCTTTTAGGAGTATTATTCCACTTTACAAATGAGGAAACTGAGACCTAGAGAAATTAGGTAACTTGTCAAAGGACACACAGTTAATAATTGACAGAACCAAGATGTAAATTCAAGTTTGAAGACTTAAAACACCATGTTTTTTCTACTGTGCTATGCTGCCGATTATTTATGAAGTAAAATTATAGTTGATGTCACTCAGTGTTTTAGAAAGAGAGGTTCTTACGACAGAAGTATATTTAAGAGTATTGATGGGGTACCTTGGTGGCTCAGTCAGTTGAGCGTACGACTCTTGATTTCCGCTTAGGTCATGATCTCAGGGTTATGAGAGGGAGCCCCGCACAAGCTCTGTGTTGGGCGTGGAATCTGCTTAAGATTCTTTCTCTCCCTTTCCCCCTTCCCCCTTCTCTGTCTCTCCCCCTCCCTCTCTCTAAAAAAAAAAAAAGCATTAAAATATATCGATTATAACTATAGTTATTTCCCTCTTAGTGGATCTCTGTGACTAATGCTTTATAGAGAAAATCACTTGCTACCTGTCTTTCTACAGATCTACCCATCAGCGTCTACTCCATTAGAGTCCTTCTTCCCAGCTTAATACTCTCACTACTCATTCCATTTCTGATCATTTTCTCATTGGCTTCCAGATGGTCCTTCCTCCTCTTGCTCTTTTTAATCTTCATCTTCATTTGTCTCTGTTGGCTCCTTTGAGTATATACAGGGCAGAAGAACCAGTATGTGAGAAGGCTCGGAGGTAAATGAGAACATGGAATTTTCAACTTCATACACTATGGTCTAACCGACTTCAACTTGTTCACTGTAGTTAGAATATGTTCACAGTGTAGCTGGAGCATGACAGACAAAGAAAAAGGGAGAGGACTCTAAAAAGATTAACTAGTCAGATCCTCAGGGAAGCTAGATTAGATCTGAGGTCCGAAGAAGCCTTTGAAAAATCTGAAGCTAGGTAGTAGCATTATCAGATTTTGAGTTATAAAGATGGCTCTGGGTGTAGTGTATAGGGCGGTGTAGTAGCATTTTCCAGCTTTGAGTTTACTTCTCAGTTTCCCTCTCTAGGTGACTAGCCTAATAGGGCACAGACAGCATCTCATTTGTCTTTGATAGCTACCATCTAAATCTAGAATAGTTGACCATTAATAGATTTTTACGTATAGGGGCGCCTGGGTGGCGCAGTTGTTAAGCATCTGCCTTCGGCTCAGGGTATGATCCCGGCGTTCTGGGATTGAGCCCCACATCACGCTTCTCCGCTAGAAGCCTGCTTCTTCCTCTCCCACTCCCCCTGCTTGTGTTCCCTCTCTCGCTGGCTGTCTCTGTCAAATAAATAAATAAAATCTTTTAAAAAAATTAAAAAAAAAGATTTTTGTGCATAAATACATATTTAGAATATTATTATGGATTATTTTTAAAAGCATCTTTATGAGATATATTGTATTTTATAACTTTCATCTCCATTAAAAAGCTTATAATATTCAGCTTATAATCACATGGCTTAACATGACAACTTAAATATCATTATTTTGGCATTGATAAGATTGATAAAGACTTTTTTTACCTTTCCAAAAGCCTTGCAAGGTTATAAATGCGAAAGATGTTGACTTCATGTATGTAGAGCTCATTCAGCGCTGCAAGCAGCTGTTCCTTACCCAGATAGACACTGTTGATGACCACGTTTACCACATGCCAAGTTTCCTCCAGTCTATTGCAAGTGTCTTGCTTTACCTTGATACAGTAAGTGAAATAATTAATTAAACTGAGCATGACTTTGACTGTTCAATCTCAGTTCTTTAGATAATTTCATGGAGTCATATAAATTGTATGCATTTAGTACAGGCACCATTGTGATCAAGGTGACATTTTTAATTAGTACTTTGTGTTAATACAATTATTGTCATGAAACTTGACTTTTTGTTATCCAAAGCAGGAAAAATTATTTGTTACTCATTTTATCTTTCTAAAAGATTAAGATTGCTCGGGATAGAATTGCGCCTTAAGTATCATTCAAAAAGCTTTACTCTGATTTTTTTAGGCAGTCACAATAAGTATTCAGCTTATCAGTAGATTAGATATAAGCCAGGTTTTTCATTTATCTAACATGTATCCACTTGAGTTGTAATTACTTTGGATATTTGTATTATTCCTATATTTATTCCCTCTTCTAACTCTTAGTTTGCTCTCCATTTCTGGTAGGTTCCTGAGGTGTATACTCCGGTTCTGGAACATCTCATGGTGGTACAGATAGACAGTTTCCCACAGTATAGTCCAAAAATGCAGTCAGTGTGTTGTAAAGCCATAGTGAAAGTTTTCCTAGCTTTAGGGGGAAAAGGACCAGTTCTCTGGAATTGCATCAGTACCGTGGGTAAGTTTGGAACTCACCCTTATTTTTATGATGATGAATGACGAATACTTAACATGTTGTTTGATATAGATACCATTCATATCTTTTGATGTCTCTTGGAAAACTCATGTTTTGGTAGATCAAAACCTTCTTTTTCCATCCTTTTTTTGAATTTTTTCAAAAAAATTTTGTTTCTGAGTCTTAATAGTCCAAAATTTTAAACTAAAGGTATTAAACTAAAAGGAAAAAATTGAGAGATATAGTTACATTCAGTGAAATAATGGTTTATTTTTTGTTGTTTCCTTTATTTTTGTTTTCATTTTCTTTTTTCAGTGCATCAGGGTTTAATCAGAATATGTTCTAAGCCAGTGATCCTTCAAAAGGTAAATTCCGAATCTAATGTTTTGGTATTTAGTCTTTTGTTACTGAAAGTTAGAAGTGATACTGGGGTTTTTAGTGTGTAAATACACAAAAATGTCCTTTTAGCTGTTAGCCATGCATCACATTTTGAAAAGTGTAGGACGTAATGCCCCTCTATTTTTTCAGGTGAGTAAACTTCTCCTAAGTTATGGAACATCCTTAAATGTGACTTCACTATTATTTACACAATTTTATAAGAAGGGAATGTTTTCTATCTCGAAACTCTGAGACAGAATTGCTTAGATGTGTCATGGAAAGCATATCGTAGTTACTTGAAGTTATAGGAAGTAGGTTGAGGTGGAAGATTGACCTGAGTAGGAAAGTGAGATAAATGACTCTTAACACATTCCTTAGGTATTATTTTGAAATATTTGTTCTTGCATCACTATTTTAGTCCCTATTGGAAAAATCATGATTTCTTTTTCAGCTTGCTTATTATCCTTTCATGCTATACTATCTTTCTAAATCAAATTGTAGTCTCCTACTAGCAAGTGTTTTAGCTTAGAAGACTCTGAAAATCAGAACATTCTGGCAGCCGTGCTTATTTTGTGAATCCACCAGTAAATATTGGTGTGTTGTCTTCCTGCCCAGGGTGTTGAGTCTGAATCTGAAGACTATCGTGCATCAGGGGAAGTTAGAACTGGCAAATGGAAAGTGCCCACATATAAAGACTATTTGGATCTTTTTAGAAGTCTCCTGAGTTGTGACCAGATGATGGTAAAAATGACTATTTTAAAGTTATGAAAGTACCCTTTTTCCTCTAATTAGTCTCCATAGTTTTACCCTTAGGACTTTCTTATTTCAGAATTAAATTTTACTAACTTTTCCATTGTTTTTTTAAAAAGTACTTTGAGTAATAAAAAATTAAAATGGTATAAGAACAAAATCATAGAACTTATGTAAACTTAATAATTGCCATAGCTGAGTCCTCATTTCATCCTTGGGTAGCCAGTGTAGTATGTTTGATGCTAAGTTATTCTTCCTAACAGATCCAGCCTCTTAGGTAACAAAAGTATAACAATATTGTTACCATGGAAGAGCTTGGTGTTATTTGTTAAAGGTGAAGATTAAAAAGAGATAAATCTCACTGATTCAGTGGGTGTGAAGAAGATTGGTGTACAGTTATTTATGTTATTTATGATTAGAATAATGCCTTCTGCTTAATGTTTCTGGTAGATGTTTTCTTGGATGTCAACTTTAAGCCTGGTTTTTGCCACCGTTTTATCATAGACTTTGACAAAACATTACAGCCTAGGAAAAACAATATTTGTCCATAGATGATTTCTATCCTGTGAAAAATCTTGTAAGTTTTTATTTGTTTTCATATTGAGGTAAAATAGTTTAACAGTGTTAGTAATTTTACCTACAATATTTCTTTCTTATATGTGACATTAAATATTCCTATATTTTGAGGTCGAGTTGCATAGAATATTTGAGTAAAGGCAGAGTAATTGGCCTATATTTTTGGAATAGTAGAATAGTTTCATTTTCATAGAAATGACAAATTATACTTTTAAGTCCATTCTGAGAGTAGGTATACATTTATTCACATGTATGTATGCTTGCATGTATATATATGTGCATGTGTGCATATTTATATGTATATATATAAATGTATATGCATGTGTATTTCTACAAACATAAGTACACAATGTGTGTGTATAGTATACATATGTGTTTTTACACACGCACAGACACACACACAGACACATTGATAAATGCTTTGACAAGGATTGGCCTAAATCTCATTTGTTACTGTGTACTTAGTAAGTATCTGTTACATGCCTGGGTAGGTCATATCTGACTGAAATGATACTGTCCTAATTTAGGAAAGTGTCTTGGAGCTTGAAAACTTCCAGGTAAATCTGCTACAGTTTACACAGAAGTTTCTGTGATGCCTAAATATGCATATACATATATGCCTTGATACTTTTTTGCATAAAATTTTGAGCTTTATTATTTTTCTTTATTTAAAGGATTCTCTTTTAGCAGATGAAGCATTTCTCTTTGTGAATTCCTCCCTTCAAAATCTGAATCATTTGCTATATGATGAATTTGTCAAATCAGTTTTGAAGATTATTGAGAAATTGGATCTTACGCTAGAGAAACAGAATGTTGGGGAACACGAGGTTAGAAGTTTTTGTCAATAATAATTTTGCATCATTTTTATACCAGCTCTCTTTGTATGCAGGCATCCAGGGGAAAATACCACATTTGTAGCACATTGCAGGAAATGATTTCTGCGGCATTCATGTGTGTTTATTGATACTTTGCTGTTTGAATAGCCCAATGTGTAGAAAATGTTATTCCTAGATTTGTTCAAAAAGTAATTTATATGTTTAATATTTTAAAACCATTTATTTTAAAAAGTTGTTTACTAGGCTTGTTACTCATTTCTTAGAAATAGTAAAGAGTCAACTCTTACCTTGCATAGAGGTGACTTTTTGCAGTAGGATAGGGAAGCCTAGGATTCCTCTTGTTTATAGCTAAGGAAACTCCACAGTCAGGGTGCAAAGTATTAAATGTATTCTTGAGATAGTAGAATATAGGCAATAGTCAGGAAAGGAAGAATACACCCTCCCTTTTTTTTGTACCAGATTTCCTGGCCTGGATGGAAGGTAAGTCATGGTTTAAGGCCGCCAGCTAGAAGCTGCTCTGCTCTTATCTGAGGGCAAGTTTTAGTAAAACTATTGTAACAACAATTTCGCATGGCTTGAGTTCCAGTGGAAAACATCTAATTTGCTTTTCAGCCCAGTGATTTTTTTTTTCTTAGATTAGATTATGCTTGTTAGTACATGTGTACTTCCACTGCAATACCATGAAGTTAGACAAGAGATAATGAGGTGGATATGCAGAGGATAAAAAAAAGGAAGCAGTAAAAGGCCATTTATCACATTGACTATATTGCATTTGTATTATTCTGTTTTTTATTCTGGTTGATGGGAACACTAGTGTGTGTTTTACTGCTTTTTATGCTTTGTGTATGTCTAAAAATAATTTCATTGAAAAACGTGCTGAAAGGGGCTTCCTGGAACTGTGTCAGCCAACAAACCTGCTTCTTAGGACACATGTGTTTGTCACTTTTGTTGTCTTCAGTGACTTCCCTTGCACTTTCTTTCTCTTCTTGTTTTCTGCTCTCTTCTGTTTCCTGGCCTTTTTAGTTCATAGGTCAGGTCAGTGGTCACCTCTGGGAGCATTTCCCAAGTAAGCCTATACCTCCTTTACACTTCCAGTCTGCATTTCTTTCTTTCTTTCTTTCTTTCTTTCTTTCTTTCTTTCTTTCTTTCTTTCTTTCTTTCTTTCCTTCCTTCCTTCCTTCCTTCTTTCTTTCTTTCTTTCTTTCTTTCTTTCTTTCTTTCTTTCTTTCTTAGATTTATTTATTTATTTGAGAGAGTGAGAATGCACGTGTGCACGCGAGTTGGGGGAGGGTCAGAGGGAGAGAATCTCCAAGCAGACTCCCTGCTGAACGCAGAGCTCAACACAGGGCTTGGTCCCAGGACCCTGAGATCATGACCTGAGCCAAAATCAAGAGTTGGCCGCTTAACCGACTGAGCCACCCAGGCGCTCCCCAGTCTGTATTTCTAACTGCTTGTTTAACATTTCCACCTGAGTTTCCTAACACAAGCACAGTATGTTCATATAAGTTACTGTTACTTAACACTGTAAGTTATTCCTCTGTTTCTCAGCTTGAAACCTCCAGGTCATTATTGACACTTTTGGTGTTCTGAAATTCTACCTCTGTCAAGGCATCATTGCTTCAAGAAGTTATAGCGCCCCCCACTTTGTATTTTTGTGTTTGTACCAGTCTTTTATCACTTCACTTTGTCACTTCCTATGTGTCCTTTTCTTTAATGTTTTCTGCAAGCTCTGTCAGCTTTATTAAATTGCATTAGTTGTAATTTTAATTGAGGACCCATCTGTACCTTTCTCACTTTGATACAATGTTTGTTTGGGTATATCTACTTTTAAGGATGAAAATGGAGCTACTGGTGTTTGGATGATCCCGACCTCAGATCCAGCTGCTAACTTGCATCCTGCTAAGCCCAAAGATTTTTCAGCTTTCATTAACCTGGTGGAATTTTGCAGGTATTTTTAAAAAATTCTAATTATTTAAGGTAGAAATCATCAGTTATTGGCTGTAATATAGGATAGGAAAATCACTTACATAGATGTATGAAATGAAATAGTAAAAGACTTAAACTCTAAAATTGCTTATATGAACCATTAAAATATATCTAAACGTACCAGCTTAGAATTACCATTGTTTTTCTTTAAAAGGTGCTCAGGTAGGGAAATAAAGGAATACGAAAATATTTATATAATTGAATCATACACCTTTTTGATTATGTCCCTTATAATTTTGAAGCTGAATAAAAATATATGGTAAAAATTCTACATTAAGCTTCTATTTTTATTTACTTATTTATTTATTTATTTATATTATGTTATTTTAGTCACCATACAGTAAGTACATCATTAGTTTTGATGTGGTGTTCCACGATTCATTGTTTGCATATAACACCCAGTGCTCCATGCAATACATGCCCTCCTTAATACCCATCACCAGGCTAACCCCCCCTCCCCTCTGAAACCCTCATTTGTTTTCCCAGAGTTCATCTCCCCGTCTTCCCCCTCTTCATTTTTCTCTTCCTTCTCCTAATGTCTTCCATGCTATTCCTTATGTTCCACAAATGAGTGAAACCATATGATAATTGTCTTTCTCTGCTTGACTTATTTCACTTAGCATAATCCCCTCCAGTTCCACCCATGTTGATGCAAATGGTGGGTATTCATCCTTTCTGATGGCTGAGTAATATTCCATTGTGTATATTGACTACATATTCTTTATCCATTTGTTGAAGGGCATCTTGGATCCTTCCACAGTTTGGCTATTGGGGACACTGCTGCTATGAACATTGAGGTGCATATGGCCCTTCTTTTCACTATATCTGTATCTTTGGAGTAAATACCCAGTAGTGCAGTTGCTAGGTCATAGGGTAGCTCTATTTTTAACTTCTTGAGGAACTTCCATACTGTTTTCCAGAGTGGGTGTACCAGCTTGCAATCCCACCAACAGTGTAAGAGGGTTCCCCTTTCTCCACATCCTCGCCAACATTCGTTGTTCCCTGTCTTGTTAATCTTAGCTATTCTGACTGGTGTAAGGTGGTATCTCATTGTGGTTTTGATTTATTTCCCTGATGCTGAGTGATGTTGAGCATTTTTTCATGTGTCTGTTGGCCATTTGTATCTCTTCTTTGGAGAAGTGTCTGTTCAGGTCCTCTGCCCATTTCTTGACTGGATTTTTTGTTTTTTGGGTGTGGAGTTTGAGAAGTTCTTTATAGACCTTGGATACCATCCCTTTATCTGTTGTCATTTGCAAATATCTTCTCCCATTATGTAGGTTGCCTTTTAGTTTTGTTGACTGTATCCTTTGCCATGCAGAAGCTTTTTATCTTGATGAAGTCCCAATAGTTTATTTATTTTTATTTATTTATTTATTTTTTTTTAAAGATTATTTATTTATTTATTTGACAGAGATAGAGACAGCTAGCGAGAGAGGGAACACAAGCAGGGGGAGTGGGAGAGGAAGAAGCGGGCTCATAGAGGAGGAGCCTGACGTGGGGCTCGAACCCGGAACGCCGGGATCACGCCCTGAGCCGAAGGCAGACGCTTTAACCGCTGTGCCACCCAGGCACCCCCCAATAGTTTATTTTTGCTTTTGTTTCCCTTGCCTATGGAGACGTGTCTTGAAAGAAGTTGCTGTGGCCAATATCAAAGAGGTTACTGCTATGTTCCTCTCTAGGATTTTGACAGATTCCTGTCTCACATTGAGGTCTGTCATCCATTTTGAATTTATATTTATATATGGTATAAGGGAATGGTCCAGTTTCATTCTTCTGTATATAGCTGTCCAATTTTCCCAGCACCATTTATTGAAGAGACTGTCTTTTTTCCACTGGATGTTTTTTCCTGCTTTGTCAAAGACTAGTTGATCGTAGAGTTGAGAGTCCATTTCTGGGTTCTGTATTCTGTTCCATTGGTCTATGTGTCTGTTTTTGTGCCAGTGCCATGCTGTCTTGGTGATCACAGCTTTGTAATATAGCTGGAAGTCAGGCATTGTGATGCCCCAGCTTTGTTTTTCTTTTTCAACAATTCCTTGGTGATTCGGGGTCTTTTCTGGTTCCATACAAATTTTAGGAGTTTTTGTTCCAGCTCTTTGAAAAATGCCAGTGGTATTTTAATAGGGATGGCCTTGAAAGTGTAAATTGCTCTGGGCAGGATAGACATTTTAACAATGTTTATTCTTCCAATCCATGAGCATGGAATAATTTTCCATCTTTTTGTGTCTTCCTTAATTTCTTTAGTAAGTGTTCCGTAGTTTCTAGAGTATAGAACCTTTACCTGTTTATTTAGGTTTATTCCTAGGTATCTTATAGTTTTTTTTGCTATTGTGAATGGAATTGATTCCTTAATTTCTCTTTCTACAGCTACATTGTTAGTGTATAGAAATGCAACTGATTTCTGTGCATTGATTTTGTATCCTGCCATGTTGCTGAGTTGCTGTATGAGTTCTAGTAATTTGGGGGGAAGTCTTCTGGCTTTTCCACATAAAGTATCATGTCATCTGCGAAGAGGGAGAGTTTGACTGCTTCTTTGCTAATTTGAATGCCTTTTATTTCTTTTTGTTGTCTGATTGCTGATGTTGGACTTCTAGTAATATGTTGAACAATAGGGGTGAGAGTGGGCATCCCTGTCATGTTCCTGATCTTAAGGGAAAAGGAGAATGATATTTGCTGTGGGCTTTTCATAGATGGATTTTATGATATTGAGGTATGTTCCCTCTATCCCTGTACTCTGAAGAGTTTTAATCAGGAATGGATGTTGTATTTATTCAAATGCTTTTTCTGCATCAGTTGAGAGGATCATATGGTCCTTGTCTTTTCTTTTATTGATGTGCTCTACCCTGTTGATTGATTTACGAATGTTGAATCACCCGTGCATCCCAGGTGTAAAACTCACATGGTTGTGGTGAATAATCCTTTTAATGTACCGTTGGATCCTATTGGCTAGGATCTTGGTGAGTATTTTGGCATCCATGTTTATCAGGGATATTGGTCTGTAATGCTCCTTTTTGATGAGGTCTTTGCCTGGTTTTCGGATCAAGGTAATGGTAGCCTTATAGAGTAAGTTTGGAAGTTTTCCTTCTGTTTCTATTTTTGGAACTGCTTCAGTAGAATAGGTATTAAGTCTTCTTTGAATGTTTGTTATAATTCCCCTGGGAAGCCATCTGGCCCTGGACTCTTGTTTTTTGGGAGGTTTTTGATTATTGGTTCAATTTTGTTACTGGTAATTGGTCTATTCAGATTGTCTGTTTCTTCCTGTTTCAGTCTTGGTAGTTTGTAAGTTTCCAGGAAGGCACCCATTTCTTCCAGGTTGCTTAATTTGTTGGCATATAGTTGCTAGTAATAATTTCTAATAATTGTTTCTGTTTACTTGTTGTTAGTCCTGAGCTCTCCCCTTTTATTCATGATTTTATTAATTTGGGTCCTTTCTCTTTTCTTTTGGATAAGTTTGGGCAGTGTTTTATTGATCTTACTAATTCTTTGAAAGAACCAGCTTCTAGTTTAGTTGATCTGTTCTACTGTTTTTCTGGTTTCTATTTCATTGGTCTCTGCTCTAATCTTTAGTATTTCTCTTCTCCTGCTTGTTATAGGCTTTATTTGCTGTTCTTTCTCCATATCCTTTAGGTATAGGGCTAGCTTGTGTTTTCAGGATTTTTCTAATTTTTTTTTTAAAGATTTTATTTATTTGACAGAGAGAGAGAGACAGCCAGAGAGAGAGGGAACACAAGCGGGGGGAGTAGGAGAGGAAGAAGCAGGCTCCCAGAGGAGGAGCCTGAATCATGTGAGGCTTGATCCCATAACACCAGGATCACGCCCTGAGCCGAAGGCAGATGCTTAACGACTGAGCCACCCAGCTGCCCCAGGATTTTTCTAATTTTTTGAGAGATGCTTGGATTGCAAGTATTTCCCCCTTAGGACCGCCTTTGCAGTATCCCATAGGTTTTGGACCGATGTGTTTTTGTTCTCATTGGTTTCCATGAATTGTTTAAGTTTTTAAATTTCCTGGTTGACCCATTCATTCTTTAGCAGGATGATCTTTAACTTCCAAGTGTTTGAATTCCTTCCGATTTTTTTCTTGTAATTGAGTTCCAGTTCTAAGGCATTGTGGTGTGATATCATGCAGAGAATAATGTCAGTCTTTTGGTATTGGCTGAGACCTGATTTGTGACCCAGTATGTGGTCTGTTTTGGAGAATGCTCTGTGTGCATTCGAGAAGAATGAGTATTCTGTTGTTTTAGGGTGGAACGTTCTGTATATATCTATGAAGTCCATCTGGTCCAATGTGTCATTCAAAGCTCTTGTTTCTTTGTTGATCTTCTGTTTAGCTGATCTGTCGAGTGCTGAGAGTGGAGTGTTAAAATCTATTAATGTATTATTGTCAATCTGATTCTTTATTTTGTTTAACAGCTGGCTTATGTAGTTGGCTGCTCCCGT